>NC_143587.1:56947240-57276559 GCF_048544385.1 Mastigoproctus giganteus
AGCGATCTCTATAAACATATCTATGTTTATAGAGAATGTTTTCCCTTCCTTATTTGGTATCGACATGTAGGGGGTTAAAAGATGCAAAGAAGAATTTATATGAAGTGCTACTCAAAGTGTTATGAGAATAGTCCAGGTAGATGGTGGTAGGTATACTCTTATGCTGGTTTTCCTTGTCATACACCATTCTGCATCATTCTGTGTTGTCTTATTTGTTTGTGGAGCTGTTTATTGGAAACACACATATGCTTATTTTTTTAATAGAAAAATTTATTTTAAAACCAAGCTTTAGAAACCTAAAGAAAGATAATGTTATCAGCAGCCTTTGGAGAAGAAACTTGCACAAATACTAAGATTATTTTCAAGGTTTAAAAGGTGATATTTTGGATTCAAAAACCAAATTCCTATGCTCTCCCACCTGCATTACTCAACCTTACTCCATGCTGCTTCTTTTTCCCAAGGTGAAGCTCAAAAGGCAGAGGTTTAATATTTTCTTGGAGACAGCAAAAATTACAGGAATGCTTGATAGTTTTATGAGAAAGAATTTGGATATGCACCAAATAATGGGATAATTGCTGTGCTCGGTGTATTAAGTCTCAATGTGATCACTTTGAAGGGAACATATGCATAATTGGGTAAGTTCAACAAATCTTTGTTTTCAAATACATTCTTGTAGTCCTTAAGTAGCATCTTATATGTAAGACTATAACTAAAATTCCAATGTACAGAATGTGAAATAATATACTGCTTATTGTTGACATATTGAGCTGTAGCTTCTCTGCAAGTTTTTTTTTTTTTTTTTTTTTTTTGAATGGTGGGATTTCACTGCCAAGAATGCCATCGGAGAGAGTATGGTTATCTTGTCATGGACATATCTTTATGACCAACTTGCACATAAAAAAATCAGCAGAGATAGTTTCCTAAGCTATACTGGGATATCAGTTGAAGTTAACAGTATTATATTGAGAAAACCATATTAGCAGTTGGTTATCCACTTGGTGTTTGTGTTATTGTACTCACCTTACTTTAGTCTTAAAAGCAAAATTAAGTAATTGTTTTCTTTTTTAGGCTTTTAACTTTATGGTTCGATTACGGTTACTTGAATGAAGTAAATGAAGCTGTTGTGGAGGGTTTGAAAACTGTACCAATTGAAACGTGGTTACAGGTAAGACTCTTTGCAACTGTTGAACTCATAACTGATACACTCTTAATGTTTACAGTTATTAAATTAATTCATGGTTGCATATTAATTTTAATAATTGGTTGATCAATTCTATATAAATTATATCCATATACACTTATACATGAGTGTTTATTCATCTCCATGACATGTCATAGATATTCTTCCAAAAATGATGATGATAGTCAAGGAGCCTTTTCACCTACTTCAATGGTTGACTACGTACTAATATAATGCAGTTGCACTAATTTGTCATTTTTGTGAATTTTTCCATAGTTTGAGGTTTTAGCCCAAAAAATTGTCTTAGTCTATACTATTGCACACCATCTGGCATCTCTCATATTGTGCAGTTATACTGCATAACTGGATTGTAACTATTGCAGCACCAGGGTACCTATCTGCTCACTGAAGAGAGGCCAATAAGCCTCAAAACAGTGCCATCTGGGTGGTGGTATCCAATGAGAATAAGTAACATTAGCCTTCTCCATTGGTGAAGCATGTTGACATTAGACTTGAATTTCAGTAGATCATAATTTTTGGGAAAAAAGATGTGATGGAAGGTTGTTTCTGAAAACAGAAATAAAAAGGATACATGAGAAAGAGAGAAAGTTGCATCAGTGAATTTGGAGCTGGAAAGTAAGTGGATGCTGACTGCTTTCAGCACACGTACAGACTGGCTTGGAAGAGAGTGGGAAAACAAATGCCAGTTTCAGAGTAGAGAGAGACTGTTAAAAATGTGTCATTAATTCACCTGTCTGCCCTCTTTTGATTGGAGTCAAGAAACTTGAGAGAGGTTTTGAGGACACCATCCCAGATGTGAGAACAAATATTCCATAGTAAGGCAAGGTTGAGATTTGTATGAAAGGAGTAGTGTTTAGAAAAAAGTAACACCAAGAGTCAAAAAGAAAACTCAGGTTTTTTTTTTTCTTTGTTTGTTTGTTTGTTTTTGATGCAGAGAAAGTAATATTTGTGATGTGCTTATGCCAAGAGAGAGAGGTTATGTCAGGGTAATCCCTAATATGGGATTACCTAATCCCTCAGATTTCTAGAGTCTTGTCTAGAAATCTGAGTGTCATCAAAGAGAACATTAGGTATGGTTCTCTTTTTTGCAAGACATAAGAGGCGCCTGCGTAACCAGGTGGGAAGGAGCAAAAGTGCGTAGCACACGCTTCTTGATTAGACCGGGGTTCGAGCCCGTCACCACCAAATACGGAGGATGCGGGAAGGTCAGGGATTGACCACCGCATATCCTCGGAGCAATGTGGCCTTAGTTGCTAATGCTCCTAAAAATCAAATAACAACAACAGCAAGACGTAAGATGGAACTGAGCCTTGGAAGGGTTGATGTTACCTAAGTTTTCTTTACCCCATTGGAGAATTACTAGGATATCAGCATTTAAAGAATTGGTTGTGTATATTTGAGAAGTTGAAGCTGTGCAGGGCAAGTTTCTCAAACTGAAACGTATTGTACTATCATCAGCAGGCTTATACTTACGGATAGGATCTCCAGTAAGTGGAAGAAGATAATTAATATACAAGAAAAGAATGGGAGAAAGGCTGAACTTTGGGGAACACCAGCATTAGTAGAGAAATTAGAAGACAGAGAGCTACTTACCATCACCAGCAGTGAGAGAGAAATATGGTTACACAGTTGCAAGAAAAAAAAAAAAAAAAAAGGTAGGTTCCTTAAAAGACCTTGATGCTGAACATGATCAAAAACCTTGGAAATGTCAAAAGCAAGCACCTGTTTGAGTTTAACCAAATGAGTAAAAATAAGCTAATATATCACTAGTAGAGTGATATATTACGTGTCAAATTTTACTAACTTTAACTCAGTTATTTAAATAAAAAGAACAAACAGGTTTTAGAATAAAATAAAGTAACTTTTTTTTAATTATTTTTTTCTAAAAGTTAGCAATTTTAGTTTAGCTAAGATTTTTTAGAACCAAGGAGAGCTTATCCAAAAAATTATTCCCAATAAATTTTGGATTTTTAACGATTGTAGTCCAGTAATTTCATTGTTCAGTCCATTTGCCTTAAAATGTGTGAAAATTGTTTCTTCAAAATTTAACTTTATTTCTTGTATGTACCTTGATCCAAAGATTGAATTACACTTGCAAAATTTGGTGGAAAGTAGAAAATAATTTTTACAAGCTCTAATGTGATACTTAGCCCTCTGTTGAGAGCATTCTGGATAAAGTATGCAAGAGCCATTTTTTCCCAATTTAAACAATCTGTATGAGTCCAACTTATGAATCCAATTTACAAATTCCTCAATTATTGTGTTTCCTATCGATTGTTGTTTTGTTATTGAAGAAGTTTGGCCATAGATAAATAAAACTAAGCATTTTCTTTAGTCTATTCATGTACATTTTTATTATCTAATATTGAAAACAAGAATTGAAAATTAGCCACTTCTTTCCTGTCCAAATACTGAGGCTCACTACAGTCAGTCCTCGTATAACATGTGTTTACACTACACGAATTCGATCATACGCAATTTATAAATAGGAGAACGATATTGTATATAACATGAACCGAATTCGCTTATGCACGATTCGCCTTTGTGTTTACAAGAAATGGCAGTCGAATGCAGAATCACCCCAACTGAATGCAACACGATAGCAATGAAGAGAAGATTCTGAAAATGTATTTATGTTTTTTATATCAGTGAAGGGGAAACGCTTTTCGCCATAATAACGTAAAAACCCACACAATTCCAGCTATCAGTATTATTGCAAATGCAATTAGATTGGGTTTACTACCAGTTTATAACAGATTCCACTAGCAGGAACGCAACTGGAAATTGTTTTTATTGTTTTGTGGTAGTAACCCCCAGAAATGTGCTTTAGTAAAATATGAGCTAGTGAGGTAGAGTTGTCTCTGCCTTTACGGTGCTGTTTATTCAGTTGCTACACGCACACAGCTTTGTTTATGTGTATCAAGTGTGCCTCCTCATTTTGTAATTGTGCTTTATTCCCTAAAAATGAGTAAAATATTTAAAAGGTGTGAAAAGGAAGCTCCTGGTGAAGACACTACAGATTCAGAGAGAAAAAGAAAAGCAATATTGATAAACAGAAGTGGACTGGGTCAAAATTTCTTACCCAGAAAATTTATAGTGGCCTCACACTAGCATTTATTGCCAAAATCACACCGGCCTCCGACCCACCGTGGTTTCCTTGGTAAGGCTTATGGCCAGTCCGCCTCTGTCTATAGAGAAAAAATATGAAATTGTGAAAC
This sequence comes from Mastigoproctus giganteus, assembly GCF_048544385.1. NCBI lineage: Eukaryota > Metazoa > Arthropoda > Arachnida > Uropygi > Thelyphonidae > Mastigoproctus > Mastigoproctus giganteus. The sequence goes on from NC_143587.1 coordinate 56,951,660, forward strand.
ACTTTGAGCGAAATGGAAGACCATGTGTTATTGTACATGCTACAGGCCTAAATGAGGCAACGCCGAGAATTACAAAGAATGCAGAGAAAATAAAAACTTTCATAGCAGGAACAACTCAAAGTGCAATTAGAATCCATTAGATCAAGACACAAAGAGTTGGAAGGAATGGAACAGCTGTCATCTGTTTGGATAGAAAATCAAACAAAAAAACAAGTTTGCTTACAATAGAAGCAAAAGCATATTAGCAATATTTTCTTACGTAATAGTCGTAATAAAATACTTATGTATTTTATTATGACTTATGTAATAAAATACTTATGTATGTAATATAAATACTTATGTATTTTATTACATAAGTATTTTATATCACAATAAATTATCGTAATAAAATACGTAAGTATTTTATTACGATAATTTATTGTGTTTGGTAATGTTTTGATTACAAATGTGTGTTCAGTCTTGGGTGGTCGGCACCTAACCCTATTTTACCCACAGGGCCTGTTGTTTATATTGCACGATTTTGCATTGCACGAGGATTTCTAGGAACACAACTATCGTGCTATACAAGAACTGACTGTTGTACTGTCACCTTTGGTCCATGCATCTCCCACTGGCTTGCTTCAGATGTTGTTTTCATATCTAAGTGATGGGCCGCTAACTGCAGCCTGCAGGGTATTTGGTTTTAATTTCTTTCGAGTCCTGATTATCAATAGTAAAGTTAACACCCAAATGTGGGGGTTTTATTTTAAATAAAAAATATACACTTTTAATTTAAATAGTATGAATCAGAGCTGTAATACTCAATATGTTCTATGTTGATAATAATATTAGTAAAATAATAAGAGGAGATTACCTCAATATAGTATGTAGAACACTTCCGTATGATACCCTCCAGAAATTAAAACGGAAAAAACGAAAAATCGACAACTTACCAGTACATTAGAGTAAAATATAAATAATTAAATAATCAATTTAACACAATTCAATTACTCTAATGTACCGGTAAGTTTTCGATTTTTCCGTTTTAATTTCTGGAGGGTATCATACGGAAGTGTTCTACATACTATATTGAGGTAAACTCCTCTTATTATTTTACTACTACTTTTAATTTAAAAAAATGGATTATTCACATTTGTCTTCACAATAGATTGAAAATAAAGGGTGGCATCGAAAAGTGAACAATTTAAATTTTTTTCATGCAGATTTTAATGTTATAAAATGACATACCTTATCCTAAGGTGCATTTTTTAGTTACAAGCAAATTTTCATGACTGTCAGAGGATTAAATTTTATGTACTAAAGTATTATCCACAAAGATTAAAACATTCCTGCTTTCTCTCGTCACTTCATTGTGAAACACTGACCCTTTGCAGTTCAATGTCATGCCCATCAGCATTTCCATTTATGGAATTTGTTTTCCAGCTGTACTTGCACAATTATTGTACTACCATCTATTTACATTTCATATAAACAATCTGAAAAGCTAATTCCATTGTTGAGTCCATTTGCCTTAAATGTGTGAAAATTGTTTCTTCAAAATTTAACTTTATTTCTTGTATGTACCTTGATCCAAAGATTGAATTACATTTGCAAAATTTGGTGGAAAGTAGAAAATTGATGTTTGTATTCAATTATTAAGCACATGCCTAGTTTTTTTGTTTTTTTTTATTCCTCCATCAGTCAGATGTTGCTGGCATTGAGAATGTTGGAATTTCCGATTATGAAATTTATTTTTCTGGCACACCACCAGTTATTTATACTTCATATAAACATTATGAAAAACTAAATTGATATTTATTATTTATATTCATTATTTAAAGGCAGGTGGTTTTTCTCTCTCTCTCTCTCTCTCTCTCTCTCTCTCTCTCTCTCTCTCTCTCTCTCTCTCACTCTCTCACTCACTCAAGTCCAATGTGGAAACCAGTGCAACTGTTGACATTTCTGATTATAAAATCGGTTTTCATGCTCTACTGCCATCCATTTATACTTCATATAAACGATCTGAAAAACTAAATGGATATTTATTGATGTTTATATTCACTTGTTAATGGCAAGTCATATTGTTTTTTTTTTTCAGTGTAGAAGTCATAAAGTAACTTATATTCTGTTAGAGTGAAGTATTAAGACATGTCATTAAGATCTAGTAAAGGTCCTTTCTGATGTCAAAAAAATTATTAGACCTTTCTGGAGAAATTGAGGGAAAAAAAAAAGAAAGTCTTACAAATAAGAGTTTCCAACTGTTCCATATGGTGCAACTGGATTTAGATTCCACTTAAATGAACTAAAGGAGATTTTTGGAGTTATTATCAACATGAGACTAAATTAAAAAATTGATATAAAGAAATATTGGTATGAAAAATGGACAGATAAAATTAAATTTTTCAAAAATGTATTTAGCAGGAAGAGATTTCTTCAGATATTTTGGATATTGCATCTCTGCTTGCCCACAAAAGGACAAATAAGGAATTCAAAGTAGGGGATCTGAAGAAAAAAACATTGTCAGTTATCAGCTGGAAGGTTTTATGAATATTTTCTTCCAGGAAGAAATATTGCATTAGAACTTTTAAACTGTTTTGTCATGCTGTTTTATATATTAGTTCATGCAAACCCAAAAATAAATAATTTTTGAACATCATGTTTAAAGTGTCATTTGTTTGATTGATAGAGCTGGACCACATGGAGGAGATGATGAACAATAATGCTGGACTGTAAAAGTTAATATAATTTTCAGATATCTTAATTATAATCCATGCGTTGTTGTTATATTCATAAAATGTTGGCAGTTTATCTGACACATTTTTAAAATGGGTTTTCCATATTTTACAATAACTGAATTTTTTAACCACTTGTTAAAATTGGTTAAACAACTCAAAGTAATTCTTTCTTTACTTTGTTTTATACCACTTGTTTTCCCTTACCTTTACTTAATACTATTATGATAAATTATTAACTGAGAGGCAAGGATTGGGGACAAGTAGTGTTCACATATGTGAATACAAAGAAGAGAACAAAAAAAAAAGAATGAATCAGATCAGGTTCTTTAGTAATAGATGTGGGGGAAAAATCTTAGGCTTATCAGATGTTACTGTTGAATTGAATGGATGCTTTTCAGTGAGAAGAAAGTACACAAGTGAAGCTGAGCACTATGAAATTAGCAATATTGAAATTATCAGTTGGTTATTAGAAATATTGAACCTAAATGCAAGTAAGATCCCTGAAGATGTTGCTATATACCCAGTAATTTGGTGGGGGGGTTGGAACTTGTATAAGAGGATTAGTGTGGACTTGCATCTATGAATATTCCAAACCTATGTGGGCTTGTGGTGGTTTCCAGTGGTAGTGAGCTCCATGGAGAGTTTCTTTGCTGAGTGTCCAACATTATAATGAAATTATTATCAAAAATCAAATCAAATTTGAAAAAAAAAAAAAAAAAAAAAAAATGTAAAAATTACAACAAAATACAAAACTCTTTGTTACTTATTTTTTTTAATGTAGTAATATCCTCTACATTTATTTATACATTACCTTAATCGATTTCATCTCTAAATCAGAAATCCAGATTTTTATTCAGTTTTTGATTTTGTAGGCTGAAATCAGACAACTGATGCTAATAAATTCAAGATTTTCTTGTGATTTTCTATTTTGTGACTGCCATGCTTTAGAAACCATCTACCATTATTTATAAACATAGATAAGATATGGCAGCACCTACCTGAATATTTCTAGACAACGTATAAGTGGACACTATTTGATGCAATCATCAAAACGTATACAGGCAGTTCTCACTTTATGAGTTTTTTTCCCCAAGTATCAGGCGCCTCCGTAGCCAGGTGGGAAGAAGCAGCAGTGAGTAACACACGCTTCTTGATTAGACCAGGGTTCGAGCCCTTCACCACCAAATACGGAGGATGCAGAAAGGTCAGGAATGACCACCGCATATTCACGGAGCAATATGGCCTTAGTTGCTAATGCTCCTAAAAAAAAAAACCCGAGTATCAAGTATCAACAAAATCGAAAATATGAACATTAATTGCAAAAAATGTGTTCTATGCATTATAAATTTGAAATTTCTTAATTTCTATTATATTTTATATAATCCTAACTTCTATAATTTGTTATATAACCTCAAAATTAATTTTTCCATAGTGCATATTGGTCATTACAAAAACAGAGAACCCCCTCATCGTTGTTTTTTCCCTTTCAATTTGGGTAGTTGACCCTGGAAGAAGTCTATCCAAATTGTAGGTATACAGTGATAAGTTTATATATACGTTTTTAATCAGCAGGGTTTCTCCAATATCAAATAAAAGTATTACCATTTTCTTGCATGGTTTATTTAGTCATGTTTTATTCACAGGTAATTCCACAACTGATTGCAAGAATAGATACTCATAGACAGTTAGTTGGAGAACTAATTCATCAGTTGCTGATGGACATAGGCAAGCATCACCCTCAAGCTTTAATATATCCACTCACCGTAGCATCCAAATCTGCCACTCCAGCAAGAAACTCGGCAGCTAAAAAGATTTTAGAAAGCATGGGTGAACACAGCAGCACACTTGTACAACAAGCCAAAATGGTAAGTAAAATATTAAAGAAATACAGTAGAGCTTGGATAATTCAAAGCTGAAGTGACATCAGAATTATTTTGAATTATCTAAACTTCGAATTAAATAATTCTCTTTTATAGAACATGCAGAAAAATAATTCGAAACAACCAATATTTCAAATTATCCAAGCTCTGCTATATTTGTTTGATATGTAGAATATATCTGATAAATATTTTTAAAAATATTTTGACTTTGTAAAAGTCCACTATAATAATTGAGAAGACAAAAAAAAAAAAAAAAAAACCCTATCTATAGTAGATTGTCACATAGCAAAATTAACAGTTAAAGAGTACATCAGTAAAGCACAAGAAATTGAAGAATAGTGTTGTATATTCACTTCTTACCTCTATCCATCATTCTTTGCTATGTTAAATGAAGCAGTTGTTTTTGATGTGTAAATATCTTTGGCAGCACCTACTAAATTTCAGACGGTAGTAAAATCAATTTGTCACAATTTTGCGATGCGGAAATGACGTCATTTCCATTTCATAACAAAGAAAAATGGAGATGGGAGAGGAGATCAGTCAAAGGTGATCTTGAATGTGCTCAGAGCTGGCATAAACCAGCTGGTCGTACTTAAAAACATTTTATTTGGGGCATGCCACCCATGGCAGAAACCTTTTTCTAACTGGAAAAATGGATATCTTGCTGAATTTAAAGCAAAGAATCATGGGAGGTGATCTTGGATGTGCTCTGAGCTGGAATGAACCAGCTGGTTGCAGAAAAAAATGTGGGAAAGGCAAAAAGAATGGAGTTGGGAGAGAAGATCGCACAAAGGATCATGAGAGGTGATCTTGGATGTGCTCAGAGCTGGCATAAACCATCTGAGCATTTCCAACATTACATGTGCTTCAGCCTGACCAGTTGAAGTGCATGTAATGAAGGCATTCGGTACCCATTTGTATTACTCAAGCGGTTGTATATTTCCATCGAGAGGCAAATTATAAACGTTTTTCTGCAACCAGCTAGGCCAGTCAAGAATATTTGAATTGGTTTGCAACTGGGAGATAACTGACTCCAAATTACGTGCATGAGTAGAATCTTTTACTTGTAATTGGTCATTCTCATTAAGTTGCAGAAGTCCTCGTTGGTCATCAAGTTTCTGCATTTCTTCATAATTGCACTGAGTCGTTTGTGTATGGCGAGCTTTAGATCCTCATTCATCTAGCTCAGGCACCTCCATAGCCAGGTGGGAAGGAGCAGCAGTGCGTAGCACACGCTTCTTGATTAGACCGGTGTTCGAGCTCATCACCACCAAATACGGAGGATGCAGAAAGGTCAGGGAATGACCACCGCATATCCCGGAGCAATATGGCCTTAGTTGCTAATGCTCCTAAAAACCAAACAACAAACAAACATCATCTTGCTCTTTGGATGATTGTAAAAGTTTAGAAAGGGGTCTTCTTCTTACAGTCGTGTTACAAGGCTATGCAGGTCATTACCACATACTTTGTCAGGGTCGTCGTTGTCTTGACACATTGTCTTACATATTTCAATCATTTTTTGAATGTCCAAGTCCAATTCATACAATTTACAATCTAGTATGAGCTCTTTGTTGTCGTTGTAGATTTTGACATATTTTATCTCTGACAGTATCTTAGTTTTTTTTTTTCTGATTGTGAAATGGAATGTGCAGTGTTACCATCTCATGCTTGTACTCGTTGAGATCCTGAGCCAAGTCATAGTTTCGATAGCGTATTATTATTATTATTAGCCATATAGTGCAAGGAAGCCTGAGGCTTATGCTGCACCAGCCAAAAAAAAAAAAAAATTCTGAATTACCCTGAGAGAGAGCGAGAATGAGTCAGAAGTAGAAGGGAACCACCAAGAAAGAGAAGGATGATGATATCTAGCTCAGGGTCCCCTGGGTGTGTCAAGCCCATACTCATGATTGTAACAATACAAATACTTGTACTGTTATAATCATACTATTCAACAAATGACTACAATCAAATGGGTAATTAGGCTATTGGCCTAACCTCTTCCAAACGTTGATTCGTTAGAGTAAGCAGCGGGCGTGTGTATTTATCACTAACATTGATTTAGTAGGATAAGTAGTGGGCGTGAGCATAAATTACATTGTTCGTGAATTTGGTTCCAGCTGTTCAAAATTTAGTAGGTGTCGTCAAAGATGTTTACACATAAAACATCTTCATGCATATAGGGTACACGTGCAATTTATTATCTTCCATGAACATTACAAAATGATCACTTCAGTGATCATTAATGTAGATTGCTAACAAATAATCAAACAGTTTTGTTAATTTTATTAATCAATTAATTGATTACTTTTCATTACAGTTCATGAAAGTGGTCAAATTGCAGATAATAAGAGCATCAATGAAGAAGTCAGTTCAGCTGATATAAGAAGAGATGCAGGAGGAAGTTGCCCTTCTAATACAGTATTGCAGAATTAATGTAAACTGTGCCATTACGTAACAGATTTTATAATGCCAAGAATGCATTAATGAAAATATGAAATGAGCAACCCTAGAAATATAATTCTAAGCTGCTTTGTCTATGATCAAAGATTGTTATCATTCAATGATAGGAATAGCCATCAGGACCTGAGGGCCTCTTGGCATCGTGATAGTTTATTTCCTCTGTTGTGAGGAATAAACATAACTTTAATAAAATATGGCATGAAATGCCACCATTAATTTAATTTTAGTATTGCTTATTCAACCGTGGATGTCCTTTTCATTGTTTATTAAACTGTTAGGTCTAATAAATTGAATTTATGCAAATATTACATCTTGATATTGCCATATTTTTGTTTAGGTTAGTGAAGAGCTGATTAGAGTTGCAATTCTCTGGCATGAACTATGGCATGAAGGATTAGAAGAGGCTTCCAGGCTTTATTTCGGTGAACGCAATGTAAAAGGAATGTTTCAAACATTGGAACCTCTCCACGCTATGATGGAAAGAGGTCCTCAGACATTAAAAGAAATATCATTTAATCAGGTACATGTATATTAAGTTTAAAATTGGCCAATTGCTAAGAATGATATGTGCTAGTATTGTGCAAACCAATAACCTATATATATATAGTATATTGTTTCAAATAAGATGCAGAAGGTGTTGTACAGGGTTTTGGCTGCTTAGTACTTTACAGTTCTTGTGATTTTTGATGTGAAAACATCTATGGTGGCTAGAGTAAAATTGATTGGTAACGAAATTTTCTTATAACGGAAATGACGCAGTTGATTTGTAACAAAGAAAACTGGCCATTTAGATTTTAAATGGCACAAATTATGTCACTTCCTATTAGGTGGCTGTTAGATTTTAAATGACACAAATAGTAGTAGTAGTGGCATGTGATGCAAGAAAGCAACTATATGAGCTTATGCAGCATCAGCCAAAAAAATAAATAAATAAATAAAAATATAAAAAAATAAATAAATAATAAAATAAAAAATCACACCATTCCCTCCAAATGCCTGTCCAGTTCCTCCTTAAATTTATTTAACCTGTCAACTTCCACAACGACAGATAGAAGTTTGTTCCAGCAATTAACCACCCGCTGGCTAAAGGCAAATTTCCGCACATCTATTCTACATCTGTCTTTTCTTAATTTGAATTTATGCCCCCTTAGTTTCGTAATCTGAACAAGTGGAAGGATCCCATCAGAATTCAGCGTGCTCAATCCATTCAAGGCCTTATATGCCTCAATCAGATCACCGCGCAGGTGCCTAGTCTCCAACCACTGCAATTTGCAGAACTTAAGCCTCTCTTGGTAAGAGGATCCCTTCATTCCCCTCACTCTTCCTATGCCATCCCTTCCTAAATGGTGCTAACTCAGTCACTAATGTTGATTCAGTAGGGTAAATAGTTGATTCAGTAGAGTAAGTTCATACTAAGATACGGAAATGAAATCGCTTCCTAAAGGCCGCTAACTCACTCACTAATGTTGATTCGGTAGAGTAAGCAGTGGGTAGTAATATTATGCAAGAATAAAAGCTTCAAAGCCATTGAGGAAGCCTCTCATGTTGAAAAGGAACAAAGTTCAAAAACATGGAGAACGAAAAAAATGCAGATTTTATTAAAGAATATTGTTTCACACAAGACCATTTCATTGCTTAAAATTTAAATGACTTTGATTTAAGAATGCAACAATAAAACAATCACTTTAACAAACAATAACTTCTTGCAGTAGTTTTTGGTTATGATGTCATACTACTCTACAAATGGATTTCACTAATTATTGAATTCTAAAAATACCTATAAAAGTATTTCGAAGATAGCTAAAACTCCAGCTGAGGGAAATCAAGAGAAATATGCAAGAATAAAAGCTTCAAAGCCACCGAAGAAGCTTCCCATGTCAACAGAAGAACGAGTTCAAAAACATAGAGAATGAAAAAAATGCAGAATTTAATAAAATCTGCTTCTTAAGATTTTAATCACATCAACCTTATACATCAACTTCTCATCAAGAAGCTGGACCGTCGACATCACGAAATTATATTCAAGAACTTCCTGAAGATTTCGATCCAGAAGATTTGAGTTCAAATGAAAATTACCTGAGGATTTTTAATATACTCTGTCTGGCTGAACTGGCCAGACAGAGTATACTGCAATAACCAGCTTTGACTTTGAGGGACTTTCTGGAACAAAGGCTCTTCAGTTTGCTATGGCTAGAAAAATTGATTTAGAAGCCGTGCCGATCGCAAGAAGAAGTATGAGTGTTTTGGTAAATCAGCAAAAACACTCTGTTCCAAAAAAAACTAGTGATCTATTCCAAATCCTTCTCCATAGGAAGGTACAGTAATTAAAATAAGCATTACAGAAGACATAACAGAAGACCAGAAGACATAGAGAAGACTCTATGATATCACAAGTAATGCCATAAACACCACTTTGAAGAATGATACTTCATCCTTGCAATAATTTTAATTATTAATTTGCCATTTCCAATTGCAGGAACCATCAGGACAAGCTAGCTACCCACCACTTTCCCTAACATAATGGAATTAGAAAAGGGGTTATACTCATGATTGATATAGAACCTAAGACATGTACCCAGTTGATGTGGGTGGCCATTGTAACGTTCAGTCAATTTGTTGTGACAAAACAAAAATGAGGATAGGAGTATATTATAGGTCAAATGCCTGTGATAAATACAATGAACAACTGTATAGGCATATATGTTTGTGTGTGGTTGTAAGAATGGGCTAGTAAATCAGAATATCTCATAATGGGGGATTTTAACTTTTTAGATATTGACTGATACTCATGGGTTGATCATTAACACAGTAGCAGAGCTTTTCTGGGTGTATTGGATGACAGTCTGCAACAGCAGATTAGGCATGACATAGCAGAGTGGCCGGGTCACACGCTCTTTGAGTGGACTGGGGTTCAAGCCTGTGATGGCTATATACGATTAACATTTGTATTGATTGATTTATTTGTAAAAGAATGAGAAGTTTACCTCAATATGATACGTAGAATTCTTACATTACAGTAAAAAATAATTAAAAATCAAATGAACACAATTAAAAATCAATTTAACACAATAAAAAATTAATTTAACGAAAAATTGCAAAATGATTTTCCATCCTAAAGCTGACAATCCTTTTGGACCGTATATCGTGATCACAGGAATGAAAATTACCGAATAGGGATGAGCATGGAACTTAAATAGGGATTATTTGTCTTCATGCATGTGTGTAAAAGACCACAAATTAAAGATTAGATATGGCTGACGAACATTAAGAGAATTCTCATGTAATTTAATTTCGACTGTTTCTGCAATTAATAGTCTCATATAATTACGTTGGACACTAAAAATAAAAAAGTATTTATTTATTTTTTCATTAACAGCACAAAAGGCTAATTCTGACGCTGCTCAACAAGAAGCACAAACCGAGGCTGTGTGTTGATTAACACGAAAATTCAGAGGAAACCGCGTAGAACCCTGATAAGACGAGTCGCAATCACCCCAAGAAATGCTGTATACTAGGTCATTTATTTGTGTTGCAAATGAGGAAAGGACTGAGCGATTGTTCAGTATAGTGTGTTCCATATTGGGCTGGCTACAATTTTAAATTCGGTATCTTTAAAGAATCTGTAAAGTTGTTTGTGCCACTGTTCAACATATGGGGCAGAAATAAAGTATTTTTTGATATTACTTTTTGGTTGGTGTATTTTTTTGTATTCTCTCCTTAGCTTGTACCCTAATTCTGTCTATTTTAGGAAGTGAGCAACCCCTATTTAAGAATCTGCTGGTTAATATTTGTATTTCTGAGCCCAAAGTAGATGCCATCATTGAATATTTATAAGCATTGAGAAATTGATTAACGATAATCGATCTTTTGTAGGTGAACAGGTGATAGCTGTTATAATTCAGAAGCATACCAGTGTTTGTAGGTTTACAATAGATGTTAAATTGGATTTTATTCGCATCCCAAGTAAGCGTGAAATTTAGAAAATTTAATGACTTAGTATCCGTATTCTCACTCTCCAATATAAATTCAAGTCTAGAATGAATATTATTAAATGAATGTAAAATGTCTTGGATAGTGCTACTATCGGTAATAACTAGAACATTGTCTAAATACTTCCCATAGTATGTGATACAGGGTAGAAAAGGCATCAAATGTATACAGTCAATCTTTGAGAAATAGATCTCCGATATCAGGCCACTCAGGCTTAATCCGATTGGCAAACCAAAAATTTGTTTGTATACTTTGTCTTGAACGGTGATATAGTTGGCTTCAACTAAGAGTTTAATTAAGCAAAAAATTTCCTTAATAGGAAGCTTCGTATAATTAATTGGTATCGAGTTATTATTTAACATATCCCAAAGAATATCTAATGTGTATTCGATGTTTACATTTGTATATAATGAGGTAACATCTAGTGAGAATAAATGTCCTTGAGGTTATTAAATAGTGTATCGTAGTTCTTAATCCCAAATTGTATCACCTGTCTAAAGGGTTTTATAATGCTATATGCATATGTGGCCAAGGATGAAAATGCTGAGTTTCTGTAGGAAACAATAGGCTGAATAGGAAATCCGGTCTTATGTAATTTTACCTGACCGAAAAGTGCGGAATATTGTATGTTCTGGCCTTCAATTCCTTTAACTGAGCCATAGTAATGTAGTAATTTTTTCGATACATGGTTAACATTTTATTGTATAGATTAACCAAATTGGTAAATAGTGCTGGATCTACTTCAAGATAAGTGGAGGTATCTGACACAACTGATCTAACTTATTAATATAATCAGGTTTATTGAGTATTACCACTGTAACTCCTTTATCAGCTCTCTGAATAATGTCTTTATTTTCCCGAAGTTCGTGTATAGCTGAACTGTCACATGTATTCAATTTAGTAAGGCATGTTTCTTTTGTTATTCACCACTTGGTTAACTTGTTGAATAAATAAATCTTTTTGTGGAACATTACGAAGTCCAAATTCAATATCAATTACGTGCTGTTTTTTTAGGTAGTTTTTGAGGTAGGTTTTTTTTTTTTTTTTTTTTGGTAGTTTTTGGCGCATCGGCTTCTGTGGCCATAATGCACCTCCCAAGGTTTTTGCAGTACTTTGATCCAAGCCTGAGGCGGGATTCGAACCCGCGACCTTTGGGTTGCCAGGCAGACACTTTACCCACCCAGCTAGCCCGGTCAGCAGTTTTTGAGGTAGTAAATTGTAATTTAATCCTTTGGATAAAAGTTAAATCTGGTCCTGCGATAATGTATATGAGGAGAGATTTGTAACCTGTTGATATGTCAGTTCGTTAAATGTTGGGCGTGGGGTATTCGCAAACTAGCTGAGGTATTCTGCGGTTGACTGTTGTGCATATGTGGGGGGGGTCGTCACACAACTCGTATGCATTTGGTCACAAGCTCACAACAATGTGTTAGAACTCGTATGAACATGTCTTGACCCTCCCGATAATGTATTCAATTTAATGTGTCTGTTTTTTATTTCTGAGGCTTATGCTTCACGTTTTAAATCTGTGGTGGGTCTTCAATACAGACCCATTAGGATGTAGATAATTTTTTAACTTGTCATGAAGTTTCCTTAATTTGGGAAAGGTATTTTTGTTTATTAGAATACCGAGAACTTAAGACAAGCTTAACTATATTATGCGATGTGGCAAGTGCTAGTTGCTTAACACCTGAAATTTTATGATTTAAATTGACACTGGCAATGATGCCTTCGGAACGATGTTGTTTTGAAGACAAGGCAATACTTTAGAAATGAAATATGGTAACTTTGGGCCAAGTATCTTAGTGTTAATCTAATGTAATTTTGCATCAAAGTGTTCAAAAAATCCTCCATAATTGTGTGTATTGATGGGTTATACCTGGAGAGAAATGAATTTGATAGTATGAACCAGAGCTATAATGCTCAATACATTCTATGTTGATATCAATATTTGTAAAAGAATAAGAGAAGTTTACCTCAATATGATACATAGAACACTTCCATAAACCTGATTATATTAATAATTTAGAGTCGGTTGTATCAGTTGTCATCATCTAAATACCTCCACATACTATGGGAGGTATTTAGACGATGTTCTAGTTATTACCGATAGTAGCACTATCTAAGACATTTTACATTCATTTAATAATATTCATTCTAGACTCCAATTTACATTGGAGAGGGAGAATATGGATACCATGTCATTAAATTTTCTAAATTTCACTCTTACTTGGACGCGAATAAAATCCAATTTAACATCTATCATAAACCTACAAACGCCGGTATGCTTCTGCATTATAACAGCTATCACCTGTTCACCTACAAAAGATCGATTATCCTTTCAATGACAGAATCTGCTTTGGACTCAGAAATACAAATATTAACCAGCAGATTCTTAAACAGGGGTTACCCACTTGCTACAATAGACAGAATTAGGGTACAAGCTAATGATAAAATACAAAAAATATACCAACCAACAATAGTAATATCAAAATATACTTTATTTCTGTCCCATATGTTAAACAGTGGCACAAACAACTTAACAGATTCTTTTAAGATACCGAATTTAAAATTGCAGCCAGGCCAATATGGAAATTGTACATTATACTGAACAATCGTTCAGTCCTTTCCTCGTTTGCAACACAAATAAATGACCTAATATACAACATTGCTTGCGGTGATTGCGACTCGTCTTATCAGGGTTCTGTGCGGTTTCCTCTGAATTTTCATGTTAATCGATACCCAGCCTCAGTTGGTTCTTCTCATTCAGCAGCATCAGAATTAGCCTTTCATGCCATTAATGAAAAACATACTTTTTTATTTAACAAAGTCAAAATACTTAGTGTCCAATGTAATTATACGAGACTATTAATTGCAGAAACCGTTGAAATTAAATTACCGGTACATGAGAATTCTGTTAATGTTCCCCAGCCATATCTAATCTCCAATTTGTGGTCTCTTACGCACATGTGCGAAGACAAATAATCCCTATTTAAGTTCCATGCTCACCCATCTTCGGTAATTTTCATTCTTGTGATCACAACATACAATCAAAAAGCATCATCAGTTTTAGGAAGGAAAATCGTTTTGCAATTTTTTTTTTACTTAATTTTTAATTGCATTAAATTTATTTTTAATTATTTTTAATTATTTCTTACTGTAATGTATGATTTTCGAATTTTTAATTGTTTTCATTTTAATTTCTGGAGATTATCATAACAGAAGTGTTCTAAGTATCATATTGAAGTAAACTTCTCTTATTCTTTTACAAATATTGATATCAACATAGAACGTATTGAGCATTATAGATAGCCCTGGTTCATATTATCTGATTGATTCGTTGTAAACTCCACTGACTTGGTGGTCGTGTCGGAGTATAAACAAGAACTTTTTTTTTATAATGATAGGTGATTAAAGGAGTAATGTAGGGTCATCTTGACAAGAATGCAGATAAACAGCAAACAACCCCAGGGGCTCACTTCAGCTGAGTATAGGCCTGGCACACCCAGGATTCTGCGATGGATATCATTATTCTTCTCTTTCTTGGTAATTCCTTTCTATTTCTCTCTCTCTCTCTCTCTCTCTCTCTCTCTCTCTCTCTCTCTCTCTCTCTCTCTCTCTCTCTCTCTCGGGGTAACTCGGAATTTTTTTTGGCTGGTGCAGCATAAGCCTCAAGCTTCCTTGCAACATATGGCTAATAATAATAATAATCATCACTGCATGAATTTGTTAAGGGCAGATCTTGTATGACCAATTTCATTAGTTATTATAATGCAGTAATAAAGAAAATGTATACCAAAAATAATTTTGGCATCTTATACTTAGATTTAATAAAAGCTTTACGTTCCACATGAAAGTATGTATAAATTACAGCAGTGTGACATTAGATTAGTGAAAAGTTACTACTATGGATAAAGGGATGGTTGAGTGGCAGAAGACAGAGGATGGTTATTAATGGACTCTGCTGTTCTTCTTGGATTAATGTTATTAGTGGAGTCTTTTGGGGTTTTATGCTGGACCTATTACTGTTTTAAATATTTATTAACACTATTGATGAAGACATATCAAACCTAGTCATTACATCTGCAGCTATTAAAAAGTTTTTTGGCTGGGTGGTTAATGCCAGGAATTAAGGAATATTACTGCAACAAGACCTAGAAAAATTAGGCAGCTGGGCAGTGAAGTGCAATTGAGTTTTAACATTGATGAATGCGAGGTACTGAGATACTGCATATGGGTGGCAGTAATTCAGAATAACATATCATTTGGTTGGTACCCACTCAGTTTGCTGGAGAATGAAAAAAAACTTTGTGTAATTGTACAATTCTACATGAAGTTCTAGTAGTGCAGATAGGTTGCTAGTAGAACTCACAGGGTCAGTGATATACAGGAATTTTGCCAGAAGGGAAAAGGAGGTGATTACACTGGACATGTACATTATTAAAATGAATGTGTACAATACATGGCCATATACATTACAGTACATCTTATTTACTGTAAGATAATATACTTCGATTAATTCCTGCTGGTTTTTAATAAAAACTGAAGTTCAACATATTCACAGATCTTCTGTGATAAATAAAATAAATAAATAGTAATAATTCATTATTTGCATTAATAACAAAGAACGGAAAAACTTCAGAAAGCAAATGCTTTCATATGGGCTTTTCTTAAACTGAAAATTTTTCCTTTTCTCTTACATATCATATTGTTCATTTTTCCTCTAATTACATTAGCCAACAAAAAATTTTTTGTCATACCACCGCAATGAAAATATGTGATTCTGGAGGAAATAAATGCACTGATTCTGAAAATCACCATAAAAAGTCTCTATCATATCTACATCAAAAGATGTACCAAAGTTTAATGTTAAAATAAAGGGATATATATACATATAATTTAAGTTTGTAATACAAGTGTAAAAAAAATTTTATACATTCTCTATAACTCATTTAACTTCGGAAAAAATATCATAAATCATAGTGAAATAGTTATATTTCAATAATATGTAATCAGCATACCTGTAATTGTCCTTAAAAATGTTTACTACTAAGTGATTTTCTCTTGTATTCTTGCTTACTCTCCCTCACAAGAAACTAGCTGTCACCCCCCATCATTACAGGATCCCAACGACCCTGGTACCACTTTTCTATTGTGGAAATATCTTGATGAAACCACTTCCCTTATTCATCAGTCACGTCTCCCAGATTTTCAGGGAAAAATTCAAGATGCGAATGAAAAAAATGAATTTTCAACAACATTTGACAGCTCGTGTATTAGACACCTACATTTCATAGTTTTCTTCTCTTTAATCTTTCTTCTCTCAAAAAACATGTACTACCACCTTAAATGATCGCCAAGCTGTCAATTCAACCTCCTTTAACCAGGTTTCAAACACATCGTCTTTCAGGAGTTTCCTAATTTGGTGTCCTATGAAAATTCCTTCCTTCCTTAAGTTTGGCATATGTTAAAGTAGGAAACACTTCTCAAGTATGCAAATCTGTTACCTTCTTTATCTAGTCCCTTCACAAAATTTTTTATCAATCAAAGCTAGATGTGCACGGGTGGAAGAAGAACCTTGTTTGATTGCACTAAATGAATGTATTTTACATTACACTGTCCTGGTATGAACTCGCCCCAATGTTGCACAATATAATGTTCTTCTGTCGCACGTGGCGCCTCCGTAGCCAGGTGGGAAGGAGCAGCAGTGCGTAGCACACGCTTCTTGATTAGACCGGAGGTTTGAGCCCGTCACCACCAAATACAGAGAATGCGGAAAGGTCAGGGAATGACTACCGCATATCCCAGAGCAATATGGCCTTAGTTGTTAATGCTCCTAAAAACAAAATAACAAACAAACAACAACTGTCGCACAGCTGTCCCACAAACACAAAAAACAACATTTTGTGAAATGCCCCTGCAAACCAACAAGCAAACCAATAACTTTGGCCCCGAGTGCCAAGCGATTTTCTTCCTGCGAATATATAGTGATCTCCCAAAGTGTTATAGTTTCGATTCATTTCTAGCGTCACCTGTTCTTTTGTTTACTTGAAGAGGTTCTGTACTTTAAAGGACAAAAGTAAGAACCGAGAGAGGAAATCTACCTTTCTTTTTTATTCTATATATTCATTACTAACCCTTTATTTACTTCAACAACTGCTTGGTCACTGGTGGCACAGCTCCTGCCTCCACGTGGCAGGGCCGGTAACCTGGGGGATAAGACAACCCCCAGGGCTAAAAGGAGCAGTGATGGAAACAAGTGACTTTCCACGCTTAGAGCCAAAGAGCTCTCAAGCAAATGACATTCATGACACTGACCATGACTTCTCTCTATCGAAGAGAATGAAGAAAGACATTGGCAGACAGGAATTACCAGCATTCCTGATAATACATTCTCTGTCAACACAACCTGTGGGCAAGCTCTCCCCCTTTATCATTCAGAGATACCTCAAACATGCCGCAAGTTCACAAAAATGGTGAAACGTGTCTCCAATCTGGAGATTTATTAATAGAGACCACCAATCCTTGACACTCTGAACTATTATTAAGTTTGACATCTTTGAGTGGAATCCCAGTTCAAATCACACCACATAACACCCTCAATTCTTCAAAGGGAGTGATCACTGAATGGGATCTATTAAACGTTCCTGAAGATGAAATAGCCCAGGAACTTAAAGAACAAAAAGTCACTCAGGCAAAGAGGATCATGATCCGAAAAGATGGCAGTTTAGTTCCTACCCAGAGTATAATATTAACTTTCAGTTCTCCAAACCTACCAGCTTCAGTCAAGGCAGGATATTTGAACTGTCGCGTTCGGCCATATATTCCGAACCCCCTAAGATGTTTTAAATGCCAGAAATTTGGCCATTCCCAGACAGCATGCCGTGGAGACGCAACATGTGCAAACTGTGGGTGTAAAACTCACACACAAACAGAATGTAAGGCACCAACCCCACAGTGTCCAAATTGCAAGGGCAACCATCCGGCATACTCCAAAGACTGCGACCTCTGGAAGTTGGGAAAAAAGATACAAAAGTATAAAGTTGAAAATAAAGTTTCCTACCAAGAGGCAAGAAAACAAATAAGATTAAATAATCCAAAATGCACTTATGCCTCTGCTACTTATAGTCACCAGTCAATAGCATGTCAAACAGAAGTGTCCATCCCTCCAGATACGTCGATCTCAGACTGGGCTCGATCAGTCCTCTCGGTCCAACATCCATCAAAGGCAGTCGATCAATGCAGTAATATGCCACTGACAGTTCCATCCCAGAGACTTCCCCATTGCCAAGCAGCGGAAAAATTAGATCCAGTTGAGGTGAAGCAATCTCACCCCTCAAGCATGGACACCGATGATACCACCAACTCAGAAGATCTGCTTGAAATACATGCAGATGATGATATGGAAGAAGGCAATCGAGAGATATAAACAAGCCTCTCACAAAAAACAAACAGACTCCTCTTCCGCTCACAAAACCAAATAATGGAACAAATGATACAATGGAATTGCAGAGGTTTTTGCAGCAATATTGATGATATCTATGAACTAATTAACTGTTACAATCCTGCTGCCATATGCTTGCAAGAGACAAATCTAACAACAAAAATAACCGTTTCAGTAAAAAACTATACTATCTTCAGAAAAGATCGATCTGAAACTAACAGCCCCCATGGAGGAGTAGCTATACTAGTGGAATCAGGAGTCCCCTCCAGGCACATTCCATTACAAACACCATTAGAAGCTGTTGCTACCCATATAGTAATCGGTATCACACTGACACTAGCCTCAATTTATCTTCCGCCGAATCAAACATGTACAATTCAGCAACTGTTAAATCTAATTTCTCAATTACCATCTCCTATTTGTTTACTAGGAGATTTTAATGGGCATCATCCATTATGGGGATCTCTGGTCTCAGACGGACGTGGCGAACTCATTGAAATGTTATTGACCGAGAAAATTTGACACTATTGAATAATGGCTTACCGACATATATCCATTTTCCTACTGGGTCAACCAGTGCAATAGATCTCTCAATTTGCTCTCCGATCCTCTTCCCAACTATAGAGTGGGCAGTACATGACAATCCTCTAAATAGTGACCACTATCCGCTGATCTGTAGTATTCAAACCACCCATTCCAAACAAACTGAAACAAAAACAAAATGGAAATTTTCCAAAGCAAACTGGACGAAATTTACCAGTCATGTATCTTTTGATGATGACACCATAGAGTCTTCTGCTATTGACACTATCACCGATCATATCACAATGCAGATACTAACAGCAGCAAAAGCCGCCATCCCACAGTCTCAAATAAGAAACCATCAGCATACCAATCACTGGTGGAATGGCGATTGTAATAAAGCGAAGAGAGAAAAAAAACAAAGCATGGAACACCTTCCGCAAACATCCCACCACTGCCAACCTTATTAACTTCAAGAGACTGAGAGCCAAAGCTCGTTATATCCGGCGGAAGGCGAAAAAAGACTCGTGGATAAAATTTGCCTCCTCAATCAACAAAGATACTGATACCCGAATAATCTGGGAAAAAATAAAGAAACTAAATGGTAAATATCATAAGTTGCCTTCTCCTATTATTAATTGGAATGGAAAGGAGATCTCATCTGTTGATGAAATTGCCAATGCCCTAGGAACAGTGTTCTGTGAATTGTCCGTCTCAACTGCATATCAACCATCTTTTCAAAAAATCAAAGCTGAAGCTGAGAAAAGGAAACTAGACTTCAAAACTGCATGTCCTTTTACCTATAACCAACCACTCACAATATCTGAACTGAAAGAATCTATATATACCTCAAGAAACAGCTCTCCTGGCCCTGATGGAATCTACAATATAATGATTCAACACCTCAATCAGAAATCACTATCATTGCTAAACTTTTACAATAGAATATTCTCAGAACATATATTCCCTACTTCCTGGAGACATTCTTATGTAACAGCCATACCTAAACCTGGAAAAGACCATTCGATTCCTAACAACTATAGACCAATTTCTCTAACCAGCTGCCTGAGTAAGACTTTGGAAAAAATGGTCCACCATCGACTCACCTGGTACCTTCAATCCGAAAACATAATCAGTAATAATCAGTTTGGCTTTCAGAAGAATAGATCTTCCCTAGACCTCATGACCAAAGCCAAATCCAACATAAGAAATGCATTCATCAGAAATCAACATCTCGTCATGATATGCCTTGATATAGAGAAGGCCTTTGATACCACGTGGCACTACGGTATCTTAAGAGATCTCCATTCTATTCATATGAGAGGCCATTTACCATATTTTATTCAAAGCTTCCTTCAGCACAGATCTTCCCAAGTGAGGTACCGGCAGGTTTTATCTCAAACATATATTCAAGAAGAAGGAGTCCCACAAGGCTCTGTTCTTAGTACCACTCTGTTTGCAATACGAATAAACAACATCACAAACAGCATTCCAAATACCGTTGACTCGTATCTCTATGCAGATGATCTTACCATATCCTGTCATTCCCAGAATATGAACTATATTGAGAGGCATCTACAAATATAAATAGAATCGATTGCTAAAATTAAGAGAAATAGCTTATATCTGTTGAAATAAATCAGTATGTCATACATTACTGGCTAAATTATGTGAATTTGGGTAAAACATAACTCCCTCTATATTTAATAACTATGAATGATGTGAAACTATCGTGGTGATTTTTGAAATTTATGCATAAAAATTGGTTAAAAAAATATTTAAGTTCTTGGAGATAAAAATCGTGTTGGTTAGTGAATTTCAACGAACATAACATCCACTGCTTTGACTACAGTATGTAGTATATGGATCGATTATGTAATATATGTCTTTAAAAATAAAATGAATGATAATTAATTGCTGAGTTTTAAGACATATATTACATAATCTGAAAGAGCTAGATGAAAAGTTTCATTAAAATTGGTCCATTAGCATTAGTAGTGGCATGTGATGCAAGAATGTAGCATCAGCCAAAAAAAACCCACTTCCCCTTCACCTCTCCATCCACTCCAAAGGTTTATCCATTTCTTCCTTGAATTTATTTAAGCGATCAACTTCTACAACGACAGATGGAAGTTTGTTCCAGAAATCACCCACTTGCTAGCTAAAGGCAGATTTTCACACTCACTTCTGTTCTGTAACTATCATTCCTCAGTTTGAATTTATGCCCCCTCAAGTGGGTAATCTGAGCAAGAGGAAGAAACCCATCAGCATTCAGCTTACTCAAACCATTTAAAGCCTTATACACCTTGATCAGATCACATCACAGGTGCCTAGTCTCCAGATGCTGCAATTTGCAGAATTTAAGCCTTTTTTGATAAGAGCATCCCTTTATTCCCCTCACTAATCTTGTCATTCTCTGCACTCGTTCCAGCAGCTCGACATCTTTCTTAAAATGAAGTGTCCAGACATGCATGCAGTACTCAAGGTGTCTCCTGACCATTGCCTTATACAAGAGGATAATCACCTCCTCATCCCTGCTAGCAAAGTTCCTGTATTTCATCGACAAGACCCCATGAGCTGCTCTGGCAGCCTATGTGCACTATTCTGATGAGTGCTTTCTTGATATGAAGTTTATATCATTATTTACTTTTGTTATAATTTTGGCATTATCCAGTTGTGCTTTTTGGACTTTATTACAGGTATGTTTTGTAAGGTATCATATATATCATTCATAAGTTCTGTAATGTACATTATATTGGTAAGTAATCACATGTTCAATATATCAGAATGTGTTACTAATCGGTACCTAATGAAACATGGAACTAATAGTAGTAGTAGTGGCATGTGATGCAAGAAAGCAAGTGTATGAGCTTATGCAGCATCAGCCAAAAAAAAAATAAAATAAAATAAAATAAATCACACCATTCTCTCCAAATGCATGTCCAGTTCCTCCTTAAATTTATTTAACCTATCAACTTCCACAACGACAGATGGAAGTTTGTTCCAGCAATTAATCACCCGCTGGCTAAAGGCAAATTTCCGCACATCTATTCTACATCTGTCTTTTCTTAATTTGAATTTATGCCCCCTTCGGTTCATAATCTAAACAAGTGGAAGGATCCCATCAGAATTCAGCGTGCTCAACCCATTCAAAGCCTTATACACCTCAATCAGATCACCGTGCAGGTGCCTAGTCTCCAGCCACTTCAGTTTGCAGAACTGAAGCCTCTCTTGATAAGAGGATCCCTTCATTCCCCTCACCAATCTTGTTGCCCTTCTATGTACACGCTCAAGTAGATCTGCATCCTTCCTAAAATGAGGCCTCCAGACCTGTACACAGTACTCAAGGCGTGGCCTAACCATTGCCTTATACAGAGGGATAAGCACCTCCTTTTCCCTGCTAGCAAAATTCCTATATATCATTGACAAAACCCCATGACCTGCCCTGGCAGCCTGTCTGGATTGCTCAGAAAACTTCATATCTGACTGCACCATTACTTCCAGGTCTTTTTCATTTTCTACCACCTTAAGTGTAGTACCACACAGTTGGTACGTTTCTCTGGGGTTACTTCTACCCATATGCAGTACTTTGCATTTGTCAAGGTTAAACTTCAGTTGCCACTTCTTAGCCCATCTGCCCAAATTATCTAGATCCTGTTGCAGTACCACACTGCCATTACTGTCATTAACAACCCTGCCAACCTTTGTATCATCTGCAAACTTTGACACGAGGCCTGATATACCTTCATCAATATCATTGATATATATACAAAACAACAGTGGACCCAACACCGAACCCTGTGGGACTCCACTAATAACATTAGTCCACAAAGAGCAGCACCCATTGATTACCGCCCTCTGTCTTCTCCCACTCAGCCATCCTTTTATCCATTGTAGCAACTTACCCTTAATACCATTCTGCTCCAATTTGTACAATAGCCTTTCATACGCAACAGTGTCAAAAGCTTTCCTGAAATCCAAATATATGATACCAAAATTATTTTTTGCATCCAGTTCCTTTGTAACCACATCATAATATCCTATCAAATTTGTCAGACAAGACTTTCCCTTAACAAACCCATGCTGTGTCTGAATTATTGCTGCAGTCTTGTCTAGATGATCCTGCACTGCATCTTTAACCAGTGACTCCATTATTTTACCTGGAACAGAAGTTAAACTAACTGGTCTGTAATTACTTGTGTCACCCTTTGATCCCCCTTTGTGAATTGGGGATACATTTGCACATCTCCAGGCCGTGGGAACCTCCCTGAGTCCAAGGATACTCTCATAATTATGTCTAAGGGTTTGCTTAGTTGCTTTGCCATCTCCTTTAATATAACTGGATAGATACCATCCACACCAGGTGCTTTTCTTATGTTTAACTTCAACAATTTCTCCTCCACTTTGCTCTCAGTTATTACAAAATCATTAAGTATCCTGCTACAATTTAACAACCTTCTGCCATTTTCAAACTTTAATAATGGTTTGGTATGATGAAAAGACTAATTTTACATGTATACGTATGTCTAAATATGTTTTCAATTTATTAGCAAGAGAACTGTGATAAGGCAAATACAGCAGACTTGATTTACCTGGATCGGATTAACCAGGACACTTCAAAACTCCAAATTAAAAAAGAAAATCAACCAAAAAATCATAAAATTCAAGTAATAACTAGAATAGGTATAAACAGATGTTTTGCAAGTCGTAAATAAGCGACAAGAAGCGGCATTATAAGTCGTCATTGGGAGATTAATATACCTATTATCTTGCAACCCCCACTGTCTTCACACCCGCTGCTCAAAAAAAAAAAAAAAAAAAGAGACAAAATGCGTCGTGTCGATTGTTGTGTTCCGTTGCACCACAAAAAGACAAATTTTGTTTCGTTATTTATGTCAGGGATGTCAAAATTTTTTTTAAAGTAATTTTTTTTTTTTTTTTTTTAGAAATTGCGAAAATGATGGGTAGATGCAAAGGAGTTGCGCCTTCGGTTAAACAAAAACTTGAAATTATTCAAAAGTTTGAAAACGGTGCATCCATTAAATCTTTATTGATGAACCATTATAATGTTGGTGACCAAACCCTACACGTAAAAAATAAAGGAATGCTATTAGATTTAATATTGACATCGCAAAAAATAAAGGGAAGTATCGTATTGGACACACGAGTAGTACATGGCAAGTTTTTTCGTTTTTTTCTATCAGCATATTTTTACGTGGGTTGCTGAACATTTTTCAATACAGTTAGTCCCTGACTTATGCAACTTCGGACTTACGTAAAAAAGTTTTCACTCTTTTTTTTTTTTTTTTTTTTTTTTTAGGATTGTACAATTTAAAACAAACAAAAAAAAGCATAAAATAAGCAATCAATAATGATGATCATGGCACACACAAATTGCACAAGTGAGATACGGAGTAACATGCAATAAAATGCGAAAGAAGAGAAGATTCTTACAATTTATTTATGGTTTTTTTTTTTTTTTATATGACTAAAGATTTCAGTGAAGGGGATGCATATTTCACCATAATAACATAAAAATCCACAGAATTGCAGTTATCGGTATTTTTGCAAATGCAATAAGATAAGTTTACTACCGTTACGAACAGAAAAGCCCAATAACACGGAAAGTGCAAATTGTTTTTATTGTTTTTTGGTAGGGACCTCCAGAAATGTACTTTAGTAAAATGTGAGCTCACGCAGGGTGATAATAGTGAGTTTTTTCCTTAACCCTGTGGAGTTCTTTACAGAAAATTCATTTTGACCATTATCATGGTGCCGACTAAGAGAATAAGTCACAGCAGTACTAGTAAATCTACCAAGAAAAGGAAAGCGATCGATTTGGATAAGAAAATTAAACTAATAATCAAGTACTGAGCTGAATTCAGATTTGTCAATAATAATATAGTAGCAATATGTTATTAGTCATTTCTGAGTTATGTAAAACTCGATGTAAGAAGTTCTGAAACGTATCTCTTACGTATGTCAGACTTCTGTATTTTTGGATTAACAGGGAAATCGAGAGTCTACTGTATACAACATTGCAAAAGTTTTCTAACAAGTAGTTCTTATTGAGGGAAGAAGGTGAGTGGATGACGTGTTATTTCATTTATAATGGGGTAACCTCTCATAATGAAAGACAAATGAAAATAACAGAGTTCTTTATCCAGATCAACAGTAGAAGTACATTGTTTCTTTCTTTTTTTTTTTTTTTTGCATTAAGGATTTGCATATAAAGGACAGACTTTATGCTCAAAGGATGAGCATAAACTGGAATGAGTAGGCTTTGTATAAATTTAATTTATTATTTTTTTTTTTATGAAAATCCCAAACACGAAAGGTATCAAAACCTACAGTACTTGATACCATGCCTAGATTGGAGGAGATGGAGAGTGAGGGGATGCCGGAAACTTGCTCTGGTGACTAAACATGGGTTTTACCACTTCCAGCCTCCAATAAGCGAAGTGGTGGTATTGCACTGATGAGAGACATCTGCCACCCAGTGTTTAATCACATCCATATGAAAATGTTAATTCAGAATAGAGAGTTGTTTAAAATTTTTTTAAATTATTAATTAATGAAGTTTCCTTTTAATGTCATATTTATTAATTTATTTTAATAAATAAATATATTTAATTTAATTTGATATTAAGGCATATGGCAAAGACTTAATGGAAGCTCAAGAATATTGCAAGAAATATCAAAAGTCTGGCAATATGAAAGATCTTACTCAAGCGTGGGATATGTACTATCAAGTATTTCGAAGGGTTTCAAAACAGTTACCACAAGTAAGTTAAATTGGCTTAATTATCACTTAATTATTTTTCCCTGCAATATACAAAGATATAATGTTATTATTTTGATTAACTTATGATAATTTTGCTATCACATAGTGTGTGCTTGCACATACATGCCCATGCATATAGTTTTTTGGCTGACTGCTCATGAAACAATTCCATCTTTTACAAGTTGGAAAATGCAGAATTATATGCTTTGAAAATCTTACCCTCTCCACTTGAGATCTGATCTGCTAAGTAGTCTTGAGTGAAGAATTTTTAAGAAATCCTCCATTTGAACAGGTTTCAGACCCACTCCTCTCCATATGAGTGATAAGTGGTAAACTCGCTATTTGAATTGGTATTCACCTTGATTTGAATTGGTCAGGATATTGTATTTACATTGGTTTGGATTGGTCAGGATATTGTATTCACTTTGGTTTGGATTGGTATTCACACTGGTTGCATCACTAAAAACTGGGATTAATAATATAAATGTTATTAATAAAATTAATAACATTAATTTTATTTGGTGTTTTCAAAGTGATTTTTCTGTATCTTTTTTGTGATCAGCAATGAGCAGTTTTTATATTCCCTAGGTAGCAGTAGTTACTGGTTTAATAAACATGACCTGCTGGTGGAATTGAAATAGGGAGAAGGTAAAGAGACTTGAACAGAAGTAGAGGGGGGGGGTTTGGAAAAGTGAGGGGAAGCCCCTTCCATCAGATGGGGAAGAGATACATCCACACTTTTATTCCCAAAAGAAGGTAGACCTGGGCAGACAATTCTTCCCCAAAATGGAGCTCCTAAGCTTTCTGGAGGATAGGATATGGGCAACCCATGTCCCCCCCCCTTCCTCCCCCACTTCTTGCAGATATCTTCATGGTCATTTTTTCATTTTTATTTCTTCAATTATATGCCTAAGTTGTGACTCATAATAGCAATCCAAAACAGTTAATCAAAAGAACAATAAAGAAAACATATAAGCCTGTTCAATGCTCCCTTCACTTACAGAGGGATGACAGCCCATCTACCAGGCATATCACTTCAGTCTACCAAGATGGGAAGAAAAGTTCACTAGACTAGTGGCAGAGTATGGTTCCAAGACAACAAAAAGCTGTAATAATATTTGATATTGCCTCCTCCCAAGTGGGAGGAGGCAATATCAAATATTATTGTAAAAACACTTGTCAACACCAGGAACATGATCTTTGAGAAAACTTGTTAGAGTAACAAGGCTTACTGTGTATTCCAGCATATTAGTCAACTTCTATTTTTTTTTTTTTTTCCTGAAAATTCATGCTTAATCATATATTTGCCATATAAGTTGATCCCCTTTCTTTACAATCATCTTTTGCATCTCATGCAGATTTTATTATGACATGCAGTAGCATATCATAATAAAATCTGTGTTAAAAACCACTGTCTACTTTTTAATTCAGTTATTTCTGTTCTTTCTTTTAAAAGTTTACTTTGTGACAGTTTAATACACTACACAGCAAACTGTAAAGAAAATGGTAAGTGTAATCAGTATTCCCTTATGTAGAAGGTCATGAAACTGAAAACCATGGACATGTAACTTAGACTAGATAACCAAGCCATTCCTTTTTGCTTGTTTGTTACTTTACTGCCAATTGGTTTTTCTGTAAACAGTGCTTCAATATGGAAGTGTTTGCTATATGAAATTAATAATCTCAAAAGTTTATTTTTCAAGAATACTTTAAATAAATCTGTGAAAATGTAACTCTGACAAATTCCATACAGGGCTCTAATTGTTAAAAAAAAAAAAAGAAAAAAAAGTGGATGTATACAAAAAAAAATGCTGAGGATATAATACAATAAAACAGCCTTGCTTACCAGTGACAGTACCCAGAATGTGATCTTTAATGCGATCCGCTATGTTTTATATGAAGTTGGAGATATGAAATTATAAAATAGATAATTCTGCTTTAAAATTTTCAAAAAGAGTGCTAGTTTTATGTAATAAAGTTTTATTGTATCTTTATTTCTATATTTATTTCATATTTTTACCATCTAATTAAACTTTTGAAGAACTTTTATAAATCCATTGAAGAGACTGGATTTCTTATTAATGAATAAATATAAATAATGCAAGATATCAACGTACTTTTTTTTATGAATTCTGAATATCTCCCTCATAAGAACAACCTATATTATTTGTTACTGTGTGTAGGTTGAAGGTTGAGACGATAATAGAAGATATTTGTTGACATTAGCCTTGAATTTCTGTAGATTGTACTTTTCAGGAAATGCATGTGACAGAAGAAGAAGAAAAGTTGGTTCTATGAGTTTCACATTGGATAGTAAATGAATATTGACCAGCTGCAGCACACTCATTTGAAAAGAGGGAAAATTATAGAAGCTAATTCAGAACAGTGTGAATGGAAGTGTCTGTAGAAAAGGCATGCAGCAGAAACAGAATGGGCATGAGATAGAGAGTGGAGAGACTTCATAAGAGATGGATCATTAATTAACCTAACTGCCCTCTTTTGAATGGAGTCCCAGAAGCCTGAGAGAGGTTATGGGGGGCACTGCCCCAGATGTGGAAACAATATTCAATGGTAGGGTAGGTTAGAGATTTGTACAGTGTATGTAGCTGTTTAGAAGAAGAGTAATACCAAGTACAAAAGAGAAAACCCAGTTTTTTAGATGCAGGAGAAGCAATATTTGTGATGTGCTTAAACTAAGGTAGATTGGAAGTCAGGTAATCACATATCCCTAATAGGGATATGTAATCTTGTCTAGAGATCTAAGTGTCATCAAAGATAAGAAAAGGAGCAGAAGAATCTTTTTGTGAGACAAGACAGGACTGAGTTTTAGAGGAAGGATTAAAGTTAACTAAGTTTTCTTCACCCCATTGGAGAATTAACTGGAGACCAGCATTTAAGGAATTGGTGGTGGAGGCTGTCTGTGAAGGGGAAGGTTTCTCAGACTGGAAGGAGGAATGTAGTGTATTATCATCAGCAAAATTATGGATAGGATTTTGAGTCGGTGGAAGAAGGTCATTAATATATAAAAGATAAAGAATGGGAGAAAGAATGAAACTTGAGGAATACTAACATTAGTGGAGAAATTAGAAGACAGTGACATCTAATAAAACCTGCATAAAACCTTTTCTGACCTGCGGGTCAGAGAGTAAACTAGATAGCCAATTTTAAAAAACAGTAAGAAGACCTTTATGCCAAACATGATCAAAATCCTTATAAATGTCAAGAGCGAGAAACTGTTTGTGTTTTACCCAATTTTTTGATCAAATCTGTCCAAAGATGAATAACATGAGCCATTATATCACCAATAGATTGACACTGCTTGTGTCAATATCACAATCACAATAGATTGTAATTGTGATATTGAATATATAAATAGCTGATAGGGAGGAATTTGTTACCCTTTTTAGGAACTAGCTGGATATGAGCAAATTTCCAAGGAGAAGGAAAAACATGAGTTGAATAAAAAAGGCAACAAAAACAGGTTTTGAAAACAAATTTGAAGGCAACAAAGAACAGATTTTGAAAACAGAGACATGTCATCAGGACATAGAGCTTACTTGGCATTAAAATTGTTCAGAATTTTTCAAACATCCTTCAGTTGGAAGACCATGGTAGGCATTGAGTGTATCTGTACATTAGGAAGTGTTTCACCATGATCATCAGTACAAGAATTAGAAGAAAAGTCGGATGCTAGCAAGTTGACTTTACCTTTAGCTGACTATGCAACACAACCATCAGGTTGCCACAGAGTTTAGAGCAACAGATTTGTGGCTGATAGCTTTGGCAAGAGACCAGAATGCACAACCACCATCTGGACACAAAGCAAGTTTTATATTCTTAGCCTGTTCAAAATCAAGTTTTGACTGGTTAATCACTGTTTTATAAGTGTTGTTAGATTTAGTGTAGGCAGGAAATGAACCTCAAGATTTGGATGCAAGCCAGTTGCAGTATACAAAATTCTTGTTTTGAACATTCTTAGCACATTTATTAGAAAACCAAGGTTTAGATAAAGGACAAGATTTTAAGGTAGAAGGTGGAATAAAGGATTTCATCTCTACAAGGATAATTTCACTGAGATGATCTGAGCAAACATTGACATCAGACATTTTCTTGACCATCATCATAGTTCATATTCTTGTGATGCCAGACAATATAGGAGCAGAGAATGGGATAGGGAAAGGCTCCATTAGAGAAGAGACCACCAAGTTGTGATCTGAGGTGCAAAGTGGTCCACTCATCTCAAACATGTAATTTGAAGGGTTGTTAGTGAGAAAAAAATCAACTATGTCGGTTGTGTGGTTTGGGTTAGTTTAATCTTTAGGGAACTTTTAGTTTTTTTTCCCTCCAAAACTGCTTAATTTTCCAAGAGAGATCATTAAATTAGTTAAAATTATAAAGGATAGTTATTAATTCATATAATATCCATTATGAATATATAATTTTCATAATGGAGATTATAACTTTAAAATATAACTTTAAAAAAAATTCAGTTTTAAAGTTAAGCTTTTGAAAATGAATAGTTCTAAAATTTTAAAATTGATCTTTTCAGTTGACATCTCTAGAACTCCAGTATGTCTCACCAAAACTCCTTTTGTGCCGTGACTTGGAATTAGCTGTACCTGGAAGTTATTCACCTAATCAGCCAATCATCCATATTGCTAAAGTTGAAAGTTCTCTCCAGGTAATTACTAGCAAGCAGAGACCACGAAAGTTATCCATTAAAGGTAAGACAATTAGTGAACAAAAAATGTTTTGTGCATACTTTTGAATGTGAAATCTAATTCAACTTACATAGATTATATATTAATTTTTAAATCTTTATTTCCATTGTAATTTGGAAAAATAAAGAGAAAAAAATTGGTTTCAGTTTATTACATTAAATCTATTACTAGTATCTGTACTTTTTTTTACTTTGCCATCGTCAACATTGGTACATAAGTTTTCTAATACCCTTCTGTATATGCTGATGACTTGAAAAAATTAAACAAGTTTGAATAAATTCTAATTTTACTTTGAAAATTTACTAAAAAAAATACATATGTGCTCAGCATTAATAGAAAATGTAATTTTGGTGTTTACTGTTATTTTATTTTTCTCAATAGAAAAGCAGGTTCTCTGCTAAAATGACCCTGGAGTTATATCTGATTCTGGAAGCAAATTTGGCCAGCTTGTAACTGTTGCAGTCGTGTTTGATGAGTTTGAAAATAAACAGAAATGATATGCTGTAGTTCAAACTTCCTCCAAAAGATGGCGGTACATAGATTATCCACTAGGCTGACAGGTTGCAAATAACAACCAGTTTTGTTAGTAGCATTAACATTCTTAGTCATGATTTTGCAATGGAGTATTGAACAAGTATCAAATTTTGCTTTAAACTGGGAAAATCTGTAACAGAAACATGAAATGTTAAAAACTATTTATGGTGATGAAATGTTAAGTCACACAAGTATGTTTTAATGATATAGGTTGTTCAAAGGCATATGTATAGCATGTATGACATACAAGTAAAATTTATTGAATTTTACTTGTATTTTTTTTTTCTACTTTACAAAGTAGAGCCTGCTTTGACAAGCGCCCTGTTTCAAACAGGATGCTGGAAAGACTTCACTGTGTTCTTGGCTGATTGCTTAAATTTTTAAAATTAATTCAAGTATTTGGTCAAAAACAGAAATGACGTGTTTTTTGGCTGAATGTTACACCTTCATTAAAAATATATCCTGAAATAGCCACTTTAGAAACCCTGTTGACTTTTTTGAAATTGTATTCTAATTCGTAGGCTACTATCTTTGAATGACTTTCTTAGCATATTCCACCAAGAACAACCTAACTTAATGGCCACCACAGGTGTCTAAAACAGACTATTAAATTGCAGATATCATTAAAGCACAGTGACCAGCTTTTCTGAGATTTGTCCAGAAAGTTTCCTTTTTGACATGTATAAATATCCTGGTTTTGTGAGATTTTAAGTTTTGTGGTTTAACCCAGCAGTTTTTGTCATCTCCATTTGCAGTAATTCATTTTCAGTCTCAAACTAGACCTGTTATGCATAAAAAGGCATTCGCATTTTTAGTGCTGGAAAAACTAAGGATGACAGCTGGCATATGTTACCTTCCTTCTCTTCTGTCTATAAGTGGTCTTAGTGGTGCAGATTTTGAGTGCACCTTCTGTGCCATCTTGTAGAGCAGTGTTTCTCAAATTTACAAAATCGTGTACCCCTTTTGAGAGTTTAGTCTTACCGATGTATCCATTTTCAAGCAAAGATAATTTGGGAGTAGTTTTAATAATACTATTTTATCTGGAGTAGAGAAAACACTTTCTCAGCTAGTGAAGAAATCACATTTTTAATATATACTATTTTGGTATTAAAATGTATAAATTTAAATGAAGTTTAAATTGCTATGTACTAAGCGCCTTATTTAATATTTTACATGACAACTTACAACACTCACTGAGTAATAAAACTTCTGTTATTTTTTTATATATTACTGTTACTGGCATTCAAAAATTTACTCAGTTACTGTTCATACATACTGCGCAGTACAGTTCATTCACAGAAAGGGTAGAAAACAAGCAGTAAACAAATGGCATAATTATCAAGTGATTATTTCCCACAGATGTTCAGTAAAATGTTGCTTGGGTCACTACATTTAAACAACACACACACACACACACACACACACACACACACAGTGAGCTAATACACATCTATTGGATCACTTAAGAGTGTAGTCCAATAAAATTAGATGAAGAGGGAAAGAAAACTCAAAAATCGTGGATTATATGGCTCTATCATCTTTTGTGATCCAGTAAATTGAAATTGTGATTCTAATAAGAGAAGAATTTTACACACTGCAACGTATAAAGGGTTTGGGTTTTCAAGTTTTGATTCAATAAAGTGTGGACTTAATTAACCAGTGATTTCTATAAGTGGAACCCACTGTACTAAATTTTACTGCGTAAAATTGTTTTCTGCAGCTAAAACTCTATAATAAAGTAAAATAAAAAATTCTGTGTACCCTTTAATATCCTTTTTCATACCACTGGGACGTATGCATACCAACTTTGGGAAACACTGCTGTAAAGCAACCTTGGTCACTTCCACTTTTTCCTCCCCACATTGCCACCTTTTTGCTTATGGGCAGAAAGAATGTAATTCCATGTGTACAATTTGCCTTGCAGTCTCCATTGATCTATCTCAAGGATGCAATGTTATTTTCATTGCTAGTTCATCAAACTCTCTAATTTTGAGAATTTTGTTCTTTAGAAGATGTAATATATAACAAGTTATTAACACATTTAAAAACCATTATTTCACCTAATGGAATTAAGTGTATAGCATTGATTAAGTTCACTGGTTAAGTTTATACTAAGCAGTCAATGAGTATAAATGTTAAAGTATTGAAGGTATTTTGCCCTTTTTGGAAGAAAAGCTGCCAAAATTTATTGTAAATTTTTTTGAGTCACCATTAAATTAACCATACTTCTATTCAGAATAAGTAGTTACTAAAAATTGAATGTTACAAAAGTTACATAATAGAGTGCTAGTGTTATTCAAATCAAATTGCTTAAATTACCCATTGAAGAAATTTTTTCCCTGAGAGCCTGAAACATTTTAACTGGTCACAAATTAAGGTGAAGAAATATTTAAACATGAAATATTTGAAATGTATAAAATGATGTGAATACCTGGAACAATGGTCTGAACTCTTTAACAAATTCAAATTAATGGAATGGGTGCTTTTAAAAAGTACAACAGTTTTGGAGAAAGTATCAAATATGTGTAAAAATATTATTTATATGGAATTTCATATTGACAAAAACTTGTTTAGTCAGTTTTCTTGGCTTAAAAATTTCATTTTGGAAGAGTAGAAAGAGAGGAATGATGACTGATTAAGAGATCTTGTTATGATCAGTGGTAATTGCTTTTACTGTATTTAAAGAGCACTTGGAAATTGAAACGTTATCTGGCTTTTCGTTTGCTGTTCCAGCATAGAAGGAAAATATTGAATGATCATTTTTGGAAATCCACAAATCATTATTCCAAATTATAATTGGCTACACCTCAGACCTGCCACACTGGTATTGAGTTCTCAACTTATATTTGAGAAAAATTTTTAATTCTTTTAAAAGATTTTGTAATCTTCTGTCAGTCACACTAAAAACTATTTATATTTTCTGGAAAAGTTATTTGCTTGGAATATAATTTTAACACACCATCTTAATTTAAGAATGAGTTTAGAATGTTTGGAAATATCTGGATGTAAAAACCATTAATGCCATTATGTTATGTATAAGGGCTGTTCAATAAAGAATGATCATAATTTTCCATGAACAGCCATATTGCTTGCTATTTCTAACTGAGCTGTGGAATTTAAGACCAAACCAAACTGCACCACATTAGCAACTGTGCAGTTGACTTGTGAATGTTGTGATCGTGGAGGTCGATCAAGTCAAAGAAAACATCAGCTGAAACATATGAAATATTAATATATGCTTATGGTGAATCTACACTTCCATATAGCATAGCTCACAGGTGGTTTAGAATGTTTAAAGATGGCCATGGTTCAATCACAAAAATCAGTGGCCCCGGAGCTCCAACCACAGCACAAGATTACAATGATGGATAAGACATGGCTTCGTCATTTCGACCCAGAGAGTAAGCTACAGAGATCTGTTTTGGAAGTCTATGTCATTGCTAATATCAAACAAAGTTTGATGTTGGCCAATGGCCAATTCATTTCTTGCGGCTTCTGCAAGAAAGGTTATGTTCACCTCTTTTTTTTGACATTCAAGGAATGGTTTATCTTCATGTTGTGCCACATCATGCAATTGTTATGGGGACTTAATACAGAACTGTGCTGCACACTTTGTGGGATCACATTCATTGCAAATGACCATAACTGCATACAAGTGGGTGAAGGCTGCATCACAACAGTGTGATACCTGACATTGCTCATGCTCTCATTGAGTATTTAGCCAGCATTAATTTCAAATGTGTTCCTCATCTGCCCTACAGCCCTGATCCTGTAATTTTTATACCCTGCCATTTTTTTTATTTATTTATTTTTTTAAATTTTTTTATTTTTTAAAATTTTATTTCCAAAGTTAAAGAAGCAGCTGTGAGGAAAACATTTCCATTTGCCAGAAGAAATTGTAAAAATATTGGAGGCAGTTCTCAAATGCATAGCAGAAAATGGCTTCACTATGTTTTTGAGGAATTGCAGAAATGTTGGAGTAAGTGCATTTCATCAAATGGGGATACTTTCAAAAGAGCCATCAAAATATGGATGATTAATAAAGGTATGTTGTGAGAAAAAAAAATTGATTTCTTTATTGAATGGCTCTCGTAAATTTAACAAGTTTATGTATAAACAATTCTTATTGATCAAAATATGATCGAGTAAAGTATTACTGTATTAATGTAATTATTTATCCATATTTTCTTTTCTATGGATATTTATGTTTTAGCACATATATTACCTAAACACGGCAGAGTTCTCATTTTACTGCATCTTCGCCCCCCCCCCCCGTTGTGGCAGTCAGTTTTTTTTTTTTATCGTGTGATGTGAAGCAATACACAAAAGAACCAGTTTTTTACTGCTTCTTTCATGTATTGTGGCTGTGAGGTCCAACCGGAGAGTATGGCACCATCATAATATCCAAGTCCAAGGCGGGATTCGAACTTGTGACCTTTGGGTTGCCAGGCAGGCACTTTACCCACCCGGCTAGCCCGGTCAGCAGTCAGCTTCTGGTCACCCTGCATTAAAACCATTTAAAATTTTGGTGTAAATAAAGTTGCCCACCCAAAATGTTTTTGTAAATAACAATTACACTCTTATTTAAATTTGTTTGGCCTTCTATTTCATTTTTTGTCCTTATAATTGCACTCTTAATGTTATGTGTATATTAGTGAAGTGAGTAAGATTGCACCATGGAATATTCCTACATCTGGGGTGGTGCCTCCAAAACCTCTGTCTTCTAGATTACATTCAAAACAGTGCAGTTGGTTAATTATGATCTCTCCACTCTGTCTCATAGACATTGTTTCCGATGGTGGCTCATGACTGATATACGGGGGTGCTGCTTCT
The DNA here is from genome assembly GCF_048544385.1 of Mastigoproctus giganteus. Classification (NCBI taxonomy): domain Eukaryota; kingdom Metazoa; phylum Arthropoda; class Arachnida; order Uropygi; family Thelyphonidae; genus Mastigoproctus; species Mastigoproctus giganteus. The sequence goes on from NC_143587.1 coordinate 56,987,542, forward strand.
TAAAGTTACATTAAATTGCCTTGGTTATAAGACATGTAGACATAGATGATAATAATAAAAGCAAGTTAAAAATACTACAAAATGTTAACTGGACACTTACCATTAATAGACTTGGGTAACCTCAAAATTTTATTTAAAAATAAAATCCATTCTTTTGTTTTTATTTGTTTAAAATAGATTAATAACTTTTTCATTCAAGTTTGGTGTACTGTTCAAATTGACACTGCTCGCTCTGCAGTTCCTTTGACTCATTTTATCACCTCTGAAAAATGTGTATTAGCAGTCTGCCAACTAGGCATTGACTCAACCACTGGGGCCGAAATATGGAACTGTGTAGCGCACAGTTCCGCCTATAGTTAAACTTCGAAGTTTCGTGTTTTTATTCGTTTATTATTGAAATGATTATTGGAAATAGAGGATGAGTATACTGTATGCGGGACCTGTTAATAAAAATATTCATTGCGTTGCATTGTTCTTCACAAAATTTCATATTACTCTGTTGACTGTATATTTAAACTTAAAAGCTGGAAGTGCTGCAGTTCTGCAGTGCCTTCCAACAAGCCATCCCTGATTGTTTCTGCTGCATGCTTTTTCCATACATACTTCTGTGGGCACTGTTCTTCTGAATTGGTATCTACAATTCCTGCTCTCTCTCTCTCTCTCTCTCTCTCTCTTCCCAACCAGCCCCAACTCATGCTGCAACTAGTCAGTATACTTTTACTGTCCAACTTCAAACTCATAGAACCAATTTTCTTCTTCCTAATTTATTCATTCAACTTCTGGAACAATCTCCCTTAATATATATTTTCTGAAAATTACTATCTACAGAAATTCAAGTCTAGTGTCAACAAATATCTTTGTTTTCTCAACCTATGCACGGTGCTAAGTACTATAGGTTCTAATACCTCTCACACTTGGAGTTTTCATTTAAAAAAATAAAATAAAAGAGAGAGACTATTTAGCTGTGTTTGTACTGCCCTCTTTATATATAAACCACTTTTGCTACTATGTTTTAAAGGATTAATTATAAAATCTTTTATAACCAATAAATGGATTTTTATGTTTATCTTATTGATCTTTTAGGAAGCAATGGAAAAGATTTCATGTTCCTTTTGAAAGGACATGAAGACCTGCGACAAGATGAACGAGTTATGCAGCTTTTTGGACTGGTTAATACTTTATTGTTAAATGATCCAGAGACTGCTCGCCGTAATTTGACGTAAGTGAATTATTTGGTCATTTATTATGAATATACTTTGTCATTTTATGACAAAGAAATGTAAATTTCTTTGTCATAAAATAATAATGTAAACTCTTCCCATGCTCTTCCTTCACTTATTAGGACATATATATTCACCTATTCTTACTCTTAGTTATCCTAACACAGCCCATATATTTACTTCTTCCATGACAACTTCCAGCAGTCCTAGAAATCCCCAGCACACTGCTTTCCAGGCTGCTGCTCATTCCAATAGAAGCAGTGCAAGAATCATTTCCACCTCTTCCTGCAGCTACTATTAATCTATTAGTCTGTGAATCCCCCCCCCCCAAGCTAGCACTTTTCCGACCCACCAAACACTGCCTCGATAGCATTGGCAAATATTCTTGCATCCTTTCTATTTAAGTGTATCCATCTCTGTAGAAGCAATCTCTCCTGTTAACAAGCACAGACCACACTGAGAAAAATTCTATCCCACGAGCCTTGCACAATCTCTCCAGGTCCAAATTGATTGACAAGGCTCTCATCATATACTCCCTCCTATCGTGTCTGGGCAGGATTGCAGACCCTATCAAATTTAACCCTGTTTCGGTGAGTATAATGGTTTTGATGAGTATAAAAAACAACTGTACAGAATAATACAGTGGGCCAGTAAATCAGAATGTCTTGTAATGGGGAATTTTAACTTTTCAGATAGCGACTGGAACTTGTAGGTCGGTCACTCACACTAGCAAGACTTTTATTCATTTATTGGATGACTGTTTTATACAGCATCGTGTTAGAGAGGCAACAAGAGGAAGCAATACTCTTGATCTGATTATCAGCAGCAGTTGTTCATTCATTAAGAATTTGCAGTAAAAGAACCTCTGAGTGGCAGCAATCACTGTGTGCTGATGTGGGATTTAATTAAAGACATAAATATAGCCAAAGAAAAGAGAAGAGCTTTTTCTTTCATAAGGGTAACTACATTGGTCTCAGACAGTTTTTAAAAACTATACAGTGCGATGATGATACCAACAACAAATTCCAAATGGGTAGCATTTGAGGAAGAATTCTTAGAAGCTACTAGGTTTTCATACCAGCTAAGAGATACAGTTCCAGGATTAAACTAAACGGATGTCAGATGAATTGATGAGATTTGTGGCAGAGAAAAAAATGCAGGGATGCATATGAATTATCAGGTGATGCAGAAGTCTATTGTTGATATAAACTGGTCTGTAATCAAGGTACAAAGGAGGTTAAGCAAGCTAAGGCAAATTACAAGAAGTGGCTGCAAAGACCAGCAGCAAGGTCTTCTTTACTTATATTAAAATTAGAAGGAAGGGGTTGAATCACATTGGTCACTTGATGTCGATGATTTACCTGTTGATGATGATCCTGCTGAGATTGCTGACCAACTGATATTATACATCGACATTCACACATGAAGAGCTCTTTAGGGAGGAAAATGCCAGAAGTTCATCAAAATCTAATAGGTAGCTAAATAATTTTGTAATAAGTGAGAGGAAAGTGGAAGAGAAATTGTTAAAGCTTAACATAAAAAGGGTGCCTGGAGTGGATGGGATCTATCTAAATATATTAAGGGAAGCAGCTAAGCAAACCCTTAGCCATAATTATGAGAGCATCTTTTTGACTCAGGAAGGTCCCTATGGACTGGAGTTGGGCAAATGTGTCTCAAATACTCAAAGGGGGATCAAAAGTTGACATGAGTAATTACAGACCTGTTAGCTTAACTTCTGTTCCAAGGAAAATAATGGAATCTCTGGTTAAAGAGGTATGGCAGGACCATATAGACAGGAATGCAGTTATACTGCAGTCACAGCATAGATTCATTAAGGGGCAGTCTTGTCTGACTGTGATAACTTGTTTGACATTGGATACAGTGATGCAGTCACAAAGAAACTGGATGCAAAAAATAATTTTGATATCACATATTTTGTTTTGTACAGCAGCTTTTAATGCTGCTGTACAATTGGAGTAGTGTGGCATTAAGTGAAAGTTACTGTTCTGGATAAAGAGATAGTTGAGTGAGAGAAAACAGAGTGGTTATTAATGAACAATGCTCTTCATGGACTAATGTTATTAATTAAGTACCTTAGGGTTCAGTGCTGGAACCATTGTTGTTTTCTATATTCATTAATGATTTTGATGAAGGTATATTGGGCTTAACATCTATGTGTGCACATGATACAAAGGCTGGCAGGGTGGTTAATGACAGTTATCAGGGTAAGCTACTGCAGGAAGCTCTAAAAAATTAGGCAGAAGGGCTGAGAAATGGCATTGAAGTTTAACATTGACAAATGCAAAGTACTGCATATGGGTATCAGTAATCTCAGGTTAATGTACAAACCGTTTTGTACTATACTCAGGGTAGTGGGAAATGAAAAAGACCTCTGGGCATAATTGTGCAGGCAGATATGAAGTTCTCTGAGCAATGCAGACAGGCTGCCAGTAGCGCTTATAGGGTTTTGCCAATGATATACTGGAACTTTGCTTGCAGGGATAAGGAGGTGTTTATTCCATTGTAGAAAGCAATGGTAATGCCACTTTTTTTTTATAATCTTGCTTTCTTGCATCATATGCGAATACTACTGATAATACAGTAAGACTACTGAACTAGCATTTTGGCAAGAAGGAAATTTTTTTTTCTTGGATGAAGGAAAGTAGATAATTATGAATCTAGTGACAACTTCACTGCAGTGTTATAAAGGTATGGACTGCTAAATATCTTTGAAAATTTTTTTGATTCATTCCCATATATGTTTCCACCCCTCAGAACTAGAAAGAAATAAATGATGATCAGTGAGAATGCTTTTATCAGGGCATTCCGCAATGGAAATTCACTACCAGGGTCACTGGTATGCTTTCACAATGGGAGATTACTGATGGTTCCTTAAGAGAAAAGCAAATTTGAATATAAGAAAAAACTTTCTTGAGTGGAAAAGATTTCTAAGGAAATAGAATGTATGCAGAATGTTATATGTTTGATAAAAGTATTTTAAAATGAATAACTCATTTTTCATATATAGCGTATGTAGAATAATTAAATTTTAGGGCAGAAAGCCTGAAAACTTCAATCTGTGACATTATTAGTGAAATTGCATCATACTACATAGTTGTATTTTTAAGACAAACTGAAGTTTGTACATTAAGCATCATTATTGTAACTTCTCTGCCATTACTAATTCTTAGTGGACTGGACAGCACCATTTTGAACCTATTTGGCCTCTCATCAGTGGGCAGATAAGAACAAAATTGTATCTGTCGTATCTCCATAAAAAGATATTCTGAAATTTTAGTAACTTCATGAACAACCAGTTTCAAATATCATTGTTATGAATGATTGTTATGAAGGGAACTTGTTATGAGGAATTTCACAATATAAGAAGTTATAATAATGATGGTTAGTGTACAAACTTTGGTTTGCTTAAAAATTCAGCTGTGTACCAATGATGCAATTGCACTATCAGTGCGACAGCATATGTATTATTGTATGATATTCGAAACTGGTTGTTCATTAAGTTACTAAAATTTCAGTATATTTTCAATGGAGACATGATAGAAACATAATTTTGGTATTTTTGGAATCAGCAGATAAATTTCCTTTAGCATCTGCAACTTTCACTCCAGTGGTTTTTTTGGGGGAGGAAAAAAAATGTTGGCCATTGTTATCAGAGAGCATTTAGAAATTTTTCTATGGCCTTAACAGCATAGATTCAAATTGAGAAAAGACAGTTGTAGCATGAATGTGCAGAAGTTTGCCTTTCGCTAGCAGGTGGTTGATTGGTGGAGCAGACTTCCATCTTTTGTTGTGGAAGTTGATAGCCTAAATAAATTTAAGGTTGAGCTGAACAGGCATTTGGAACTAATTGCCTCTCTAGTTGCCTCTCAAGGCATTTGGGAGGCAACTGGAGGGAGTAAGACTTTTGATCTGATTATCAGTAGTGATTCTTCATGCATTAAGAATCTGCAGATAAAGGAACCACTAGGTGGCAATGATCACAGTGTGCTGAAGTGGGATTTACTCAAAGAGGTAACTACATCAGGGGTAAAGGGAAGGGTTTTTGCTTTCGTAAAGGCAACTATGATGGTCTGAGACAGTATGTAAATTCTATACAGTGGGACCAACTGATGATGTTACCAACAGCAAATTCAAAATGGGAAACATTCAAAGAACTTATCTTGGAAGCTACTAAGAAATTTTTAGACTTTACATACCAACTAAGAAATATTGTTCAAGGTTTAGGCCTAAATGGATGTCAGATGAACTAATGAGACATATGGCAGAGAAGAAAAATGCATAGGATACATATAAATTAATGGGTGACATGGAAGCCTCTGATAGATATAAGCTGGTCTGTAACCAAGTCACAATGGAGATTAGGCAGGCAAAGGATGCAAAGGAAAACAGAAAAGAGTTCTTTACCTATGTAAAATCTAGAAGGAAAGGGATGAACCAGATTGGTCCACTGGATATTGATGGCTCAACTGTTGAGGATCCTGCTCAGGTGGCTAACAAATTAAACGAATATTTTGCATCTACATTCACACATGAGGAGTTGTTCAGGAAGGGGAATGCCAGAGGTGAAGTAAACTCTGGCAGTGAGCTAGATGATTTTGTAATAACTGAGAGGAAAGTAGAGGAGAAATTGTTGAGGATAAACATAAAAAAGGCACCCGGAATGGATGGGATCTATCCAGTTATATTAAAGGAAGTAAGCAAACCCTTAGCCATAATTATGAGAGCTTCTTTGGACTCAAGGGAGGTACCCATAGACTGGAGATGTGCAAATGTGACCCCAATTCACAAGAGAGGATCAAAGGCTGACACAAGTAATTATAGACCTGTGAGTTTAACTTCTGTTCCAGGAAAATTAATTGAGGCACTGGTTAAAGAAGCACTGCAGGATCATTTAGACAAGACTTCAGTTATATCTCGGACACAGCATGGTTTTGTTAAGGGAAAGTCTTGCCTGACCAATTTGATTGGATACTATGATGCAGTCACAAAAGAACTGGATGCAGGGAATAACTTTGATATTATATATTTGATCTTAGAAAGGCTTTTGATACTGTTGCACATGGAAGACTACTGCACAAATTGTAGCAGTGTGGCATTGGAGGCAAATTGCTGCTATGGATAAAGGGATGGTTGTTGGGGAGAAGACAGAGAGTGGTAATCAATGGACACTGCTAATCATGGACTAATGTTATTAGTGGAGATCCTCAGGATTCAGTGTTGGGTCCATTGTTGTTTTCTGTATTTATAAATGATACTGATGATGGTATATCAAGCTTAATGTCCAAGTTTGCAGACGATACAAAGGTTGGCAGGGTTGTTAAGGACACTACTGATGCTCTGCTGCTGCAACAGGATTTGAAAAGGTTGAGCAGATGGGCTGAGAGGTGGCAAATGAAGTTTAACATTGACAAATGTAAAGTAACATATGAGAAACAGTAATGCCAGAGCAATGTATCAACTACACTGACAGTGGTAGAGAATGAAAAGGACCTGGGGGTAATTGTGCAGGTAGATATGAAGTTCTCTGAGCAGTGCAGACGGGCTGCAAGAGTAGCTCATGGTGTCTTGTCAATGATATACAAGAATTTTGCAGGGATAAGGAGGTGATTATTCCCTTGTATAAGGCAATGGTCATGCCACACCTTGAGTACTGTATACAGGTCTGGAGGCCTCATTTCAAGAAGTATGTAGAGCTGCTGTAACGAGTACAGAGAAGGGCAACAAGATTAGTGAAGGGAACAAAGGGTTGTTCTTAAGAAGAAAGGCTTAAGTTTTGCAAATTACAGTGTCTGGAGACTAGGCACCGGCGAGGTGATCTGATAGAGGTGTATAAAGCCTTAAATGGTTTGAGCATGCTCAATGCTGATAGGATTCTTCCTCTTGCTCAGAATAATCACCTGAGAGGGCATAAATTCAAATTGAGGAAAGACAGGTGTAGGATAGACGTGCGGAAATTTGCCTTTAGCCAGCGGGTACTTGGTTGGTGGAACAGACTTCCATCCCTTGTTGTGGAAATTGATAGCCTAAATAAATTTAAGGCTTATCTGGACAGGTATTTTGAACGGAGGGGTGAAATGGGAGTGGGTTTTTTTTTTTTTTTTTTTTTTTGTGGCTGTTGCTGCATTCTTGCTTTCTTGCTTCATATGCCTCTACTAATGCTATTGTGGAAAGAATATGATAAAAATATTTGTAGTCGTATTTATGTTCAGTAGTCTCTGACCACTGCATTCAGTAAAATTTGTTTTCTTTGATTTTTTACCCCAGAGAGATAACTATAAAATTGATCCTAGAGGCAGGGGTCACTGGTTGCAGTGTTCTTGGATTGGAACATTTCATTAATGTGCAAGTTGTTTTCAGATATTTAGACTTAGAAAGTCATGAGTTATATTTCCCCATCCTTTAGTTATTCATTCCTTCATATATTTTATATATTTTTATTTTATTGATTACTGTGGTTTTTATATCTCTATCTTAGTTTGATTTACTTTTTCCAAGGTATGCATTGTGAATTATGGCCTTTAGTTGCCCTTGCAGTGTAAAACCTCTCACAACACAACAGTCACACACATAGCAACATTAGGCAGCACAATTACATATTGCTACTTTAGACAGCTATTGTTTTTTCCATAACATGCACTGTAAGAACCAGGGCTGGTTCTTATAGTGCATGGTAGTAGTACAATTCTAATGAGATGTGACAAAGTGCTTTCAAGGATTCACAAAAGGATATAAGCTTCTTCGTTGGAAAAGAAGCATACCTATACTACATAATACCTTGTTACTGTAAATTTAAGAGAATTATGGAATAAAGTGTCAATTATGCAATTTTTCCAGCATAAATGAAGAGATATATATAGATGTAATTAACAATAACTGTTATTTTTTTATTTTTATTTTTTTATTTTTTGGTAGTTGTTGACGCATCGGCTTCCATGGCCATAATGCACCTCTCAAGGGTTTTTTTTTTTTTTTTTGCAGTACTTTGATCCAAGCCCGAGGTGGGATTCGAACCCGCGACCTTTGGGTTGCCAGGCAGGCACTTTACCCACCTGGCTAGCCCAGCCGGCATAACTGTTATTGATGAATGTATATTATTATTATTATTATGTATTATCACAAAATATTTATTATGGAAAATAACATTAGTTGCATATAAATATTTATTATTTTCATTAGAATCCAGAGGTATGCTGTTATTCCTCTATCTACTAACAGTGGTCTGATAGGGTGGGTTCCTCACTGTGATACCCTACATACACTCATTAGGGATTATCGAGAAAAAAAAAAGATTCTCCTAAACATCGAGCATAGAATAATGCTGAGAGTGAGCAATTTTTCAATTTTCTCTATAATTATGTTTATTTTAATTGTTAAATACTGCTAAATTTTGTCCTTAATCTGAATTATTAATTAATTACTTGTTAGAATATAAATAAATGTCTAAAAAGACTAAGGCAATGAAAATGTGAATGAGACTAAAGAAAATTTTTGAAGATTTTGGGATAAGCATGGCCTTAACAATCTATTTTATAAGTTTAATAACATATTTTATACTGATTATATTTATGTTTGGTACTCTGTGTATTTTTTTCCCCATTTGTTACACAGCCTATAACAGAAAGAGAGAGGTGTGACTTTAGACAAATCTATCTGGGGTATAAATCCATCATCAGCTTCTTTTTATTATAATGATGATTACAATTTAAGATGGTACCTGTAATTAAAAGCATTTATAAGATATAAAATCAATTAAAATTCACTGATTAAGAGCATTAAAAATATCATAATAGAATAATGAAAACAAATAAATACATCTGAATTTTCAGCTTCTGTATGGAGCCTTTCTCAACTGAATAAAGCGTGGCTGGAGTTGGAGCTATATACTGTGTGTAATTGACTAGAGATAATGTGCCGTCTTGTGTGGAAATGGAGGGAAGGGAGGGAGGATATTATCTATGTGGAAAAAATATCTTCCACAAGGAAAGGCATACTAAGGAAAGTGCACAAAAGGGAAGAAGATGGGGGGTGGCCATTAATGGTTAGTATCTGGATACAGATGTCATTGAGAAATGGTTTAGGAGGTGGGAAATGGGAAGAAAAGTGGAGAAGGAAAATCTACTAATAACCTCATGTAATGCCAAAAGTTCAGAAATAAGGTGCCTGTATGTCATTATCCTTATCAGTTGTTACCCTGGTGATGTTGATGTGTGCAGATTCCAAACAGTGCAGGATTTTAAAGTTTTATATGTAATCTATTATATGGGCATCACCTAGCAGTAAATTGTGACCTTCCCACCAGTAATACACTGCTACCACTAATTGGACAAAATAATCTGTCAGTAACACTATGCAGTGACCTTTGAATCAATCCTCCAGATGACAGATAGCTTTGTAGCTCTCATTACAGTCTCTTCATGGAAATATGATAGATTACTCCACCTCTCTTCATGGGCAGTATAGATGTTTTTAGAGGGAGGCTATATGGGCTGCAGTTTTCTGCCAGATATTTGTATAGTACAGATGTTATAGCTTCATAGGACCCTGGCTATACTCTGAGATATTCTTGGATAAAAAGAATGCAAGCAATACTGGTGAGGCAAGTTTCCATGTCAGGAGGACAGACAGTGTGTGATCTATCCTTGTTGGCATGTGCCCTCAGAAATAACTCCCATTTTTTTTTTTTTTTTTTTTTTTTTTAATTAAAATAAATTAGAAAAGGTTTATGCTGCTAACATACACCAAAAAGCATTCCAATCCTTGCAGTGCTCAATCCAATCACTTAAGAACTTCCTACGTCTTCACATACATGAAAATACACAAAGACAATGCACCACCTTGGCTGAATTAGTGAATAAATACTTTCATATTTCTTTATATCAAATATTTTGTTTGATATAAATAAAAATAGCAGATTGTCTTGTCAAGTTGCTATCAACCATAGTGCTACCCAACCCAAGAGCCATAAAAAATACTAATGACCTTCTCTCAGAACTGAACCAAATTACCTTCCAATCTCAAGGCTATCTTGTTCCACTTGATGTTTATTACTGTCCCTTTCCCATCAACAAAAATATTCCTAAAAAACAAGCTGGACCTTCAGATCCATTTGAGCTTCATTAGACCACTTCACCAACCTCCTGGACCTTGTTTGAAGATAATAAAGCACTCAAACCTATATCGGTATAATTATCTTTATTTCTGAACTGGAAATATGTACATGATGGAGTCAAATATTTCATGGTATTTTCTTGCCACAAAACGACCTCCCTAGAAACAGAATATGTTATCTGGTAAAGTTTTTCTGACAGTATTATGTAGTTTATATAATTTAGTTTATTTGTGTAATTTTATCTTATTCTATTTTTTTTTATGTATATTTTTTTATTCAATTATTTTATTTTTTATTTATTTATTTATTTATATTTTTTATTTTTATTTTTCTTATCACATATCATTAAATGCATATTAACCTCCCCCATTATCTACTAAGCCAATACCAGACTTCTTGAGCTCCTGCAAACAATAAGTTTTTCTTACACATTTTATCGTATTTTTGATTAATTAACATATCAATTTGTATTTTACAAATAGATTAGATAGGCTTAGTAGTGTTCATTACCTTATTTTTTAAATTTAGCTAGTGATTTTGTAAGTTACAACTCGCTACTCATACCGCTATTCTATCGGAGTTTCAGGTGCAAATATCATGGCACGTAACCAGTAGCGCAGAGGAATGGTAGGGTTCTAATTGTAATAAATAAGTAGTTTGAAGATTTTAATCACTTTTTGGGCATATATCTTTTGTATTTAGCTAAGGATATAACTAATTTAACATTGTGATCATTACAGTATAGTGTAACTTGATAGCGTATATCTTAAACTCGACAGTTTAAGATATAACATAAAACTAGATAGTGTAATACTACTGCATTAGCATTGTTTAGTATTGTATAGTCTATTAATCAATTAAATTTATTAACCTTATTCATTTTCATTGTTAATTAATTAAATCATTGAAGAGAAATCATCCCCCAGACTAGAGCAGCAAAGCAACATGCATAAAATAAATAGCAGGAGTGCTGTGGGTTGGGGAGAACCGAAGGGGGTGAGTCTCCAATGCATCACAGCCTAAAAAATGTGCTACTTGTGAAATGTTTGTGGAACTATCTGGAACAGGGCATGATTTATCCAAGTCTCTCTCTCTCTCTCTCTCTCTCTCTCTCTCTCTCTCTCTCTCTCTGTGTGTGCAGAGAATGTTAAGAAATTAGGTGATATCTCAGCGTTCTGATGGGCGTCTGTGAGAGTTTGAAGAGTAGTGTAGATGCCCTCAAACTAAAATGGGAGATCCATCAAGCTCTCAACTGCACAAATTGATGCACAAGAGCTCACTCTTGTGCATCAGGCAACACAGTGGCAATCTTCAGGGAACGATGCGCTGGTCTCACAGGAGCTAGTTATTGTTGATGACTCTGTTGTCAGGGAGACAGGAAATATATTGTCCAAAAAGGATAGGTGGAACAGGAACAGGTTATGTCTGCCAGGGGTAATAATAGATGACACTGTAGAGTAGATATCACCTTTTAAGGGCAAAAAGGGTGATACTGTTGTACACGTTGGGACTGATGACATTAAGAGTATGAGATCTACAGACTTATTTAGCAAGTACAGGTCAGTGTTGAAAAAATGTCGCAAGTTAGGGTTAAATTTGAAAGTGTCTGCAATTCTACCCAGACATAATAGGAGGGAGAATATGATGAGAACCTTGTCAATCAATTTGGCCCTGGAGAGATTGTGCAATGCTCGTGGGGTAGAATTTTTCACAGTCTGGTCTGTGCTTGTTAACAGGAGAGATTGTTTCTGCAGGGATGGGATACACTTAAATAGAAAGGGTACAAGAATATTTGCTGATGTTATCGAGCAATGTTAGGTGGGTCGGAAAACTGCCAGCTTGGCAGTTTTCCAAGCTGGCAGTTAACAAAATTAACAGTAGCCGCAGGTATCAGTGAGAGTGATTCTTGCATTGCTTCTATGGGAATGAGCAGCAACCTGGAAAGCAGTGCTGGGGATTTCCAGAACTGCTGGAAGTTGCATGGAAGAAGTAAATACATGGGCTGTGTTAGGATAACTGAGTAAGAATAGGTGCATATATACTAACATGTGTACCAATTCTAGAAGTATAGTAAATAAATTTGTTGAATTTGAAGTGCTGGTGAAGACAACATCGAAGGCAGATATTGTTGGGATATTAGAGATGGAGAATTCAGAATTGGAATTTGAGGAGTACAATGTGTACAGAAAGGATGGACAGTATACAAAGGGAGGAAGGGTTATGCTGTTAGTTAAGAAACACAAAATCTAAAGAAGTGCATCCAGCTGACATGGGTGCACAGTGCAATGTTGAGTCAGTTTGATGTGACATAAGCACTGGGAAAGCAAAATTGAGAGTAGGAGTGTGTTATAGGCAGTGGTGAGCTGTGAATATTTTAACAATGGGCTTGCAGTTTTGCCGACTTTTTGATGTGAAGCATCCTTGGGAATTCCTGCCGCGGATGACGTCACTTCCATGACGTCATCCGCGGCAGGCTTCCGCCAGAGGCACTTCCCATGTTCATACTACTAGTCTGCGCCAAGAATTCACTAGTAGTGTGATTAGAACGCGTGACACATTTTTCGTGACCAGTATGATATCTTGAGTCAGCCTGGTCATCATGCCACCCTCCCATCTTTACAATGATACCTGGATATGATAGTATCTCGAGTTCTAACTGTTTAGATTTTTTTAATAGTATAATGTCACAATCATACTTCCTGAAGTAAGTATGACTGCAACAATACAAATATTTGTCAACAATTAATTTTTTCGTCTCACATTTTCATAATATTCCATTGTTAGGTGCTCCGAACAGCTGCATATGTCGTTTCAACTACAAGGTCGGTACTTCAATCGACGCTATGTTCTAGACATTAGATACGTTGCAATTGCAGTTACATATCAGTTACTTTAGTTATCATAAATCCATTGTATCTTCTTGTCTTACAGAAATTATAAAAATTTGCGAATGTTCAATAAAATATTTACAGTACAAAGCTCTATTATTTCATAATCAATGTCCAAATCAAAATACCTAAAATAAATGCGAACGATTCACATAAAACCATCTACCGTGCGTGCTCGGTACACGTGCCACTTTTTTATTCATCTCCAGAATATTTAATTAACTTCGTGGGCTAATGTTATTAGTGGATTCCCCCAGGGTTCGATGTTGTGCCCATTGTTGTTTTCTGCATTTATCAGTGATATTGATGAAGGTATATTAGGGTTAACGTCTAAGTTTGCAGACAATATGAAGGTCGACAGGATTGTTAATGACAGTATACTACTGCATCATGATCTAGAAACTTTTTTTTATTAGGGAAATATAATGGATACATATTTTTTTCATGATAAAATTTTAATATTGTGAATAAAAAACAACACGAAATATTTCCCATATCACAAAACATTCTACAATATAAAAACAAATATTAAATAAAAAACAAACTCTTCTAGAAAAGGTACACAATTATTATTATTATTATTATTATTAACTATATGGTGCAAGGAAGCCCGAGGCTTATGCTGCACCAGCCAAAAAAAAAAAAAATTCCCGAGTTACCCTGAGAGAGAGAGAGAGAGAGAGAGAGAGAGAGAGAGAGAGAGAGAAGTAGAAGGGAATCACCAAGAAAGAGAAGAATGATGATATCCAGCTCAGGACCCTTGGTGTGCCAAGCCCATACTCACCAGATGTGAGCCCCCGGGGTTAAATCACAGATTACATAAAAAAAATTATTACACAAATATTCAAGAAAAATTTATTCTAAAAATTGCCATATACAATTTACTTCTTTATTAATATTTGTTGTCGATCTTCTGCTTTGCTCAAGCTGAGTGATGATTACAGAGGAATGATTTGACGTAACGATTCAGATAAAATTGAAGCAATGGTTTTCCATTTAGATGTACGTTCAACATTATTCATTCATTTATACAATATTATTCATTGTGCTGAACGCACTGCTAATCGCAGTGGTTTCAAAGATATTTCTGGCTTTTATAATTGAAGAGGGAATTTCACTCGATTTTAAAGATAAACTGTCTTTGACAAAATCTCTAAAATCATTAATTTTTATTTCATATTTTATCAGAAAACTTAAATTTCTTATTCGGTTTTCACCGTCTTTCCACAGAGACGAAAGTTCTTTCATATTCCACGATTCCAGGTAGCATATGTTTAAAATTTCTTTCAATTCCTCATCGTCAATAATATCATTATTTTCTTTATTTAATTTAAAATTACTCTGTTGCATTAATAACTTATTCTTAATAACGTGTGTCACGAGATAATTTTTTAAATGTGTTCTTACTTTCGATTCCTTCAAATTCTTTCAACTTCAACATACTCTCAATTTTAGCTTCATAATTTCCTTCAGAATTTTTGAAATTAGTGATAGCATTGATAGTTAGAATAATTAATTTATCTGCTTTTACTACAATGATGCTGCGACTTTGTAAAGCTTCTGGTTAAGGTAAGAGAGCTCCTGCAGGATGTCGATCATTAGTGCTAAATCGTTAAGAAATTCCAGATTGAAAAGTCAGTTTAATAATCCAGAATATTTAATTAACTTTCTGATTCAAAATGTTTGCACAAAGCGGGATAATTCCTCCAACCCTCAATTGCCGTCAGTAAGCTACAAGCTGCCCATTGTGGCCCGAACACACGACCGATCTTTATAGTTTCCACATCAAATTCTTTAGCAATCATCTTTAATTTGCGCTGGTTTTTTGGAGATTGGTGATACAGTTTTTTTTGGGTTTTTTTATTATTGTCTGTATGCCATTATATTTAGAACATTTTCTGCACAGCGAAAGCCTTGACAAAGTTTCAAAATCTGCCAACATTTCCTCTTCGTAAAGTTTATATAATATCTTAGTTGCCTCAATCCCACCCCCACGTTGCTACTCTCACTAGTTCTTTGAATACAGTGCAAAATGTCAGAATCACACGAATATTCTGCTACTGTGACCATGTAAACATAGACAGGAGACATTTACTGGAAGGCAAGGTTCACTCACTTCTCTGAAAAACATATGACTTCTTGCAGGAGTAAAGGGGAACCACAACACAGGTTGACCAGAGGCTATAATCCGTGTCGAGAAGCTTCTTAATCCTCTGACTGGCTATGGAAAGCATATTGACTAGCGTGACTTCTCGGCGTGTGACCGCAGAGGTTTTATGGACACCACTAACATTGTGAAATGGTAATCCCTTTTACCCTTAACTCCCGCTTTCTAATTACCTAAATTGCCTAAAGGCCAGTGGCAAGAACAATGCATACAAAGTCGCCTCTCCTAACCTGTTCGTTACATGGAAATTTTTCTTCGTTCATCGGAAACTAATTTAAATGTAATTACCAAGGGGGAATCAAAAAAATTTGCTATAAACAAGTTCGTTACACAGAGGTCCGACTGTAATTAAATCAAAAATGAAGCAATTTTAAAATACATAACCGATCGATTGCGCCATTAAAATGCTGGGAATGGGACCCCCGCTTGCCCCACCATAGTTTCAGCTCTAGATACTCAATAATTGCATTCAGGATTTCATTTGTAAAATAAATGATCGTCTCAACAATGGGCTCTCGCGAGCCCACTATAGCTCACCACTGGTTATAGGCCTAATGGCTCAGATGAGTACAATGAACAACTATACAGAACAATAGAGTGGGCCTGTAAATCACATTGTCTTATAATAGGGGATTTTAACTTCTCAGATATAGTATTTCCTATTAACAATTAGAAAGACACAATATGGACCTAACAGCCAATGTGTCGCTAAATCCCAACACAACGACGAACAACAGTAACTTCCCAGATATTGACTGGAACTTGTGGCTTGGCCACTCTCACACTAGCAAGACTTTTGTGGATATATTGAATGATTGTTTTATACAACAGCATGTTCGAGAGGCAACTAGAGGGAGTAATACTCTTGATCTGATTATCTGAAGTGATTCTTCATGCATTAATAATCTGCAGGTAAAAGAACCACTGGGTGGCAGTAACTACCATCGGGGGTAAGGGGAAGGATTTTTGCTTTCGTAAAGGTGACAACAGTGGTCTCAGAGAGTTTTTAAATTCTATACTATGGGATCAACTGATGATGGTATGAATGGTGAATTCTAAATGGGATTGAAGGCAGATTATGAGAAATCTTTGTCAAAGGATGCAAAGAAAAACAGCAAAGATTTCTTTACTTATATAAACTCTAGAAGGAAGGGGATGAATCAGATTTGTCTACTTAATATCAATATTCGATTGTTGATGAACCTGCTGAGATAGCTGACAAACTGAATGAGTATTTTGCATCTACGTTCACACATAAGGAAGTTTGTAGGGAAGTGGAGGGCAGAAGCTTATCAAACTCTGGCAGGGCACTAAATGATTTTGTAATAACTGAGAGCAAAGTGGATTAGAAATAGTTGAAATTGAACATAAAAATGGCAACTGGGGTGGATGAGATCTGTTCAGTTATATTAAAGGAGGAAGCAAGCAAACCCTTCACCATAATTATGAAAGCTTCCTTGGACTCAGGGGAGGTCTCCCCATGGACTGGAGATGTGCAAATATGTCCCCAATTCACAAAGAGTGACACGAGTAATTATAGACTTGTAATTTAACTTCTGTTCCAAAGAAAATAATGGAGTCATTCATTAAAGAAGCACTGCAGGATCATCTAGAAAAGGCTGCAGTTATAGTTCAGACACAACATGGATTTGTTAAGGGTAAGTCTTGTCTGAAATATTTGATAGGATACTATGACATGGTCTCAAAGGAACTAGAAGGAAAAAAATAATTTTTTTATCATACTTCGATTTTATGAAAGCTTTCGATACTGATGCACATTACTGTACAAATTGAAGCAGTATGGCATTAAGGGCAAATTGCTGTGGATAAAAGGATGGTTGAGTGGGAGAAGACAGAAAATGGTAATCAATGGACACTGCTCTTCGTGGACTAATGTTATTAGAGGAGTCCCACAGGTTCGGTGTTGGGTCCTCTGTTGTTTTGTATATTTATCAATGATATTGATGAAGGTATATCAGGCTTAATGTTGAAGTTTGCAGACAATATGAAGGTTGACAGGGTTGTTAATGACAGTGTACTACTGCATCAGGATCTAGAAAAGTTGAGCAGATGGGCTGAGAGGTGGTAACTGAAGTTTAACATTGACAAATGTAAAGTACTGCATATGGGTAGCAGTGATCCCAGAGTAATGTACCAGCTGGATGGTACTATACTCAGGGTAGTGGAGAACGAAAAGTACCTGGGTGTAATTGTGCACTGAGATAAATAATTTCATTTATCATTATCCCAATCAAATTCAATCACTCATGTCAGAAATAAACCCTTAAAAATTTACCTACTTTGAAGTCAGAATAATTTTGTATTCAGGCAGCTTTACCAAGATATTGCTTATTTTAAGTTATATTTACAAATTCATTCATATGATTTGTAAATTCATAAATTTAAAAATTCATATTTACCATCCAAATAATTTCATTATGGAAATTTATGATTTTACTTGGTTTACAAACCATGTTTTCCTTAGGAAAATTAGTAGTGACAAATGATGCAAGAAAACAAGCTTCCTACATCACCTGTCCATCCCATTATAGTTTCTCTAGTTCTTCCTTGAATTTATTTAAACTATACATTTCCACACAACAGATGGAAATTTGTTAAAACAATTAACTACCAACTGAAGACAAACTTCCACACATCTATCCTACAACCATCCTTAATTAATTTGAATTTATGCCCCCTCGTGTATAGTCAAAGTGGAAAAATAAAATCAGCAATCAGCTTGCTCAGTCCATTCAAAGCCTTAAACACCATAATCAGATCACCTTGCAGGTGAGAATAGATTCTGCAATTTGTAGAACTCAAGCTTTTCTTAATAAGAGCACTGTTTTGTTCTCCTCACTTAATCTCATTGATCTTCTCTGCATCCATTCCAACAGATCAGTATGGCATTAATGGTAAGTTGCTATAATGGATAAAAGGATGGTTGAGTGGGGAAAGAGAGTGGTAATCAATGGATGCTGCTAATAACTAATGTTAATTAGTTATTAGCATTAGTTAATTAATTAACATTAGTTATTAGTGGGTGTCCACTAATAACTAATGTTATTAATGGAGTCCCCCAGGATTTGGTGTTGGGCCCATTGTTGTTTTGTATTTTTTTCAATGATATTGATGAAAGTATATCAGGCTTAATGACAGTATGCTACTACAGCAGGATCTAGAAATGTTGGGCAGATGGGCTGAGAAGTGGCTACTGAAGTTTAACATTGATAAATGCAAAATACTGCATATGGGTATTACACTCAGGGTAGTGGAGAATGAAAAAGACCTAGGGTTAATTGTACAGTCAGATATGAAATTTTCTGAGCAGTGCAGACAAGCTGCCAGAGCAGGTCATGAGGTCTTGTCAATGATATATAGGAATTTTTCGTTAGCAGGGATTTTAATTATCACCTTGTATAAGGAAATGGTAAGGCCACACCTTGAGTACTGAATACAGGTTTGAAGGATGTAGAGTTTGCTAGAACGAGTATAGAGAAGGGCATCAAGATTGGTGAGGAGAACAAAGGGGTGCTCTTACTAAGAAAGGCTCTTAGTAAGATTCTTAAGTTCTGCAAATTACAGTGTCTGGACACTAGGCACCTGCAAGGTGATCTGATTGAGGTGTATAAGGCTTTGAATGGTTTGAGCAAGCTCAAATTACACTTGAGGGGGGCCATAAATTCAAATTGAGGAAAGATAGTTGTAAAATAGATGTTCAGAAATTTGTCTTTAGCCAGCAGGTAGTTTATGTGGAAGTTGATAACTTAAATAAATTCAAGGAAGAAGTGGAAAAATGTTTGGAGCAAGTGGATAGGTGAAATGGGAATTTTTTTTTTTATTTTTTTTTAGGCTGATGCTGTATAAGCTTGCTTTCTTGCATCATATACTACTACTAATGCTAATGATCCACATCCTTCCTAAAATGAGACCTCCAGATCTGTATGCAGTAATCAAAATGCTGCCTAAACCCGCCTCCGTAGCCAGGTGGGAGGGACCAGCAGTGTGTAGCACACGCTTCTTGATTAGACCGGGGTTCGAGCCAGTCACCACCAAATACGGAGGGTGCGGAAAGATCATGGAATGACCACCGCATATCCCGGAGCAATATGGCCTTAGTTGCTAATGCTCCTAAAAACCAAAAACAACAACAAAAAACAACAACAGCTGCCTAAACCATTGCCTTATATAATCACCTCCTTATATCCCTGCTAGCAAAATTCCTTATATCATTAACAAAGCCCTGTGTGCTGTCCTGGCAACCTGTCTATACTGCTCAGAGATCCGGTTAGTATGTTATTCTGGGATTACTGCTACTTATATGCATCACTTTGCATTTTAAACTTTAACTGCCATTTCTCAGTCCATCGACGTAATTTTTCTAGATCTTGTTGCAGTAGCTTACCTTAATTACTTAGAAACTTAGACATTAAGCCTGATATAGCTTCATAAATATCATTAATAAATATAGAAAATAATAATGGGTCCAGCACTAAATCTTGTGAACTCCACTAACAACATTAATCCACAAAAAGTAGTGTCCATTCTCTGTCTTCTCACACTCAACCATCTCTTTATCCATAGAAGTTACTTGTCCTTTATGCCACTTGCTTGTGTAATTAAGGGCAATAGTAAATTTTAATTCAAAAAATATTTTTAATCTTATTTATAAATTTCCTTCAGAAATTTATTTTAATTATGTTATTGCTTTAAAGAAGCTAATGATTCTTTTTACATTTTACTTATAAATTTGGAAACAGAAATCCGAAATGTTTCAGAAATATCATCAGTAATAACAAATAATTTGGTTTACTGAATATGGGAAGTTTTGTTTCCTATATTTTAGAGATTAATAAATCAATTATTTTGTTGATTTCATGTGGAGTACTCTTTTTCATATAATTTAAGAATTAAATTACCCATGTGATGTCCATCTTTCAGTACAATAAAATTATGTTGCACTTTTCAAATTTTTTTTTTTTTTATCTTTTTGCTCTCTTGAACCTTTTTCTCCAGTTTATTTCCTCACATTATCTGTTGATTTTTATGATCTTTATTACAAAATGTAAATGCACAGTATGCCATAAAACATTTCCCTCTGCAACCAGTAGTTACATAGAGGAGAGGCAGATTTCAAAATGAATTCAATAAGTTCTATTCTATAAGTATGAATTCTATAAGTTAGTATATATTCTAATGTTTTATAAGTAGTCTACAGAAAGAAATAAAGTTTTAGTGTTATCTCGCCAGTATAAAAATGTTTCCCCATGCAGAAATAAATATATCAGTCATGTTCTCAGAGATATTGTGAAGATTGGCTGGCTAGAAAAAAAATCATTCTATTAGTGAGTAGTAACCAAACAGCAAGTGACAAAAACAGTCAGTTATGGTTTAAATGTTTAACCATTTTCCAGTATATTTACATAATTTATGGCATGGAAAAGTGTTTATTGTTTTTTAAACACTTACACTGCAATCGTCACATGCATAAGAATTAGAGGTGTCTGATGATTTTATTACATATGTACAGGACTCAAGAATTTTGATTCTGAACCCCTTAAGGTTAGCTTCTGCATTGATTTAAATCATAAACTAGGCTAAAATATTGCCCTTTTTTATTTCTCTGTTTTGCTATTATTTTTATTTTTTTTTTTTTAACAAAATGTTTTTATATATAGCAGTTTTCAGTCATTAGTATTAGACCTGAAAAATATTCATATGGGTTGCCCTATTGTGAACTCCTAATGATGGTATGTTGTGAATATCTCACCCAGTTACAAAAATTCCTGAATATTATGAAACTTTTTTTAAATAATAAATAAAAATAATAAATACTATTGTATTTATTATTTTTATGAATAAATAAAGAATATAAATATAAATATAAATGAATTTATATTCATAAATAAATATTTATGAATATAAATGAATAAATAAATAAATAAATGAATAAATAAAGTACGAGGTGCTACCGAAATGTTCCCAAAATTTTAATGTTGCAAGGGAACTACATCTAGTACCGACTTGTGGCGCTAGGGAACACTGCATACATCCTTTGTGAATCAGTGTGCCACTTAGCGTCGGGCTGGATAGAGTCATTGAATATTTATGCACAGTTCTAAAAACAGTCGAATGTTGGTTGATGACGATGATTGCTCTGGGCATCCATCATCAAGCACCACCCTGGAAAATGTCGCAAAAGTTTAGGTGGCAATCTGTGAAGACCACAGGCGTACCATCCACAATATTTGTGACATTGTAGGACTGTTGTACGGCACATGTCAGTGGATTTCGTCAGACGAGTTAAACATGAGAAGGATTGCAGCGAAGTTCATGCCATGGTTACTGAGTGAAAATCAAAAGCAGCATCGCATGGAAGTTAGCGGAGATCTTCAAGAATGGGCCAGGAATGATCAAAACTTCCTTTCTACAGTTGTCACTAGTGATGAGTGTTGGGTATATGGGTATGACCCAGAAACCAAGCAACAATCATCCCAGTTGAAGAGCCCAACTTCGACCCGACCAAAGAAAGCCCTACAAGTGAGGAGCTATGTGAGGTCAATGCTGTTCTGTTTTTTTGACATTGACGGGTTATCCATAAGGAATTCATTCCTCCTGGACAAACCGCCAACCCAAAGTTTTCCTGCAACATCCTGAGGCAGTTGAAACCAAAGAACTGGGCCTTCATCATGACAACATGCTAGCCCACATCTCTCGCTTCGGCACAATTTTTGGCATCCAACAACATGACAATTGTCTCCAACCCCCCTTACTCGCGAGACTTAGCCCCCTGTGACTTCTTCCCCTTCCCAAGAATGATAATCAAGCTGAAGGGTTGAAGATTTTACAGCATAGAGGATATCCAAACTGAAGTGCAGGCAGTGCTGAACACTATGACAAAGAAGGACTTTTAGGACACATTCAAATCAATGGAGAAGCACTGGGATGGTGTTTATGCTGTCAAGTAGGGCCACGTTTTCCACTAGGCAAAATAGGCACATGCCTAGGGCCTGCTGAAAAGAGGGTCCCGCACAGAGGTATTTGTCATTACTGCATGAAATAAATAAATCCATTGACTTCGACTTCTAAATTTAATTTAAAAATATATACCAATAATAATACTTATTGCAACACCAACGTCATATTTGGGCGTTATCTTTTGTCAATACTTTGGTGGCAGGGAGAAACGTATGCAACACCTCAGCTGTGCACTGCGCATAAGTATACATTGTTTTTCACGAACCACTAGTACAACATGAGTGGAAGCAGGAGACAGGGGAAAATAATAATAAATAAATAAATAAATTTTCTGTTTATACTCCGGGACGACCAAACGATCAGAGGAGTTTACAAGATGTTTGTGTACACATAGCTTGATGCATACAGTTGCAGTCGAACCTCTATCAGTTCAACTGCCAAAGGGGAGCGTTCATTTTCCGTACTGAAACTGGTAAAAAATTATTTACACAGTACTCTTTCAGAACAAAAGCTTAACACATTGGCAATACTGTACATAGAAAAGGATATTCTAAAAACTCTTTGTTATGAGGATATTATTAATACGTTTACAGAAATCAAAATTAGAAAACAAAATTTTGAAATTTCTTAATATAATTTAATATTGATTTTTTATTTTCATTTTATATTTTTTTATAATCTCAAACTAATAATATAAATTAACACAACTTCAGAAAGTGGTTTTTTTTTTTAACAAATATCACCCTCGTTCTTGTTTATATAAGGGCCCCGACTTTCATTTGTATGCCTAGGGCCCAAAAAGCTCTAGACGTGGCTCTGTTCTCAAGGGGACTACTTTGAAGGTGACGGTGGCGAATAAGATCGAGGGCGAGTCTAATTTATTTTTTTAATACATTTCGGAACTTTTGGGTAGTACCTCGTATGTTTTTATTATAGTTGTAGCAAAATTACAAGATTAGCATAATGTTGGCCCAAAAAATAAATAAGAAATATTCATAGGGGCTGTGTATAAGCATCTAAGTAATTGAATGCCATCAGTATTAGAACCTTACATACAGCCAAAACTATTATTATTAGAGATAGCTTGCTTTTTTATACATGACCAAAAGTCTTCTCTATATGAACTAAAGTATTTGGATCCCCCCCCCCACAAATATTGTAAAATGTGTTAAAAGTTTCCCATGCATATGTATCAGCTCAGTCATACCACTATAAATCTCTTGGGTTTTCCTATACAGCAGCAACACATAAAAGCCAGTATAGGGGACTGTGGATTAGAACTTATAGATTTTCAATGTAGGATGGGTCGGATACCAAATCGGTAATCTTTCACACTGTACTTTGTCTGAACCTCTCAAAATCTGCTGTGACTTAATTTATTGAAAGATGGCATAATGGATCACTTTTGATAAACCATAAAGAGGTTAGCTTATGCCTCATGCATATCATCTGCAGAAAACATCATGAAGCAAATCCAAGAAGCCATATGGACAACCATCAGTATATCAACCATCTGTAGGAGCTGTTCATAAGCCCAGTATTATGATCACCAGGTGTAAAATGGCATTTGGAATGGGTGTCATTCCTAACATTCATGAATTTTGGTACAGTGACAGAAAGTTTCATTACACTGTTCCATTCCAGTAGATTCATTTCAATGTGCAGATTGTGTGAGAGTGCTTCCTGTTGGAAAGTAACCTCTTGACTGTGAAGTTTGGTAGAGGTAGTCTGATGGTATGAAGCTGTTTTAGTAAAGTACGGTTTTAGAATTGATCAATTGGTGATAGTGCCTTAAACTATGAAGTCCATGACCTACTTGAATATTTTGGATAATTATGTGCTACTTATAATTAGGAAAATGAGTCTTTTTATTATTATTATTATTATTAGCTATATGGTGCAAGGAAGCCTGAGGCTTATGCTGCACCAGCCAAAAAAAAAATTTCTGAATTACTCTCGGAAGGGGGGGGGGAGAGGGAGGGAGAGAGAGAGAGAGAGAGAGAGAGAGAGAAGCAGAAGGGAATCACCAAGAAAGAGAAGAATGATGATATCCAGCTCAGGACCCTGGGTGTTCCAAGCCCATATTCACCAGATGTGAGCCCCTGTAGTCTTGTCGGTAATAGCACAGCAGTGCTCCATATCATGCAGATTTGTAGATAGTAACATCAAAAAGTTGGACTGGCCAGCTCAGACATGAACCCCATCGAACACCTGTTGGATGTGCTTTAGTGCCAGATTAGGTTGTGACCAAAAACAACCTTCCTCCAAAACAGGTCTGGCAGAGGGCTTTGCAGAAGGATTAGAAGCAAATTCCAACCAAGGCCTACAGGCTATCATACAAACCAAATACTGTATACTAGGTTTTTTGTTTTTTTTTTTAATTAAACTCTTCTTTTTTTTTTTTGCAGCTTCCTATATTTTTCCAGATACTTTTGTTCATGCAGTGTAAATACCACCATACTGTATTGCCTTTTCACTAATTGATTGTCTCTCAGATATTTCCTTCATCTTCTTCCTGTGGCCATTGTACAGTACAGTTTTCCTATGAATTTACCACTTGATATCTTAAATAACAATAGTTCTTAATTTTGTCATTAGTTTTAACTTGAAAAATGGTTTTTACTGTTTTTTAAAGATTGTTTGTTTTACTTAATTAGATGGCACCAGATTATGATCATCTCACTTTGATGCAGAAAGTGGAGGTATTTGAGCATGCTTTGGAACATACCAATGGAGATGATCTGGCTAAATTATTATGGCTTAAAAGTCCAAGCTCTGAGGTTTGATTATATTTAATTATTATTTCAGTTATTCTTACTATTACAGAAATAATACAGTTTATTAGCAACATCAAAAGTGTATGTACATTAAGTAAATACAAATTGGACATCTCTTCAGCATCCAAGAAGGCAAGCTTATTTATCATTTTACTGCATGTACCCCACCTAACTTGATACCCTTCAACCAGCACTTAGAACTCAGCAGTGAAGAGAAGCCAACCATCTCTTCACTGCTGCTTTAACTTCCATCAGAATAGTATTTTTTGCCTTGAAAATACTTCTTATGCTTAGGGAGTGCATCCTCTTTATATTGGGCTATAGAGAGGATGCAGATTAACTTCAAATCTCAGTAAAAACAAGATTATTGCCAATGATGTTACACTTTTTTTTATTTTATTTTGTTTATTTATTATTTATTTATTTTATTTATTATTATTTTTTTATCTTGTCCAGTGACTCTGTGTATTGAACTCAATTGATTTCGATCCCTTATTATTTTTTTTTCCCAAAAAAGGTGTGGATAACATCCATTGAGTCAGTCCCAAAAAAACAGTCAGCATCATCTTTGAATGGTGTGTCCAAAGATTCTACTGTTTAAGACAGTGTAATTTGTAAAAGATCAGCTGCACAAATACTATCTAGAAACTATTAGTTACATAGAGAACTTAGTAGGAACTTGCTGCACCACCTAATACTATGGTGCCTCCATAGCCAGGTGGGCAGGAGCAGCAGTGCGTAGCACATGCTTCTTGATTAGACTAGGGTTCGAGCCCATGACCACTAAATATGGAGGATGCAGAAAGGTCAGGGAATGACCACCGCATATCCCCGGAGCAATATGGCCTTAGTTGCTAATGCTCCTAAAAACCAAATAACAAACAAACCTAATACTGTGGTTAGGAACTAAGGAGCAGTACTTTTCATTCTCCCCCTGTTTCATGCAACTTATCAGTGATGTTGGTAAGTACTAGGAAATTTTTTTTTGGCTAGCTCGCTGCAAAATTTAACTGGACAACTTGGACTGATAATATTTCTCTTTTCTCACAAAGTACTGATTTCAGAAGAATGTTAATACTGAATTCTTTCTAACCCTTAGTGGAAGTGAAGTTAACTGGTTTCTTCATCCTTTTCTGCTTTCTATCAAATATTAGCTGCGTAACTTACTGGAGTGAAAAAAAAACTTAAAACTCCTTGCAAGTAATAGAACTGGTTAAATAAACCTGATAACCAGAAGTATTGTATTGTAAGGAATAATTTTCATAAATACCAGCAACTGAAGAATTGGAAATAAGCCAATTATGATATGCACCATTCTTCTCTTGAAGAGCCTTAGCACATTTATTGGAAAACCAAGGTTTAGGACATAATAAAGGACGAGTTTTTAAGGTAGAGTGTGGAATAAAGGAATCCATTCCTACAAGAATAATTTCATTTGACACGATCTGAGTAAACTTTGACATTGAAATTTTTGAAACGGTAATTGACTAAGGAAGAGAAGAAAAGAAATCACACAGGTCATCCCATTTTGCATTCTTGTAATGCCAAACAACACAAGGTTGGGAATTGCCATGAGATAAAGGCTCCATTGGAGAAGAGACAATCACCAAGTTGTGATCTGAGGTGCCTAAAGGACCACTCACATTGACTATTTACTTAGAAGGGTTGTTTATGGAAAAATGATTGAGTGTTTCGCTGTATGGTTAGGATTGTCTGGTATTCTGGTAGTAAATGAACAATCCGTGCAAGGTCATTAGTAATTGCAAAAGCCTCAGCATCTCGACCAGCTGGGTCTGTGTGACTAGAAAACAGAAGCCAGCTGGAGTTGTGAACATTGAAATCACCAAGAAAAATTACCTTACTGTTTGGAAAGTTGGACTGGAGAAAGTCAAGTTGCAAAGAGTTCCAAGTGATTAGTGGAGTTGGGAGAATGGTAGAGACAACAGACAAATTTGACAGAATGAGTTAAAGAGATTTTAAGACAGAGAAAATCGAAAAGAGGAGATTCCAAATTACCAAGTCTCTGACAGGGAATGTCAGAACGGACATATGCACAAGTACCATAACCCCTGGCACCACCATGCCGTGACGGGACTAATTGTATGTCTATCATTGCTGCAATTAAAGATTCTGTTCTATTCTATACCACCTTTGAGGTGAAAGGAATCATACAGCAAATAATTTGGGCAAAATATGCAGAAATTTGCATTTAGCCAGCAGGTGGTTGATTGCTGGAACAAACTTACATCTGTTATTGTGGAATTGTAGAAGTTGACAGCTTAAATTCAAGGTAGAACTAGACAAACATTTGGAGTGAATGGATGGGTAAAATGGAAAGGTTTTTTTTTTTTTTTTTTTTTGGCTGATGCTGTATATGTGTGCTTTCTTGCATCATATGTCTCTACTAATGATGATAACTATATGCAAATATGTAATAAAACCACTGATAGGGTAAGACCTGCAAAAAAAATTGAGTATTAAAAATCGTTAATGAAGAGAGCTAAGAACAGTGGAAAGGTGCTCTACTCATATATGATCCAAAAAGAGTAAATTCAGTAGCCCCCCCTTACAATTAAGGGGCCTCTTGTATCAGTCAGAGAGATGACATAATCAACAATCCACTGAAATGGTGGCCAACTTGAACATTTATTTTACGATACTCTTTACTATTGAAATCACATTGGTGCCATGGAGGAATAGTGAAGTTGAATTGAATTGTTGCAAAAAAGTGACAAAGATATCAGAGAAGCACCTATCTGAAAAGCTACTGAAGCTTAGAGAGAGAGAGAAAAATGCTGAAGAAAGCAGCGAGTACATCCGACCATTATTAATGTTAATGGGATCATTAAATTTAGGAATTATTCCCTTGGACTGGAGAAGTGCTAATAATGTCTCTCCAGTTCATAAGGGAGGAACTTTTATAGACAAGTGAGTTTGACTTCTGTGATTGATAAGATTATAGCATCTGTGGTTCAAATCACAATACCGGACCATCTCAACAAGAATGGCATCCTAAATGGTTTCGGCATGGCATCATGAAAAGGAAAGCTCACCTGACAGATCTAGTAAATTACCATGTTGAGGTTATAAAGTAGTTGGTGCAAGAAAGAAACTCTGACATTATATATTTGGATTTTATTAAGGCCTTTTTTTTTTTTTTTTTTTCACTTGCTTCCTCACAAGAGGTTATTATATAAATTAGAGCAGGTTGACATAACAGAGATTTGCTAGTGGATTTGGGTTGGTTGGTTGAAGGACAGGAAACAGAGGGTAGTTATAAACGAGTATTCCTCAGAGTAGATTGAAGAATTTTTGGTTTGTTACTGATTGAGTAATTACAATATCCAGATTCATTATTCATTTATTTTTGGGAAAATTGAGAAAATAAAGAAAAGGGGGGGAAAATGGTAAAATGAAAATGTAGAAAGTTAGACAGTAGGTAAAGATGAAACCTGCAACTGCTGGACCCATCACACTTGGAGTTAAAGGACATATATACACAGCACACAAGATTAGGAAAAAATTGACTAACTTTAATGGGGTTTTTCCTAATCTCGTGATACATGTGAAAAAAGTTGCAACACACAGGTTGGAAACATAAGCCCTAGACCATGATGACTGATACCAACAGGTGAACTAAAGTATTAATAAGGAGCAAAGGAAACTTTCTCTCTCAATTTTCTTAGGAGTTATATGTGCACAGCCCTTCTTAGAAAAAATCACTATAGCACATGCTTTGGAACTGTGTATAAAGAATGGTTATTACTATATTACTTAAATAGAAATAAACAGTTGAAGAAGTAACTCTTTTCTAGCTTGTGCTTACAATGGGTTAACCCCCAGTCACCTTTTATAATTCAACTTGCAAATTATCAAAAAATTTGCAATTTTTTGATAATTGCAAAAAAAAATTATCAAAAAGCTGCTTATTTACTCACATGACACATGCATTAATCAAGCTTTCCCCAGATAATAAATTAATTAAACAAGTCTTAAACAGAAATTGCTTTATCTAAATGGAGATATTGGTGATAATTTGCACTTTTATCATGTTTAATAATGCATTTTACCGAAAATATACTTTATTTAGTGTTCTATATTTGATTGTAAATATTTAATTGTAATACATAAAAAGTAGAAAATATTTTGTTCTTACCCATTGTCAGATATTGTCATACTTTCAAAGGATGATGGCTGATGAAATAGCAAAGGAGTTTCTATGATAAAGATGGTGTTAGTTATGTGCAACATTATCAAAAGTCTTTCTGAAATCCAAGTATATGATATAAAAATTATTTTTTGCATCCAGTTCCTTAGTCACTACATCATAATATCCTATCAGATTGGTTAGACAAGACTGCCTCTTAACAAATGCATTCTGTGACTGCAGTATAATTGCATTCCTCTCCAGACAGTCCTGCTTACTCCTTTAACCAGTGACACCATTATTTTCCCTGGAATAGATGTTAAGCTAACAGGCCTGTAATTATTCATGTTAACTTTTGAACCCCTTTATGAAATAGGGATACATTTGCAGATCTTCAGTCCATAAGGACCTCCTCTGAATCCAAGGATGCTCTTGTAATTATGACTAAGGGTTTGCTTACCTCTTTTACTGTCTCCCTTAATATAATTTGATAGATTCCATCCACTCCAGGTGCCTTTTATATGTTCAACTTCCACTCTTCCACTTTCCTTTCAGTTATCACAAAGCCATTTAGCTCTCCATTAGAGTTGATAAATGTTTGGCATCACCTGCTCCAAAGAATTCCTCGTGTGAATATAGATGCAAAATACTTATTCAACCCCAGGGGCTCACATCTGGTATGGGCTTGGCATGCTTAGGGTCCTGAGTGAGTGTCATCATTCTTCTCTTTCTTGGTGGTTCCCTTCTGCTTCTGACTCTCTCTCTCTCTCTCTCTCTCTCTCTCTCTCTCTCTCTCTTTCTCTCTCTCTCTCTCTCTCTCTCTCTCTCTCTCTCTCTTTCTCTCTCTCTCTCTCTCTGTCTGTCAGGGTGACTGATTTTTTTTTTTTTTTGGCTGGTGCAGCAAAAGCCTCAGGCTTCCATCACCATATGGCTAATAATAATAATAATAATAATATGAGTTCATAACAAATGTTTTTAAACCTCTTACTGTTTCAAAAGTAACATAAACAATTTTGATTGGCACATTCATGGCCTGTAAATGAAGTACACTTTATATAGCTGAAAAACACAGTTCTTATTTTCTTTATTGTTTTTCAGTTAAAATTTACTGAACTTTTATTTTATTTAATCAACTTTGCTTTTATCTTTAATTACTTTATGGAGATCTAAAATGGTTTTTTTTTTTTTTTTTTTTTTTGTGCAAGAGTGAGAGAATATCCTGGTTTCCAAAAATATATGCCGTTTGCCTACTTTTAACCATGTTGTCCACATATATTTTGAAATGCAGTGAACAAATCATTGCATACCCAAAATATGCTGATGATTTCCCATAGCAAAGGCAAATTAATGTCATTACTCTGTATTGATGAGCCTTTTGACAACCACATTTTATAAGGGATCCGGCAGTGAAATAAGCTTACCTGGTTATGAGCTAGTTAGTCACATTAATGTCCAATATATATTAAGAATATTTGAAAAGAGCCACATGTCAGAATGTCAGTGCTGGAGAGCCAGTGGGAGGGTTGAGGTTGATCAGTTTCAAGCAGATGTAGACAGATGGTTCAGTGTTTGATCATGCATGTTTCTCCACAGACTTTGGAGAAGAATCAGACAGTGGTGCTAGAACAAGGACAACAGCTCTGAATGAAGTCAGATACTTTTGACTGTTGTCAAGACATAGGTTGATAATACCATTTGACTGTATTTAAACCTTGTGGCCATAACAGGAACATCTGTGTCTGCCTTTGTGATATGGAAGAGATTGTGTGTGTGTACCTCTGTGTAAGGTTGTGTGTGTGTGTTCGACAACCTCACATCAAAGGATGGAGTGCATGAATTGGTGCTGACATTATTTTACCTAGATCTAAGACCAATAATGGTGGGTATTTTTTCCAGTGAGTTAAGATGTACCTTATTTAGTGGGAGCTTGGGATGTGTATATACCATCCTGTTCATGCTTTTGAGAGGGTGCAGTGATTGCATAGAGGAATGAAATCCTACACACAGAAGACAATTTCATCTTGCAGAATAATTTCCACCAATTTATCTGTACTGTTGACATATTGCATCTATCCATATGGCATGATCTGTTTGGGACGCTCTTAGGAAACGTCTCCAGCCTTTTTCACAATCTTTCCAAGAGCTTAAAAATATTCTTATGTACCAGTGGGTATCATTGCCACCTGTGCTTCTTGATTACTTCATCAAGAGCATGCAGCACCACTATGAGTCCCACATTCTATACAAAGGGAACTATAGCTTCTTCAGACCAGCAATTGGCATTCCATTCATGATTTGATTCTTGCTAGTATGACATACTATATGAATTGTGCTTGTATATTCATTTTTTCATTTAACACTGATTGTCAATAATAAAATTAATTATTTCTGTTAATAATCTTTGCAAATAGATATTTACTAAACATCTGCTTGCAAAGAAATTTTGTTTTGCAACAAGTTTTGGAAATCATATGCATATACATCTATATCTTTATATACTGAGCTTACAAATTTGTTTTAGGTTTGGTTTGACAGGCGTACGAATTACACACGTTCCCTTGCTGTCATGTCAATGGTAGGCTATGTTTTGGGACTGGGTGATAGGTAAGGATTTCCTTTATTTTTAACAACTATATATATATATATATATATATATAATAAAATATAAATAAGAGAATGGTAAGTGAGTGTTCATTCTATATTGTTCAATGTGTAGAATTCTAGATCTAGAGGAAGGAATATGAAGGAAAGCAAGAAATAGCAGCGAGAGAGAGAAATGAAGAAAGTAAAATAGACACATTTAAAGTAAATTTAGAAGGTATGGCATTAACATAGCTGGGAGGAGGAATTGTAACAAGATTTTGAATTAAAGGCCAGAATCACATTGGGAGTAGTGCATTGGTAATACTAAAATGTATTGCTAAGTAAAAAGCTCAAAGTAGTGGAAATGCTTTGGCTCAGGAGAGAACCTCCCATGGCTGTTCTCTTGCAAATCACAGGCATATTCAATGTGTTACTTTTTTGTTGAGTTAACAAAAAAGGGACATGATAAGGCCAAAGGAGATTGTGTGCTTTTTTTTTTTTTTTTTTTGCAGATAGTGTGAGGAGCTGAAGCACCAATTCAGCATTATGATGAGCTTATTAACTTGAGACTTGACGGAATCTGCAAGGCTCTGGGGGAGAATTTTTTGATCAGCGTGGCCTGCATTTGTAGGTGGTAGGAATCTATTTTGTAGAGATGGTATTCATTTGAACAAAGGTGGTACAAGGATTTTTGCCAGTATCGTTGAGGATACCCTAAGGGTTCAGGGAAACTGCTAGTTAGGAGGGAGAAGGGTAATTTAGATCCACATTTATCTGATGATATGAGTCAAAGTAATACTTGCACTCACCTCATGAATTATTATTTGTTGCCACAACAACCAATGATAGGATGTTCTGAGGGAAGCAATGTTTCAAATGAAAGGAAAGATATAGCTTGGGATACAAACCTAAATAACTTCAAGGGGCATGTTAGGGTAGTAATAGAAGAATACTTAGTCTCAGCTGTGTCTACAGTAATGTCAGGAGTGTTGTCAATAAAATGGCTGAATTTGAACTCCTGGTTATGACAACTAATGCCAATATAATAGGGCCAACAGAAAAGTGGTACCACCAAGAAATTAGTGATGAAGAGTTCCACTATGGTATGTATAATGTATTTAGTAAAAATAGGGAAGATAGAAGGGGATGGAGTAGGTCATCCTTCTTATCAAAAGCAGCCTTCTAAGTGCAAAAAGAGCTTTGGCTGAGTTTGAAGTTACACCTGCCAGCATAAAATCTGTGTGGTGTGAGTTAGTTAGAAGCAAAGGAACAATGAGAGTGGGAGTAATCTATAGACCAGAAGATTGTGAAGAATATGACAAGAGTCTTTACATGCAGATGGAATGGGCAGGTAAGCAGTGACTTGAATCTGCCCCAGTTTGATTAGAATAAGTGGGAGGGAAACTCACAATGGAAATTTTTTTTTTTAAAATAAACTAGATGATTATTATTTGTACCAGCATGTTAGAGAAAGTGCTAGGGGTGAGAATATTTTTTACCTCATTATTACCAACGATTCAGATGAAATCATAGGACTTAAAGTACAGGAACCATTATCAGGAAGTGATCGTGCATGAAGAAAGATGTTGCAGACAATAGGTAAAGACGTGGGTCTTAACTTCAGAAGAGGGAACTTTGACAGTTTAAGATACTATATGGCATATGTAAACTGACAGATTAGCGAGGGACTGTGAATACATTTGAATTATGGAATACTTTAAAAAAAAAAAAATCACAGAAGCCACGAACGCTTACATACCTTTAAGAAATTATTGCAGGCAATATTTTCTTAAAGGTTATGGATGACTGCAAAGCTGGCTAGTCAAACAGAGCAGAAAAAGATAGCATCGGACAGTTACAGAGCATTGAAAAGTACTGAAGCCTACAACAGGTACAAGTTCATTTGTAATAGTACCCAAATGAGGTTAGTGAGGCCAAGGCTGCATATGAAAAAAGCATTGGCTAAGAGAGCAAAGAATGGGGACAAGGAATTTTTTATATATGTGAACACAAGGAAGTAAAAAGCAAATCAGATTGGAGCCTTGTGTACTGGGTGTGATAAAGTCTTAGACAACCTGGCTGGTGTTACGGATGAATTGAACAGGGACTTTGCATATGTCTTTACTGACAAAAGACCCTTTATGCTGAGATCAGGCCAAGCCATATGAAATTAGTGATGTCATAATTACAGGTGATTGTTTATTAGAAAAATTTTGCTCATAAAGGCAAATAAGGCTTCCAGAATTCATGGCATATATCCTGTAGTTTTGAGGGAGAGTGGAAAGACATAGTGGACATAGTGTGTATCTGTCAGTGGACCCCCACAAAACCACAGAAAAAGTGTTGCTGTTGCTTCTTGACAGCGACACTTTCAAGAAACAAAATCTGCCAAGGCCAGATGAGCATGTGAGTAGTGTAGGTATCGTGGATAGAGTGTTGTTGATCTGATGTCTCAGTTACTGGAAGGCCTTCGTCACCAGAAAGAGGCATTCCAGCATCTGTCCATGGCACGAGGAGCCGGAACAGGTCAGAAGAGGGATGCCTGTTTGAGTCCAATTCCCCCAGCAGAGCGAGGAAGGAGAGGACTTAAGGAATGAAAAGGGGAAAGGAAAAGCTGGGACCTCGAGGAAGGTAGGTCCCAAGGTGAGCAGGAGGATAAGAAACCACAAGTGGTAGAGCACCCTAAAGAAAGATGGGAGAGAACAGCGAAAGTCAGTCAAGTAAGGATTGGCAAAGAAATGGGAGCAGGGAGCAGAAGGGGCCTGCACCAGGAGATCCCACTCCTGGGGAAGGGCATCAGCAGGGGAAAAAAATTAATTCACTTCTACCTCCTAAGGGTAAGCTGGCCACCAGAGAACTTCAGTGGAAAAGTCTTACACTGTGATGCTTGTGCCAGTAGGAATGTTAGAAAATCCTACCTCAGGTTGGGGTTTGCATGAGGATGGTTCCAAGTTCAAAGAGAAGGCAGGGACAATCCAGGAGTTTTCATACTAGAGAAGCTTAGTCAGATTCCAGTAGGACAGCAGAAGCAGCAGCAGCAGTAGTCAGAAGGCATCTCCTCCTTTTGAAAAGGGCAGTAAAGAAGTGTATGAAAGCATTGAAGATTTCTCTAGTTTCACTCAATGAGTGTACAGAGTGGAGAGCAGGCAAGTTACTTTGAAGGAGGAGTTGTTATCTCAGATCCAAATAAACCATGCAGTCGAGCATAAGGTGATAACAGTTCTCCGTACGACAGATGCATGCGTCGTCATCCACTGCACCAAATTTACGAAGACTAGCTTTGAAGGATCAGTGCCCAGTGAGCATAAAGGTGGTCTCTAAGTTGGGGGTGAGCCAAGTCAGGGTACTTTTAGTGAGGAAAGCAATATCCAGAATGAATTTTCTGGTGGTCTCACCCTTGAACTCTGCAAACCCACAGAACTGCTAGAGATTGGAAACTTCCAACCAGAGTCTTTTCTTCTCATTTGCAAGGTTGGAGGGAATGTATTGAGCCATTGAGGTTAATTATGTTTCGCCAATCCATAAAAGCAGTTCTAAGAGTTAAGAGTTAAGTCTGGTAACTAAAGACTACAGTTAGTCTGACTTCATGGTAGGAAAAATCTTAGAGAGTGATTAAGAGTACAATCCAGGGACAATTAGATAGATGATTAAGAGTGCAATCCAGGGACAATTAGATAGATGATTAAGAGTGCAATCCAGGGATAGTTAGACAGATATGGCATTCTGAAGGACACACAATATGACGGTGTTAAGGGTAAATAATGCTTAACTTAGTATGCCATTTTTAAAGAGTTACTCATGAACTGGATTTAGGGAATAATTTTGAAATAGTTTATTTGGATTTTAGTAAATCATTTGACTCTCTCCCTCATCAGAGGCTGCTGTATCAGCTTGAGCAGGTTGGGATTACTGATAAGATTCTAAAATGGATTGAATGGTGGCTGCAGAGCAGAAGACAGAGGATTGTCATTAATGGATATTCTTTAGATTGCTGTAACGTCAGGAGTGGAGTCCTTCAAGGACCGGTTCTTGAACCACTGTTGTTTCTCATTGTCATAAATGACATCAACAAGGAATAGACAGCTTGATGTCAAAATTTGCAGATGACGTAAAGTATGGCAGAGTCGTTAATGATCACTGCCAAGCAGCACTCCTTCAGGATGACTTGAACAGACTTCAAAGGTGGTCAGAGAAGTAGCAGCCATGTTTTAATGCTGATAAATGCAAGGTCTTATACTTGTAGGCAACCAACAAATAAATTACACACTTGGTGGGTTGAATTGGACAAGGAAAGGGATCTGGGAATTACAATATGGGCAGATATGAAGTTTTCTGAACAATGTAAAGAGGCAACAAGGAAAGCCAATTGTGTCCTATCAATTATTTATCAAATGCTATCCTGTAGAGATAGGGAGGTCATAATCCCACTGTATAAGGCAATTGTAAGACCATATTTGGAATACTGTGTTGAAGTATGGAAACCTCATCTGAAAAAGGACATTGAGTTTCTTAAAAGGGTTCAAAGATGGGCAACTCGAATGGTTAGATTGGCTGAGGATGACCGTATGAGAAAACACTCCAATTATGTGGGCTACAGAGCTTGGCAACCAGGCATCTCATAGGTGACATGATTGAGGTTTATCAGAGAGGGAGTAGTAAAATGAATGAAGGTGGAATTCTCACTGTTCTAAATAATTCCAGAACTAAGGGTCATAAATTAAAATTACAGGGGTTGAGGTTTAGATTAGATAATAGGAAGTTTTCTTTTAGCCAGCAAGTCATTGATAGCTGGAACAAGTTGCCACACAGGTAGTTGAGGCTGAAAGTTTGAATAAATTCAAAGGTCTACTGGATACTTACCTATGTGAGGAGAGAAGCATGTAATTTCTGTTTTCTCATCCACTTGGTTGTTTTTTTTTTGGGGGGGGGGTTATGTTACTTATATGAGGTCTGGAGGAGCAGGGTTGATACTTCAGAGAAATTAAAACGATGGGTCCATGAAGTGCCCAGCTGCTTAGCACAATGTTGGAGACTACACTCCTGCAACACATGACACAGGTGATTCCTCCGTAGCTAGGTCGGAAGGAGTAGCAGTGCATAACACACACTTCTTGATTAGACTGGGGTTCGATCCCGTCACCACCAAATACGGAGGATGTGGAAAGGTCATGAAATGACTACCGCATATCCCCGGAGCAATATGGCCATAGTTGCTAATGCTCCTAAAAAAAAAAAAAAAAACCACATGACACAGATATTGCCGTAGACATTGGTACTAGTGATATTAAGAGTAGAAGATCTGAGGATTTACTTAACAAGTACAAGGCAGTGTTGAAACAAAAAGTCGCAAGTTAGGATTAAATTTGCCAGTATGTGCAATTCTGTCTGGACACAACAGTAAGGAGTACATGACGAGAGCCTTGTTAATCAATCTGTCTTCCCTGGAAAGGCTCATGGAGCAGAATTTTTCTCAATATGGACTGGGCTTATTAACAGGAGGGAATTTTTAGAGGGATGGAATGCACTTAAACAGAAGGACTACAAGAATATTTATTGATTCTATTGAAGCAGTGATAAGTGGGTTGGAGAACTGCTAGATTTGTGGGGGAGAGATATACAGACTAATAGATTAATAGCAGCCACAATTGGAGGTAAAGGTGATTCTTGCTCTGCTTCTATTGGGACATACATCATTGTGCAGATCAAGGTTTTGGAGATTACAAGGCCTGCCGGAGAAGAATTCTTGTGGAACAAGCAAATACATAGGCTGTATCACAGTCACAGTTACTAAGGCACTTACACATAGAATGCAGGTTGACAAGCTATTTGAGTGAAGGTGATTTGAACTGATTTTAGTTGCAGCTACCGCCGCTAGGTGGCACAGCCACTGAAGCACTTTGAACCGATTTTAGTTGCTGGGGTCGCCACTAGGTGATGCAGCAGCCAAAAACATTTTGAACCAAAATTCACAGCGGATGGTCTGCCACCCACCCTGCCTACCAAAGACGATGTCATCAATCATGTGGCTCTCCTGCAATCTCCGATTTTCTCTCCCATGATGCTTTGCGCTCGCCAAATTTCATTTTTTTTTTTTTTTTTTTTTTTATTTTGCTCCTGGAGGGCAGCACATGGATATTTAAAAAAGAATTTTTGCATGATTTGAACCCAACATGATAATCTTAGAGGCAAGTGCCTTAACAACTAGGCTACTGAGATGTTTACTCACAAGTCTGCAAATATGGTATTTGAACACTATTTTTTAGTGATAAGATTATTTTGACGTAATTATTTTAATCAACATGTTAATGTTATTTTATTTTTAAATTATTGTTATTTTTAGCCAATAAATTAATTAGTGTTATTTTGAATTCAATGTGTTGTTTTATTTTAAAGTATTCATGAAAAAATCAATGGTATTATTTGAACATAATTATTTTTAAAGTATTCATGAGCAATATTTTTAACCAAAGGTATTTTGTCAACTATTGTACACATCAGGAACACATCTCAATATGCTTACTCTATGGACACATAAAACAAGTTAACAAACATGAAAACTCAGAATTGCATAAATTGAGGAGAATGTACAGGCAGTTCCCACTTTACAAGTTTTTGCTTTGTGTTCCCGGGTTTATGAATTTTTTTTTTTTTTTTCAAGTATCAACAAAATCGAAAATATGAACATTAATTGCAAAAAATGAATGTTAAACATTCATAAATACCACATTTCAAACCACATGCTTAGCTATACAATACAGTGTACCCCGCTTTACGATATTAATCCTTTCTGGAGACACCATCGTATCATGAACATATCGTAATGTGAACCAATAACACATTGATTTTTGGTAATTCGTTCTACAACCTTGGAAGTTGAAATTTTTGCTATATAACTCTCTAAAACGTCGTTTTTATAGTGTAAATTGTATTAGTTACCAATTCAAATCATTAAAATCCACTACGCTTTCATCGTTATCATATGTTCTGTTTTTAGAACCAATTTTGAACGGCTTTGTGATATTTTTCTAAAGCACATTTCTGGAAGTCACGACCATAAAACAATAAAAACAATTTTCACTTTCCAGTTTATTGGGTTTTTCTGTTACTGCAAGCAATTATAAACGGGTAGTAAACTCCATGTTATTGCATTTGGAAAAATAACAGTAGCTGGTTTGTGTGGTTTTTTACGTTATTATGGTGAAATGCATTTCACCTTTACTGAAATCTTCTCTTCATTTCATTTTTTTGTTTAAGCTTCGTAAACTTGTTACTCTGCGCAAATTGTGTTAGTTGCAGTTTGTGCGTGCCATTAAAAAATGCTTATGCATGCTATTGAAATTTATAAAGAAAAGAGACTTTGTTACTGTGTTACTCTACCAAGTGTGATATAAAAATATAACAATTAGCAGGCACATTGGCAGATTTTCTTCACCATTATGCTTGTAATGAAGACATGAAATAATTCAAAATTGTTCTCTTTTTGGAACTAACTTTATTTTCAGCCTGTTATGAACACAACCCTGAAAAATCCTTTTTTTGCTATTAAAAATGTATATTTTTAATTAATTTTTTTTAAATAAATCCCCCCCCCCAACATGCTTTACACATTTTTATAACTTGTTTATTAATGTCCACATTTGGATCTTATCTGCACTGTCAGAGTGAAACTTAAAATATACAAGAATAGAAAAACCTGCATATTTCAGCAGTTGGATAATGGCAATAAATTTAAGCATCTAATGCAGTTTGTTTGTTATTTGGTTTTTAGGAGCATTAGCAACTAAGGCCATATTGCTCCAGGAATATGCGGTGGTCATTCCCTGACCTTTCCGCATCCTCCGTATTTGGTGGTGATGAACTCGAACCCCGGTCTAATCAAGAAGCATGTGCTAAGCACTGCTGCTCCTTCCCACCTGGCTATGGAGGCACTCTAATGCAGTGTCAGTATTGTGAGACATTCTAATCAAACATGGAATCAGCATGCTTGATTATTGGACAACAAGAAAAAAAAGCTGTTAATCTTAAAATCATGTTTAGGACACTTGGTGATTATATGCAAGAAGAGGTCTTAACAAAGCCTTAAAAAAAACATTTTATTTTTTTATGGACAATCTTATTCAATAATAAAACAATTAATGATACGGATCATCAAAAGTCTTATCAGTAATGCAGGAAAACTAAAATTCACATTAACATAACTTTAATAGATATTTTTATTTTCGAATATAAGTTGTTTTGGTGTGCAGTCACCACCAACATGCCTGGAGAGGGTTAAGAATAAGATATTTTAAATTCAGTATGGTATTTTGACCAGAATATCAAATTTCAGTTAGAAAACTATTGGAAGCCCTCAGTTGGGAGCCTTGTTGATATAAGCTTCTAAACTTTATATGTGAAATTGGCCATCGTGATGATGTAATTAAGAATTAAGGGAAAACACTGTCAGGTTAGGAATGCAAAATTTTATATTTACAATGAACATTGTTGAAATTTGTTGTGATTTTGCTCAGTAATAAAGCACCAAGAGATGGCATTTATTAATTTGTACCAGAGCTTTCTAAATAGAAATCATTCTGCACAATTTCCATTAAGCAAATGTGGCTTTTGCATGATTTTCTTTTATCAAGCTCTGATTTCTGCAAGATTTTGATTTATCACTTTCAATCAATTTTGCTTACGTGAAATTGCTTTCCTTCCTCATGTTTAAAATCACAATAAAAATGGTGTCAGAATAGTTTAGATTAGTAAGGTCTTTTATGAAGACTGTAATAATCTGAGGTCTTACCAAGCAAAGGCAGTTGGATTTATGAAAAACTTAAAAGTAACATAGAGCAATTTATTTATTTGGAATAAAAAAAATTTATTTTCTATGGAAAATAACAAGCAAAAGTTTAATATAATAAATAACAGCTAAACCAAGTTTACAATAACTTTTGATAAAAATTGAGAAAATTTTGCATAAAGTTATAGATGATGAAGATATAAAAATATATAGATATAAAGTTATATCTATATATTTATATCTTTATAAAGTTATATCTATGAATTGCAATTAACAAAATTAATATTTTGGCTTGTCACTTTTGGACCTTCCCTATGGCTCAGAATAAAGAAGTTAAGGCTTACATAGTCTTTCACTCTTGGATCTCTTCTGCAGTTGGTTCTGACTCCTGGATATGAAGAAAGAGTTCATTAATTTCTTTAGTTCTGAGGTGTGGGAATGAAGGTGGGAATGTGGCAATTCAAAACACGGCCTAGATTAATTGCTGTTTGTAGTGATTCTAAATTTTTATCATTACTGTAAGCTGAGTTTTGCAGTTAGATATTATAGTTTAACTTTATTATATTATATTATATTATAGTCAAACTTCAAGTGAAACCTTATAAAAAATATAAGTTATTACTGTGTTATCACCATGTTATAGAAATTCATTTTTTCATGTACAGTGCCTCTAACATAAACAAAATCAAGAAAAGTATCTGTATAAATAATTCTGTAATAAATTACATTGAGCTAGTAATTACATTCAGTTTACAAGTTAAATTACTCAAAAGATAAATTTTAATTTTTCAAATTCAAAACATGAAATTTATATTGTTACATGCCCACCTCCTTCTTTGAGAGTTTCTGATAGTATAGAGATTTCACTCAGAGCCATAAAAATTCTTACACTGCTCCAGCCACCTTAATAAGCAATAAAGAGAAAGTGAAAACACGGTGACCTATAATGCTTATAGTGCAGCTTATTGCATGGTGTAAGTTTATTTGTTAGAAGGTCATAAAAGTCTTTGCTATTTGATGATTTAAAATTAGTGACTCATTGATAACTAGCAATGAGGAAGTAAAAAGAATTTTTCACTCCCCAAGTTTTTAGCATTAGGCTTACATAACACATTCATTGAACATCAAACAACGTATATAACTTTCACAGTAGATAGTTGCACTTTTAAACAACATTACTGAAAACACTAGCATCTAATTGTATAAAGTTGGGAGGAATGCCTTATCCTTTCATTTGTTTATGTGCCTATCAGCATTTACATTGCCGAGTTAATACAATATAGTCTTATCTTACACAGCAGAACAAACTTTGTCTTCACACAAAGTTGCCCTAGTATTGCACTACTTTCAAACAAATAGCATCACCAAAAGGTTAATTGGCTGTGTAAAAGAAACCAACTGCCACCTGAGAGAGACCAGTTATTCCTGAAACAGGCTGTCAGAGCAGTGTCATGGCTTTAAGTGAATGACAAATTAATCTTTTGCCATTTCTTTAAAAACAGTGCAATACCAGGCCAAATAGTATTAGCTATTTATAATTTTGAAGCTTAAACTTTGTATACACTTAATTTCCCAGAAACTAACTTATAAATAAAAAAATTTAATTGGGAAATTTTCTCATCCAAGTTATACAAATTCCAATTAAGGAAGAAAAGTAATATATACACGATAAGGATTTTTTTTCTGTAAAATGAATTCACTTCGACTTATGAAACTTCGACTTAAGTTTCATTGTATATTACATATTTATTACATTAAACTTTTTCTTGTTGCTTTTCATGGAGAGAAGTAATTTTTTTAGAATAATAAGAATAGAATAAGAAGGTTAGAATAACTATATATCTAACATGTCGTCCAACACATACTTTGGAAGACCCCTCGACGTGGGCACCTGTACGTGGTGAGGGGACCTCCCAGTGACGCTGCTGGACTTCCAGACTAGCATCACTGGGATCCAACGCCCACAGCCTAGGTTCCGGGCTTACATCAATGGAATCCGGCGTGTTTGCCGTGCGCTGCGACCCGTGGAAATTCGGAAAGGGGGATCCTGGTGGTTGAGGGGCCCAGCTTCAATACACCACTTTGGCCCCTGCTTCGACAAGACGGGTGGTCCTGGAAGGCCCGGCTAGGATCAATCGGCTAGTAGGTTCGCCTGCGAGGGTCAACCGTGTCAATGCCACGCCCCTACCCTCATGGTCCGAGGGACAGGATTCAGGCTGGCGGCGGTGCGGGTATAGTGTCTGGGTAGCCCTGGCGTCCCACTCCCGAGCGCATTTATTGCATGCCGGGTAGTGGGCGTCCCTTTGGGCTCCGTGGTGGGTGGGGAGCCCGGGCACTGAACACTTTAATAAATTCCATGAATCCTGATAAACTCATTTCTTCAGGGGCCCCAACCCGGCCCCTATCTGAAAACACAGACACTGACAGCAATATTGCTTCAAAGAGGCAGCGGACTGAATTACCATCAGGTCCTATCCCGCGGTTTTTAATCATGCACTCCACCAATGAAAAACCGATTGGAAAAATGTCACCTTTCTTTATACAGAAAGGGTTAGATGGGTTAGTAGGTTCACCCAAATCAGTTAAGAGGCTCCGCTCTGGAGACCTCTTAATTGAAACTACAAATGACAGGCAATCTGAACACCTACTCCGAACAACATCTATCGGTGGAATCCCTATAACAGTGACACCACACAGAACACTCAATTCATCTAGAGGTGTCATTTCGGAGTGGGACCTTCTCGACGTATACGAGGAGGAAATCTGCTCCGAATTAAAACCACAGGGAGTCATTGCCGTCAAGAGAATCACTGCGCGAAGGGATGGAAAAATAGTTAAGACCAGGAGCGTTATCCTGACTTTCAACACTCCTAAACCTCCTGATGAGATTAAAGCTGGTTACATCAACTGTTCAGTGCGTCCATACATTCCGAACCCTTTACGGTGTTTCAAATGCCAGAAGTATGGACATTCTCAAATGGCCTGCCGTGGAGTCCTTGCATGCGCTCGATGCGGTGCAAAGGACCACGAAACAACAGCATGTTCAGCCGCAAAACCCACCTGTATTAACTGTGAAGGCGAACACCCGGCCTATTCACGAGCATGCCAGAGGTGGAAAGAAGAAAAAGAGATTCAACGGCTGAAGGCAGAGCTTAACATATCATACCAGGAGGCAAGGAAATCGGTCAAACCCCTGAATACCAACAGACCTACCTACGCCCAGAAGGTAGCAGGGAGATGTTCCGTCGGAACTCAGACGGAGATGACCATTCCTCCAAAGGAGTCTTTCACTCCCATCGCGCGGTATCTTTTAAGTTCGCAAAAACCTACACAGAAGGACCAATCAGCTGCCACTCCTATATCGGTACCTCCTAATGCTCCACAAGTAACAAAGACAATTCTGAAAGAAAAGAATAAGAAAGGGGAAGTCCCCCCTAGTACCCAAGAAAAGATGGATGTGGAGC
Organism: Mastigoproctus giganteus; assembly: GCF_048544385.1. Lineage (NCBI taxonomy): Eukaryota > Metazoa > Arthropoda > Arachnida > Uropygi > Thelyphonidae > Mastigoproctus > Mastigoproctus giganteus. Next base: position 57,031,678 of record NC_143587.1, read on the forward strand.
GGAAGGAGGTACCCGAAGAGTCAGTCTTGGAACTCTTCGCGGAGGAGGAAATGGACACGGGACAGCGTCCTTCCTTCCCAAAAAAGGACAAATCCAAGACTGATAAAAGTAAGCCCTCAGCACCTCGGAAGCCGCCTGATGGACCCACCAAGCCAAAATAATGGCTAAATTCCTACAATGGAATTGTCGTGGATTCCGGCGAAACATTGATGACATCAAGGCCCTCCTGCAAAAGCACGAGCCAGTTTGCTTTTGCTTGCAGGAGACATACCTAAAGGCAAATGACGATCCCACGATGCATAACACCACAATTTTTCGTAAGGATAGAATTGCGGAGGGTTCTGTACATGGGGGAGTGGCTATCCTTGTGGGTAACCAGACCCCAGTGCAGCCCTTGCCAATTACAACTAGCATAGAAGCCGTCGCAATTCGCCTTACGGTGGGATTTTTATTCACCGTCTGCTCTATCTATTTGCCGCCTGGAACTGACATCACCCAGGCAGACCTTGATGATCTTCTAACGCAGCTGCCTCCCCCTTTCTTAATTCTCGGGGATTTTAACGGACATAACACCCTGTGGGGTAGTGCTAACATCAACGGAAGGGGACGAGTCATAGAGCGTATGCTCAATGACAATGACCTTTCCCTTCTAAATACTGGAACAAACACCTTCTTCCACATGCCTACCCGTACTTTTTCTGCCATTGATCTCTCTATCTGCTCCCCTTCTCTACTCCCTTCACTCACATGGGAAGTGGAGGAAAATCCATACGGTAGCGATCACTTCCCCGTGATAACCCTGCTACACAGTGGGAGACCATGTCTTCCTTTCAGGTTACCACGGTGGAAGATTGATCAGGCTGACTGGACTGCCTTTCAACATCAGGCAAATTTTGATCTTAGTACAGTCAGTCAAGAGCCTATCAATGACGCAGTAAAGTACATCACAGAAATCACTGTCCAAGCAGCTGCTAATGCTGTCGCAAAAACATCAGCCCGGTTTCCACCATTTCCTAAACCTTGGTGGAATTCACAATGCACAGCAGCAAAGAAGGCTCAAAACAAAGCGTGGGGGATATTTCGCCGATATCCTACCACGAACAACCTTATAGCCTTCAAACGTGCACGAGCCAAAGCACGCTACATCCGTCGTCAGAGTCAAAAGGAATCGTGGATCCGTTTTACATCATCTATTAACCAGTCTACCAACTCTAAGGTAGTCTGGGATAAAATCCGGAAAATGAAGGGGAAATATACATCCCACCCTTCTTCAATCCTAGATTATAATGGATGCGCTATTGCAGATCCAACTGCAATAGCCAACGCTCTTGGGGAAACATTCTCTAACATCTCCGCAACATCCTTCTACTCCCCAGAGTTCCTGGTCCTGAAAGATAAAATGGAAAAACAAGCACTTAATTTTAAGACCAAGGGCCTCTATCCCTACAACGGGGCATTCACTATAGAGGAACTGAAAAGAGCCCTCGCTCTTTCCAAAGCAAGTGCTGTTGGACCAGATGGCATCCATTATGAAATGATTAAACATCTTTCACCAAAATCTATGGATTGTCTGCTCCTTCTGTATAACAGAATCTTTACTGAAGGGCAGTTTCCGGACTCCTGGCGAAAGGCAATCGTTCTTGCCTTTCCTAAGCCAGGAAAGGATCCAAAAGCCACCACCAACTATCGTCCTATTGCTCTGACTAGCTGTCTGTGCAAAATCCTGGAGAGAATGGTCAATTCTCGTTTAATATGGTATTTAGAATCAAATGACCTTCTCTCCAACATCCAGTGCGGCTTCCGAAGGAACCGGTCCACTTTGGACCACCTTATTAGATTGGAAGCATCCATCCGGGATGCTTTCCTAAAACGCGAACACTTGGTGTCGGTGTTCTTTGACATGGAGAAAGCGTATGACACAACTTGGAGATTTGGCATCTTAAAAGATTTACATAGCCTAGGCCTAAGAGGGCACCTGCCCTTTTTTATTCAAAACTTTTTAGCCAATCGATCGTTCCAAGTTCGTGTGGGATCCTCACTCTCTCGCTCCTTTAGCCAAGAGGAGGGAGTACCACAAGGGTCAGTATTAAGTGTCACGCTTTTTGCCATAAAAATAAATTCCATCACAAAACAACTTCCTCCAACTGTAAACAGTGCCCTCTATGTTGACGACTTTAGCATTTTTTGCCAGTCGTGCAACATGAGGGTTATTGAACGACAACTGCAGAAAGCCATTGATAGTCTAAGTTCCTGGGCACTTGCTAATGGCTTCAGGTTCTCGCCGGAGAAGACCGTTTGCGTACACTTTTGTCGCAAGCGTAATCTTCATCCTGAACCTGAATTAAGGCTCGGACAAAATGCTATTCCAGTAGCAGCGAACACAAAATTCTTGGGACTCATATTCGATAAAAAATTGACCTTTTTGGATCACATTCGTCAACTCCGCACAAAGTGCACAAGAGCCCTTAATATGCTCCGCTCGCTCTCCTCCTTATCTTGGGGTGCAGACCGATGCACCCTTCTACGGCTTTACCGTGCACTTGTGCGATCCAAATTAGATTATGGGTCCCAGGTATATTCCTCAGCCAGAGACAGTGTCCTGCGATGGCTGGACCCCGTCCATCATCAGGCCCTACGTATTGCTACTGGAGCATATCGCACATCTCCTGTCCAGAGCTTATACGTCGAAGCAAACGAACCACCGTTATCGCTTCGACGTAAGCAGTTGTGTTTAAAGTATGCTTTAAAACTGAAATCCCTGCCAGACCATCCTACGTGGCCATTCGTTTTTGAGCCACGATGGGAAAATTTATACAATACTCGTAAGACTGCCAATCGTCCTTTTGGTATTCGTTTCCAAGAGCTACTCAAAGAACTTAATATCAAGGTAGACAAGGTTGCCCAAACATCAAAGCAACCCTTTCCACCCTGGCATGCTCGTGTCCCGGCATGCGACTTGTCGCTTAGAAACTGGGGAAAGTCGGACACGCCATCATGTGTCTACCTGCAGCTTCATTCAGCACACCGAACTGAATATTCCGACTTCGCGCCAGTCTACACAGACGGTTCGAAGTCAGAATCATATGTGGGATCTGCTGCTGTCTTCACAGACAGCACTATATCAGAGCAGATTCCCTCTGATTGCAGCATATTTACTGCAGAGCTGCACGCTGTAGAGTTAGCCTTGGAACACATTAGTAAATGCCAATACCAACGGTTCATTTTATATACCGACTCTCTTAGCATGTTACAGGCTTTAATATCTGTGAGGTATAATCCTCACCCAGTCCTGTCTAGCATTCAGCAGAAGATTCACGTTCTCCATGAACGCGAATATGACATCCGCTTCTGCTGGATTCCCAGCCACATTGGGATTAGGGGAAATGATTTGGCTGACGCCGCAGCCAAATCAGCAATTCCCAATAATAACCGCTGCCTGCTAGTCCCCTATACAGACTACAGGCAAATAGTACATCAAAAGGTTCATTCCCAATGGCAGGAATCGTGGAATAAACAGACTGGAAATAAATTATATCGTATAAAGCCTGTAATTGAACCGTGGCAGTCTAGTCTGCGCAGGAATCGTAAGGAGGAAGTTGTTCTTGCCCGGATCCGCATAGGACACAGTCATTTAACTCACTCGTTTTTGCTGAGGGCTGGTGACCCTCCTATGTGTGTGTCCTGTGGCACAGTTTTAACGATTAGACACCTTTTAATTGACTGTTCAGATTTTAACAATATCCGTCTTACCGCTTTTAATCATCTGACTGAGCCGTATACACTCAGTCAGATTTTATCTGACAATGACAACGTGTCGGCTGTTTTTATCTATTTTAAATTAATAAAAGTTTTTAATTGTATTTAATTTATGTTATTGTTACGTTTTTATTGATTTATTTTTTATATCAATGTTATTATATATATGGACATGGTGGCCTTACTAATTAGGCCACCGAGAATTTAAAAAAAAAAAAAATTTTTAAATATTACCTAGTCTTGGCGCACCATAGCCGTAGTTGCTAGTGCGCCAAAAAAATCCAAACAAAACAAAAACAAATACTTTGGAAGAAAATATTTCACGCAATAGTATGTACATTTAAATATGGATAAAAAGAACATAAATGAAATAAGGTATTAACATCATTATTTGGCAATGACTATAATTAGCTTAAATGTTTTCAATATGCATATTGATAAACATCAAATGTTAAAATTTTCTTTGTAGCTTTTATTACATTTTTTCAGGCATCCTTCTAATCTGATGTTGGACCGCTTGAGTGGAAAGATTCTCCATATTGATTTTGGTGACTGTTTTGAAGTTGCCATGACAAGAGACAAGTTTCCAGAAAAGATTCCATTCCGTCTGACTCGAATGCTGATAAATGCAATGGAGGTAGGTTGTTGTTTGTCCTCATACTAGCGTAGAAACACTGAGCAATGGACTTTGACTTCCTGAAAAGTCAAGTATAGGATAATTCAAAAGCAGTTTCACAACTTTGTAAGTCTGTAACAAGGTTGACTAAGCTTAGAAAATCCAAGAGCCAAACAGGGTAATGTTCAAAGGTTTAAAGAGCTGCAAACCATCAAAATGCATTCATTAATTTTATTTGATAAAATTCATCAACAAAGTTCTCTGCCATATGGCAGGTCCATGACAACTAAAACTCAGTTGCATATCACCTCGGGCGCCTCCGTAGCCAGGTGGGAAGGAGCAGCAGTGCGTAGCACACGCTTCTTGATTAGACCGGGGTTCGAGCCCGTCATCACCAAATACGGAGGATGCGGAAAGGTCATTCAGGGAATGACCACCGCATATCCCGGAGCAATATGGCCTTAGTTGCTAATGCTCCTAAAAACCAAATAACAAATAAACAAGCATATCACCTCTCTCTCTCTATCTCAGACCCTCTCCTTCAGCCCACAATAATCTTCTTTTTTTTTCTATCTCTCCCTCTCTTGCCCATCACCTTGCCTTCAGCTATATCCCTTAAACTCTAGTCCAATTTTTATTCTTATTTTCCTTGTAGCCTTTACATACGTTGATTTTCTTCTGCCCTTCCTCAATATTTCCTGATTTCTAACCCTATCTTTCCATCTCACCCTTTTGAGTCTCTTCTGCACATATACATCAAAAGCATATATTTAATATGCCCATTAATAAATAAAGTAGCACACTAATGACAAGGAAAATACTACAGATGGGGGAGGAGAATTTTTGTGGCCATTTTAACATGCAATCACATGAAACACTGTGCCTTTCCCAATAGCAAAACTTAAGCAATAGCTTTGGCCAGAGACCAGAAGGCTTGACTGCCATTCAGTTATGTGAATAAAAGCTCGATGATTATTACACTAGCCAATATAATTTTTACCTCCAAGAACTTAAATGCTGTTTTTAACCAATTTTTATGCATAGATTTTGAAAATCACCATGATAGTTTCACATCACATCATAGTTTTTAAATATAGATGGAGTTACGTTTTACCAAAATACACCAATTTTGCATAATCTAGCCAGAAATATATGCAAAAAATTCTGATACAACAATTTACAATTTGAAGAGAGCACACTTAGTGTTTTTGGTGAGGATTTTTATAGGCTGTGCCAAGGTTTTCCAAGTATTAACTGATCATGACATTGTTCTCAGGGTTGTAAATCTATCCTCCAAACAAACAGCCACTTGAGAGTAGGAGGGTGTGGTGCAGCCATTATCAACCTACTGCAGGATGGAAGCCTCCTCAACAATTCATGCTCAGGGAAATGGACCATAATCTGCCACGCTGGTCCCTTGAGGTAGCAGTAAAATAATTTCCGGCTCTACCTACCAATTTGCAAATATTTTTCCTTTCATTGTCACACGAGTAGAACTAGTAAACGTCTGTGTACTGTGTAGTGATAAAAATTGAATTTGTGTTGTTTTTATATTGTATATTTTATATTTGAACACTATATTTTGTATATTTTATATTTGTATTTGAACACTATATTTTGTATATTGTATATTTTATATTTGAATGCTACAGTGTTCAAAACTGAATTTATGTTTTCAGAGATTCATTTAGTGCTAAAATAAATAAGCAGATATCTAGGAGGTGAATATCAATAATCCAGACAGTAGTTTGTTATATTTTCGGACGGTTTACCCCAAAAACTCAGGAAAAATATGACATTATAAAACTTTCGTATTCTTTTTATTTCTGATGTAAAATTGGTGATTATGGCAAACCTTGGTTGCCTTACAAGTGTTGTATTACCCTGTATGACAAACCTTAGGAAGTGGTTACATGGCAAACTCAAAGCATTACCTTTTGTAGTCCCTATGGTTTGGCAAGAACCATCTAACCACATTAATGATTAGCCAGGTGGGTAAAGTGCTCGCCTGGCAACCCAAAGGTCGCGGGTTCAATTCCCGCCTCAGGCTTGGATCAAAGTACTGCAAAAACCTTGGGAGGTGCATTATGGCCACAGAAGCCTATGCGCCAACAACTACCAAAAAAAAAAAAAAAAAAAACATTAATGATTGCTGCATCTGTATGACAAATATAACTGGTATATCTAAAAAAAACAAGCATGCTATAATATATCCAAATATACCTTCTGCAATTCAGCCAATTCCACACAGTGATGATTTCCACTGCCCCCCAAAACTTGGAATAACAGTAGTGGGGAAGATAATAGTGATCAAGTTCAAGTTGAGGATTCCCTGGAAGCCTCCATTCACAAGATGTCGACTATCAGTCGACTTTCTGCACTGCTCAGAGAACCTTCATGTCTGACTGTCCAATTACCCCAATATCTTTTTCCCTCCACTAACTTGAGTGTAGTACCACACAGTTGGTATTTTATTCTAAGATTGCTGATACCCATATGCAGTACCTTTTATTTGTGTGTTAAGTTTCAATTTCCACTTTTCAGCCCATCTTCCTAATTTTTCTAGATCTTGTTGCTACTGTAACAAGATCTATAAAATGACTTGAAAACAACTGTTGACAACTGACTTCAAAATATTTATATATTTGGACCTTTCCCCTGTAATCCAGATTATTGAGGTTTGGCTGTGTGAAGCTTAGGTACACTACATCATTAAAATGTTACTATTTCTTGACAGTTCTTAACAATCTAGCATTTTATTTTAAAAATAGTGAAATTCTGCTTCAAAAAAAAAAAAACAAGACTATGGCCAATGTATATGAGCATCAGAATTCTCACTGATGCACAAAACTAGTCAGAAGATTAGGAAACATATACCATAATCTTCATAATTGGTTATAATAGTAAATATATGCCCCTTCAGTTAATATTTAAAGTTTATTCTTTTTATCAGGTTACTGGTATTGAAGGAACTTATCGGATGACCTGTGAAAAGGTAATGAAGGTGCTGAGAGAAAACAAAGATAGCCTGATGGCTGTATTGGAGGCATTTGTCTATGATCCATTATTGAACTGGAGACTCATGGATGGTAAATATCCCAGATAATTTTTTTCATATCATATTTATGTGCTGAAGCTTATTTTTTATTAGTTTCTCTCTCTCTCTCTCTTTTAATTTCTTCAATCATAAATATTTCAGAAGTTTAAAAGATGTATTAAAATGTTTTTATTATATACTGGTGTCCAAAATTGAGTGACAAATCACAGTTTACCATTAACTCCTTAATGATTGTTTCATAAAATACATGATGCACACAGAAAAATATGCAGAATGCAATTTACCTAACAGTTAATGCAAAATAGAGAACCATATAAAAATGCTTTAAAATTAGTTCCTTTTTATTTCACCAATGGATTGAAAACTGCCAACTTTTAAATAAAATTTTTTGAAATATCAGAGTAGCACCATTACATTTCCAGGTCATTCACATGAATCCCCATAGAATGTGCAAGTGTAACTTTACATTTGCTACCATTCTTATTCTTTTAATCCTTTCCTCTCCATTGAGCAGTTTCCCTCTGAACCCTTTAAAGTATCCTTGATTGTATCAGCTGAAGACTCTTGTACTTCCTATATTCAAGTGTATTCCATCCTTACTAAATAAATCTCTTTTACCAACATGACCTTGCTGATTAATCCCTCCCATGATATTGCCTGTGATCCAAAATCACCTTTTTTAGCACAACTTTATATTTATTTTTGACTAGATGATCCAACTATGGGATAACCACAGTTTGGCATACTGTGGTATAGCATGGTATGCCCGACTGTGCATACCATGGTATAGCACTTGACTCCATCTGCTGTCAAATACAATTTATAGATAAATATTGACAACAGTGTAGTAAGCAGTTTATGAAGTCAATTCCAGGGAATAGAAAATGTGACAGTGACCTGGCCTATGGTAATTTCATTACAGAATGATTAATGTTGAACACTGTAGAGACTATACTGTGCAGCTGCTAAAATTGGGACTTGCTGCTTTGATTGGAAAGATTGTTTTTTGTGCACTTTTTAAAGGAAGATTTGAGGAATGAGTTTTCATCTACATCATTTTCCCTTTTACAATAGTGCAATATTTCCAAACTACTGGTTCACAGACCTCTAAGGGTTTATGATAAAATGCTGAAGGAGTCACATGAAAAATTTGGTAATGCCATCTTTTTCATTTTTTGGTTTTACAGTTCTCTTTCAATTCCATTGTTTCAGTGTCCTTCTAATTATTAAAATATTTACCAAAGGGAAAAAGAACTTTTCACGTGAAAAATAGGGCTGCATATTTCTTAGCTCTTTCTCATCCTCTCCAAGCAAGATTTTTATCACGATTATGTGCTTAGTCTCCCATCAATAAATTGAGCTTGTTCCATATTTGTATGATTTGTGCATAGGTAGCAGGCATGCACAGCTTTGGACCTAGGCCTTAGCACCAAATACTCAGCTTCAGTCTTCAGTGAGAGCAGAATGATCCCCATATCAAACACAGTAAAGTGTACAAATTTTATTGTATTCAACTTTTGCAATGAAATATCTCCCTGTAATCTTATAGTACTGTATTGCACAGGAAGTACACCTAATTCTGTTTTTGCACGAACTTTTTTTACACGAATTTGATTTAACACGAATTCAAAATAAATATTTCATTCTCTTTTTACGCGAGTCATTTTGATTTAACACGATTTCTATGAATTTTTTTTGCCTAAATTCTAAGAATTTTTTTTTTTATTTGTGGCATATTAGTATCATTTCTATATTACACACACCAATAGATTAGTGTGATTATCAGCTATTTATTAGTGTGATAGATTAGCTAGTGTGTGCGTTTTGAAATGGGGGCTTTTGTTTACCAATGTGTACGTCTAGGTATCTATGAATCATCAACGTTTTTATTGAATTTTGGTGCACATCTACGGTATTCGTGCATTGTATCTTCGAAAGACATTTAGTAGTAAGTTCTATTTCAAAGTGAAAGAATCTTTAGTGAAATTTGTGCACATATAAATTTATTAATTTTGCCGATAGTCAATAAATTGTAACTTTACAAATTTTTCATACTTTTTTTATTAATTATAACTGAGATATTTTTCGGTAGCCCTTATATAATGTCGAATAATTCGCCTATTACCAAAATGAAAAGGAAAGCGATTTCTTTGGAACTTAAAATTCAAATTTTAGATCGTCTTGCAACTGGACATGGCCTACGTCTGTAAGAAAGCATTTTGGTGTACATGAAGCTACCGTAAGAACTATTAAGAAAAATGAAGCTGCAATTAGGAAGTCGGTATGTTCTGGAACAAAAGTAAGTGTTAATTCATCATCATATACAAGAGATATTGTCAAGGAAAAAATGGAAAAGGCTCTGGTAATATGGATAGAAGATCAGTCACAAAAAAGAGTACCAGTAGATGGAAATGCCATCAAGCAAACAACACTAAGAATTTACAGACAGATTAAAGAAAAGGAGCCAAGCACTTCATCTCAGTTAAACAGAAAGTATGAATTTTCTGCGAGTACAGGTTGGATGATAGGGTTTCTTAAAAGGAATGCTCTTCCTAATATAAAAATTAAAGGTGAAACTGCATCTGCAGATGAATCGGCCACTAAAGTATTCCCGCAGGAACTTGCAAAAATTATTGAAGATGGAGGATACACTCCTGACCAAGTGTGGAATGCAGATGAAACTGGTTTCTTCTGGAAACGAATGCCGAACAGAACGTATGTAGCCAAATCGCAAAAAACTGCTGGTGGTTTTAAGGTAGCTAAGGATCGTGTGACCTTGTTATTTTCCTCCAACGCTTCAGGAGATCGTATGTTGAAACCACTGCTGGTAAATTGAGCCCTAAACCCACGTTCAATGAAAGGTGTAGATATCAATAAACTGCCTGTTCACTGGATGTCAAACAAGAAAGCCTGGGTGACCACTGCTCTCTTTACAGAATGGTTCAACAAATGTTTCGCCCCAGAAGTCAGATGTTATATGAATTTGAAAGGTCTCGAATTTAAAGTTCTTCTGATTTCTTGACAATGCACCCGGCCATCCTGTCTTGGAACACCCAAACGTACAAATTTTATTTCTGCCACCTAATACTACATCTTTGATACAACCGCTAGACCAAGGTATAATTGCGACAATTAAAACATACTACGTAAAACAAACATTCCAAGGCGTCTCCGTAGCCAGGTGGGAAGGAGCAGCAGTGCGTAGCACACGCTTCTTGATTAGACCGGGGTTCGAGCCCGTCACCACCAAATACGGAGGATGCGGAAAGGTCAGGGAATGACCACCGCATATCCAGGAGCAATATGGCCTTAGTTGCTAATGCTCCTAAAAACCAAATAACAAACAAACAAACAAACAAACATTCTAACACGTTTTGGACAAACTGAATGATGAAACACTAACAGTCATTAATGTGTGGAAGAAATTCTCAATTATGGATTGTATCAATCAAGTTGGATTAGCGTTAACTGAATTAAAACCAGCAACTTTAAATGCGTGTTGGAAAGCAGTTTGGCCATAATGTGTAAAAAGCAAAGATCCCATCATCCCTAATATGACCGAATTTCCCAACATCATTACAATGGCACACAAAATTGGTGGAGAAGGATTCGATGATCTATCGTTTGAAGATATTGATGAATTGTTAGCCGACAAAGCCCTAAGCGAAGATGAAATATTAGAGGTTGTCCTTGGGACCCCTTATCCCACAGAACGTAGTGATAATGAAGAAAATGAACCTGTTCTAAATGCAGATTTAATAAAAGAAGGTCTGGAACTGGCCAGAAAATTAGGTAATCATTTTGTCAAACATGACCCTAATGAAGAACGCGCTGGGAAGTTTCAACGTGAACTGAAGTTGTTGACAGCCTCTTACAGAGAATTATATAACGGCCTAACCAAAACACGAACACAACGATTAATAACTGAATTCGTTCGTAAAAACCGGTGAAACATCAGCACCAGAGGAGACTCGTGCTGATTTTGCTCAAGAGATCACAGAAAGAATTTCATAATAGAGGAAGAAGACCATGTCCACAACATTTCTAGTGATATTCCAGTCGTACGCAAATGTATGCGCCGTTTATTATCAGAAAGTGAAAATAAATAAAATCTTGTTATGTGTAAAACAGATTTTTTTTGTTCATGAAGAATTTTTTTCATTTAATATGCATACAAATTTACTTTAAAACATTTTCATTACATATTATTACATGTGTGTTTTGTTGAAATAAAATAATAAGCTTAAAACGAATATTTTTATGTGTTTTTTTTTTAATTATTTTTACTGATTTTTTAGATCCAGAACCAATCGTCTTTCCTTCCATAAATACAATGTCTTTTTTTACACGATTTTTTTTTACACGTATTTTTCAGGAACGTATCTATCGTGTAAAAACAGAATTAGGTGTATATGCAAGCTTTAGTTCCATATACTGCTTGGCTGTTCACTTAGAATAAACTATTCACAGAAGGTGGGCTAAAGCTTTAGTGCCAAGGCGTAGCCTCGGTCTATAGTGGGAGAAGAATGATGCCTGCCATGTTTGCTAATAAGACCCACCCACCAGTTGACAAGAAGCCAGTGGCTTTGAAACAGCTGTCCTGATGATGGCTTACATTTTTAAGAGTATAGTGAATTCACCTGTTCAGATGATGCTCTACAATTTAGAAAGATATTAGAAACTTAGGCAGCACCAAGGATAATATTATTTGTCTCATAGTTGAACATAAGCTTAAGCTTCTGCATTGAATACTCTGCCAAGTCTTCATTGGAAACAGATTGATCCTTATGATCCAATATTGAATGCAGTAACATGTATAAATTTTGTTTCATTTAAACCTCTGTATACTTATGCAAAGATGCAGAAATACACATGCTTTGAATGACTGTGGTTCAGTCCCACATGACTATAAACAGCACTGTGTTTAACAGTGCTGTTTCTTCTATTCTCTCTGTCTTGTGAATTCCTCTTACCCTGTCATTGCTTGAGAGTATAAGCAGAAAATTTATTTATTTAATTATGACCCACCTCTTAGAAAGTCTCTTCACTCTCTGTCTCATGGATATTCAGTTTCTGCTGCATGCCTTTTCTTATAGATATCGCTATGGGTACAGTTTTTCTGAATTGAACTTCTGTATTTCCTCTCATCTCTTCTATACCAGTCTGAACATATTCCACGACTATTCACCGTACAACTCCAAACTCGCAAAACCACATTTTCCTAATTTATTCCTTCTACTACCTCTCTTTCTTGAAGCAACCTTGCTTCACATATTTTCCAAAAATTTCAATCTACAGAAATTCAATTCTAATATCAAGTATATCTTCTGTCTTCTTATCCTTCAATCTATTTCTGGGACTAGCCAAGACTATAGGTTTTACTATATGTTTCATGTTAGGGTTGTCATTAAAAAAAAATAATAATACAAATCAGGGGACATCTGATCTGATGGCTGCAAGAAATATCCTAACTCCAGCAGGACTCATAACAGGCTGATTAGATGCTCTATTTATAACAGCTTTAATCTTTGGTCCAAAGAAAGCAGGAAGAGATCATCTTGACCAGTGTTTTTCTCTCTTCGGCTAACCCTTGCAAACCTAAATTCTCTGAGAGATAAGTTGAAGATTTCCAGCCAATACCCTGGAAATCTTCAACAACTTAAATATACAACTGGATAAATAACACAAGCCTAAGCTTTACAGAAAGAAAACTCTGGAAAACACCTATCATATGTATCTCTGAAGGGCAGTCACCTGAAGAGTTAAATCCTAAGTGCTATGTGCCATCATAGACAATATAACAAATTAAAATGAGACCAGCTAGCTTTGAACCTGACAAGTGGCACTGGAGTGTTTGATATAATCAGTGAAAACATTATCCTATACGATTCCTTCCTAAGATTTTGAATTAGAGCATGGCACAAAACAGAACTGTCCCTGCTACCATTGTATATTTCTAAATGCTGTTGTGTATTTATCTTTTAAATACTGTTTGTTAGGACTGTTTATAAACTAAGTAAGCCTCTGTTTTATTTGCCTCAGAGTTGACTAATGTTCAGCTTCACTTGAAGCAATATATGAGTGAGATACTGTTGCCTTTTGCTACTCCTTGATGTGGGTAGCACCTGGCTCTTGCATACTGACCTGTACATGGTCAAAGGACCTCCCAGTGATGCTGCTGGGCTTCCAGATTAGCATCACTGGGATCCAACACCCATATTTTGGTTCATGGGTTACGTCAGTGGAATCCAGTGTGTGCAGCTGTTCACTGCACCCATGGAAACTGAAAGGGGATCCTGGTGGGTGAGGAGCCTAGTCCTAATATACCACTTTGGATCTTGCTTCAACAAGATGGGAGATCTCTGATTGTCCCAACTAGGATCAATTGGCAGATGGTTTTTATTGCTAGGGTCAAGACTTATCAGAAATGTCGGTATGAAGTGAACTTGCCTCCCCGTTCATGTACAGTATCTGCTAGTTAACAAGTGGGCATCCCCTCATAGAGCTCCTTGGTGGGTGAGGTACTTAGGGCATCAGAAATTTTATTCTACTCTTATGAGTAATTTAAATTCTTCTCCTTCTTGTGGGGCCCCAACAAGAGCCCTACCTAATCAATTAGATGATACAGACACTTTTATAAAAATACCTGGAACAGAGGATACACCACCATCCATGACACTTCTTGTGAACTCCTCTGACCATTTGGTCGTCCCGAAGTATAAACAGAAAATTTATTATTTATTATTACTTTTCTTCATTCTCCATTCCATTGGAGAGCAGACAATTGTGAAAATGTCATCCTTCTTTATCCATAAAGGATTAGAAGGGTGGCAGAATCTCTAAAAACTGTGAAAAGGCTGATTCTGAAGATCTTTTAGTTCAAGCTTCATGTCAAAACATGCCCAGCAAATCTTGAGAGCCACATTGATGGGGGGGGGGATACCTATCACTGTAATCCCACATAAAACACTGAACACTTCATGCGGTGTCATATCAGAGTGGGATCTTCATGTCTCTGAATCAAGAGATCAAGGAGTGACATGTCAGGTGAATATCAATGCAAAAGGACAGGAATCTCATTCGTACTGGAGTTCTCATAATCCTAGTTTCATCAAGGCAGGCTACTTAAACTGCCCAGGAAGGATTTACGTTCCAAATATGCTGCTGTGTTTTAAGTGCCAAAAGTATGGCCACTTGCAAACAGCCAGTCTTGGCAATATGATGCCAAAGACAACGAGAGAACGGCATGTTCAGATCCAAAGCCAGTCTGTACAAACTGCCAAGGAGAGCACCTTGCATACTGTCAAGTATGGCTACAGTGGAAGGAAGAGAAAGTAATTCAAAACCCGAAAACAGAACTGAAAATTTCCTACCAAGCCACCAGGAAACGCATCCAACTAGTAAATAGTGGCAAGCCCTCGTATGCCCAGGTTTCTGGGAAGTATAGTGCCAGAATACAAATGGAGATGGCCATACCACCATCTGAGTCATTTACTCCCATCACTTTCTATTTACTAAGCTCATAAAAACCTGCGCAGAAGCACCAATCAGTTGCCACACCTACTGTGCCTCCTAATGCTCCCTCGGTAACAAAAAGTGATAGAAATAAGATTTTAAAAAAGCTGAAGTATCCCTAAAACACAGGAAAACATGGATATCAAGGTAAAGGAGGTATCAGACTATTCAGTCTTGGAACTTTTTGACGAGGAAGAAATGTACTCAGGACAGCATCCATCATCATCAGCCATTTTCAATCCACTGCAGGATGAAGACCTCTCCAACAACTTTCCAGTTCCTTCTGCTTTGTTCACTGGCCATCCATCTATTACCCACAAACTCATGAATTTCATCTATCCATCTCCGCCTTTGTCTTCCAGGTTTTCTTCTAGCTCCTCTTGGGTACCATTCTGTTATTTTCTTAGTCCATCTGTCATCATGTCTTCGAGCTGTGTCCTGCCCAAGACCATTTTAGTTCTCTAGTTGTGATAAGAATGTCCTTTACTTGAGTTTGCTGCCTAATCCATGTGTTTCTCTTCTTATCTAACAGTCTGATTCCCAATATAATTCGTTCCATTCTTCACTGTGTAGTTCTCAGCTTCTCTTCCATTCTTTTGGTGAGTGCCCACGTTTCACTTCCATAAATCATGGTGGGGAGTATACATTGGTTCATTATTTTACGTTTCAGACAAATTGGGATATTGTTCCTCAGTATGTGACTATATTTCCTGAATGCTATCCATCCAAAATTTATTCTTCTCTTGACTTCCAGCCATTTATCATTATTAGAGCTAATGACTTGTCCCAGATACGTATACGAACCCACCTTTTCAATTACTGCTCCTTCAATCATTATATCCCTTTCTGTGGCATACTTGTTCATCATTACTTTTGTTTTAGCCATATTCATCTTTAGTCCAAAATCCTTACTAACTCTGCATAACTGATTAAGATTTTCCTCTAATTCTTTGGGATGGTGGCTTATGACCACAATGTCATCTGCAAATTGTAAATGGTTTAGGTACTCTCCATTCACATTGACTCCTTTCTGTGACCAGTCTAATCTTCTGAAAGCTTCCTCAAGGGCGGCAGTAAACAACTTCGGAGATATTGTGTCTCCTTGTCGAACTTCTTTCTCAATTTTAAATTTGATATTGTCTTTGTCTAGTCTAATAAAGGAGGTAGCATTCTCATATATTTTCTTCAAAATCATAATATATGGGGTATCTATGCCTTGTCTTTCCAGTGCCCGAAACATTGCCGTATGCTGTATGGAGTCAAATGCCTTTTCATAATCCACAAATGCACAGGCATAATGGTGTTTTATGTTCATTTGCTTTCTCCATTAGCTGTGACATTACGTGAAGGTGATCCATAGTTGAGAATCCTGTCCTAAAGCCAGCTTGCTCTTTCTGTTGATTCTCATCAAGTATTCTTTCTAATCTATTAGTTCATGACCCTTGTGAACAACTTGTAGATGTGGAATAACAAGCTAATTGGTCTATAATTTTCAATTTCTGATTTATCTTCTTTCTTATGCAACAAAACTATGTTGTTATTTAGTTTTTAGGAGCATTAGCAACTAAGGCCATATTGCTTCGGGGATATGCGGTAGTCATTCCCTGACCTTTCCACATCCTCCGTATTTTGTGGTCATGGATTCGAACCCTGGTCTAATCAAGAAGCGTATGCTACGCACTGCTGCCCCTGCCCACCTGGCTACGGAGGCGCCGGCAAAACTATGATTGCATTATTCCACTCATTAGGCGTCACACCTTTTCTAATGCATTTTGTGAAGTCTTGCCAGTTTTAGTGTCATGTCTCTTCCTACCAATTTTAACAACTCTACAGTAACTTCATCTTCCGCCAGGGCTTTCTTGTTCTTCATTTTCTTCAATGCATGTTCTACCTCATCAGGAAAGATATCAGGTATGTTGTATGTGTTACTAATTTGCGATCCATCTCCCCACTGCTGGCATCATTCCCTCGCTCCTTGTATAACTCCTTATAATAGTCTTCTGCTATTTGAATTATGCCTTCATCGCTATTCTTCAGTTTCAGTATCATTTGTCTTTCTGTATTACTGCTCATGGCTGCTGATTTAAATCCTTTGTTTTCCCTTAATGCTTGTTCTACTTTTATTGTGTTAAATTTTCTTATGTCCTCTCTGAGTCTCTTTCTAATGACTTTGCATAACTCAGTATACTCAATTTTCTCCTTGTCAGTGTTTTTCTTGCTCTTCATTTGTCGTCTTCGATTCATCGTGACAAGTGTTTCTTGATTAATTTTTTCTTCTTTGGATTTCTTTTTACCTGTAGGTTTCTTGGGCTTTATCACTTTCAGAAAGTTGTAATATTCTTTGTCGATATCTTGGTCCTGCGCAGTCTGCAGAAGCTTAAACTTGTTCTTGAGTTCCAGTACATACTGCTTTTTCTCCTCTTCTGTTATCTCAAAGACCTTTGCATTATTTACTTGAGTCAGTTGTTTCCTTTCTTTTGTTACATCTTTATCAAGTGTGCATCTTACCATTCTGTGATCACTTCCAACATTTACCTTGTTCAGGATCATAACATCATTCACAATATATCTTCTGTTAGTGAGGATGAAGTTGATTTCATTAGTTGTTAATCCATTTGGGCTCTTCCATGTTCACTTTCTGTTCACCCTTTCCTTGAAAAAAGTGTTCATTACTGACATTCCTCGAGATTCTGCAAATTCCACAAGTCTTTCATTTCTTTCACCAATTCCAAAATTTCCTATAGTTCCCCTTTCTGTGCTGTTTTGTCTCTTTCCAGTCTTAGCATTGAAGTCCCCCATAATGATAGTGTAGTGAGTTTTCTGTTCATCTAGAAGTCTCTCAATTTCGGTGTACATTTCTTCAATCTCTTCATCATCATGGCTCGATGTTGGTGCATAAATCATTATAACCTTTATCTTATACCACTTAGAAATCCTGAGCATCCATACTTCCCCATAACCGATAAATCCAAAACTGATAAAACAGCCCTCAGCACTTTGTAAGCTGTCCAGAAGATCCACAAAGCCAAAATAATGGCCAAATTCATGCAGTGGAATTGCCATGGATTCCAACAGAATGTTGATGACATCAAGGCCCTCCTCCATAGGCACGTCAATGTGCGTTTGTTTGCAAGAGACATATCTAAAGGCAAGTGAGGACCCTACCTTATGTAATGTTAATGTAATACGCATGGACAGAACTGGGGATGAACCCTGTCACAATTGTTGCCATTCTAGTAGGAAACCATACCGCTTTCCAAGTAATCCCACTTACAACCACCATAGAGGCAGTTTCTGTTTGCATCTTTGTAGGTGTTCTTCTAACAATACATTTAGTGTATTTGCCAACTGGGATCAGCATCTCCCAGGCAAACCTTGATGATCTCATTGCACAACTGCTGCTCACATTTTTTATTAAGAGATTTTAACAAACATAATAACCTTTGGATACTAATATGAGGGACTGTAAAATAGAACGCCTGCTTGGAAATAATGAGCTTGTTCTCCTGAATATGAGCACAACGTTCTACCAATATCCCACCACAGAGAATTTAATAACCTTTAAACTTGCACTTGCCAAAGCATGGTATATGCAACATCAGAGCCAGGGGTATCTTGAATAAACTTTTCATCATCCATAACCCAGGCTGCTAGCTCAAAAGTAGTATGGGATAAGATTTGGAAACGGAAGGGAAAATATCTACCATGCCCTTCAGTGATCCTAGAGCACAGTGGATGTCCAATTGCAGATCCAACTGCAGTTACAAATATTCTGTGGTAAACATTTGCAATAATATCATTCACTCCAGCGTTCTTGGCCTAAAAGAGAAAAATGAGAAACATGCGTTAAACTTCTCTTCAAAAGGGCTTGCACCATACAGCAAGCCCTTTACACAGGAAGAGTTAAGTGCAGCACTCTTTCTAACATGGGCAAATGCTGTCGGGCAGCATCTATTACAAAATGATAAAACACATCTCAATGCAATCTAAGGATTATCTTTTAATTTTATTTAATAGAATCTTTCTTGCCAAAGAATCCCAGTTTCCTGGCAAAAGCCAATTGTCCTTGCCTTCCAAACTCTGAGAAGCTGTCTATGCAAGATCCTGGAAAGAATGATCAGTGCTTGCCTTATGTGGTATTTAGAAACAAATGGCCTACTTTCCAATACACAGTTTGTGTTGCTTCTGAAGAAACCACTTTGTACACTTTAGCTCATTTAATTATTATTATTATTATTGCTCTTATATTATTTCTCCCTGATTGGGGGTTCCACCTCGTGACAGGTATTGCTACCAGGTACACAGGGTCATTGTTGTTATGTCTGGTGTTACTGTTGGTCGAGGAACTCTCTGACTATCCTTGTAGGTGTTCGCTGGGAGACCTATTGCTGTTATGTAGGGTCTTTGGCACCATACCTGTGGTTGACACGATGATCGAGATGGTCGTTACTTGTTGCATATGCCACATTTCTTTGATCTCCTGTTTTAAGTTCTGTCATGGTTTCAATCTCTTTACCAGTCTGCAGCTAGTTCCGGTTGACTAATTTTCCCTGGTGCAATCCATTGGTCTTGCATTTGTCTAGACCAAATTCCATCCTAATATCATTGCTGAATTCTTCGGTGATTTGGAATAGTAGCTGGAGGTTCTTCTCGGTTCCCGCATAGAGCTTGATGTCATCCATGTACATCAGATGGGTAAGAGTGTACAGGTTCTTCCTTTTTCTTTGAGGTTATATCCATACTTACTACTGTTGAGCATGGTGGATAGCAGGTTAAGTGCTAGACAGAACCACAATGGGCTCAGGGCATCTCCCTGAAAGATTTCTCTCCTGATTGGGATTGTCCTGATTGTGATGTTTTCGACCTTAATGGTGGTACTCCATTTCGCCATCGTTTCTCCTAGGAAGTTTGTCACTATTGGATTGACTTTGTAGATGTTCATCACCTCTATTAGCCAGCTATGAGGCATTGAGTCGAAGGCCTTGCGGTAATCGATGTAGGCTGTGTACATTTTGCAGCGCTTTTTGTAGGCTTGCTCTCTATAACCACGGCATCTATGGCTAATTGCTCCTTGCATCCTTTCTGCTGTTCCGCCATTATATTCTGGCTCTATAAGTGGTCTGATATCTTCCTGGTTATGCAGCTGGTCAGGATCTTGTACATTGTTGGGAGGCAGGTGATTGGCCTATATTTCGCCAGGTTTCTTGTATCTTCGTCTTTAGGTTTCAGATATGTGATTCCTTGAGTTAGAAACTTTGGGATTGTCTCTGGGTGCCTTATCATTCAGGTGAACTGCTCTGCCAGGTGCTTGTGTGTGAGTGTGCAAGCGAGCTTCTTGTACCAGTAGTTGTGAACATTATATATTCCTGGAGTTCGCCAGTAGTGAGAGTTCAGATCATCTGTTTTACTTTTTCCTGAATCTCCCACCCTCTAATTTCTTGTACATCCTTGCAACATTTTTGCATTCTAGTTGTATCCAGGTGGCTCGGCTGTTATGTCTTACTTCCCTGCTCCATATGTTTCCCCAGAACTCCTCAATCGTCTTCTTCTTGGGTGATCCTTTCCCTTCTTCTCCGAGATTCCTGTAGAAACCTCTTTGGTCCTCATCAAAGATTCCGTTGTTTATTTTCCTCTTGGAGCTCTCTTTCTATCGGCGTAGTCTCTTGCTGAGTGCAAGGAGGTTCTGCTTCAATGTGTCCAAGTACTATCCTATTATTTTCTGATTTTTTGTCTCATATTTTCTGTGGACGCTGTCTCTCTCTTGAGGATGCTCTTCACTTTTCAAATTAATTTCTTACTCCTATTGCCCCGTTGGTACTGGGTCAATTGGCCTATCTTGACTCTTAATTCTTCTATCTTCTGTTGAAATCTTCTTTCCCAAGCTGGTGGTTCCTTCAATTTTCGGTTCTTCTGCTGCTGGTCTCTCTCTCTCTTCTCTTCCATTAATCCTTGTGGAAGCACAATACATGGCTGTGTGGATGGCCTCCAGAGTTGCACCATAGATGTTGTGGAAATGCAGTATTATATGCTGATTCAGGTGGTCTGTGATTCTCCACAAGGTTCTATTCGGCCTCTGCTTCGGTATCATGTGAGTCTTTGTAGGATCCATTCCTTCGAATTCTGTTAGGGCCTTCTTCTACTCGTCCTCTATTCTGAATATCATGACCTTGTCTGTTTCCACTTCAGCTGTGATGTGGGTTGTATTTCTTCATGCTGTTTCTCCTCTCGTTTGGTGTTGGTATGTTCTTCCTCCTCTGGTAATAATAATAATAATTATTAGCTATATGGTGCAAGGAAGCCTGGGACTTATGCTGCACCAACCAAAAAAAAAATTCCTGAGTTACCCTGAGAGAGAGAGAGAGAGAGAGAGAGAGAGAGAGAGAGAGAGAGAGAGAGAGAGAGAGAGAGTCAAAAGTAGAAGGGAATCACCAAGAAAGAGAAGAATGATGATATCCAGCTCAGGATCCTGGGTGTGCCAAGCCCATACTCACCCGATGTGAGCCTGGGGTTAAAAATGTACATATGTGATGCTTTTATAAAATCCAAGCATATGGACAGCTTGGCAGTTTGGCATATTGTAAGACCTCCATAACTTTGGTCTTAGGGGCAACTTTCCTGTTTTTATTAAAAATTTTCTTTCTAATCACTGATTTCAAGTTCAGTTAGGATCTGCACTGTCTCTTGAGTGTTTTGGCAAGAGGAGAAGGAGGTCCCTCAAGAATCTGTTTTAAGTGTCATGCTGTTTGCTAAATAAACTCTATCATAGAACAACTTCTACCAGTGGTAAACAATGTCCTCTATGTTGATATTATGCTATTTTTGTCATTTGCAGAATATGAGATTCGTTGAAAGGCAACTGCAAAGGTCAATTTATCATCTTGCATCTTGATCATTGGCTAATGGGTTCAGAATTTTGTCACAGACCATTTTTGTATACTTTTGTTGGAAATGTGATCTTAATTCTGAACCAGGCTTGGGCAAAACTGTGTTCAGTGATAGCAGAGGTCAAATTACTAGGACTTTTTTTGACAAGAAGCTGACATTTCTACAACATATTTGTAATTTAAGGACAAGTTGTGCCAAAGGGTTTAACATCCTTCATACTCTTTTGTCAACTTTGTAGGGTGCAGATCACTGTACCCTACTCTGGCTCTTTTCCATCCTAAATTCGATTACGGCTCCCAGGTTTATGCTTCTGCTAGAGATAGTGCACTTCGATGGTTAGATCCGGTCCACCACCAGGCCATCCGGACTGCAACTGGAGCATTCCATACATTTCCTATCCAAAGCCTCTACAATGAAGCAAATGAACCATGTCTTTCTCTTTGATGTAAGCAGTTGTCTCTACAGTATGCTTTTAAATTAAAGTCCCTGCCCAGTTACCCCCGACATGGACATCAGTCTTTGAGCCATTATGGGAAAAATCTCTACAACTTCCATCAGATTGCCAATTAACCTTTTGGTATTCGAATCCAAGGGCTGTTACACAAACATGGCAGTAGACAATGCTACACAGTCACTAAGGCAATTCCTTCCGCCATGGCATGCCCATCTTCCAACATGTAACTTCTCCCTCAAGATCTAGGAGAAGGCCACCAACTGTCTACCGGCAACTCTTTGCAGCACATCAAATGAAATATCTGACTTTCTGCCCAGTTGAGATTAGAAATATCTTTATACACAGATGGCTATAAGTCAGAATCATATGTGTGGTCAGCTGCTGTCCTTCCACATATCCATCCATCTTCCGCAAGAAAAGAGCATATATATCACTGAGGTGCTTGCATGAGAACTAGCTTGGATCACATAAAAATTAGCAAAAATAAAAGATATATCATATACACTGATTCATCAAATATGCTGCAGGCTTTATCAACAGTGAGGTATAATCCTCATCCAGTCCTGTTCTGGATTCATCAGATGCATTATTCCCTTTTTGAACTTGAATTTGATATCTGCTTCTGCTGGATCCCATGCCACATTGGGATCAAGGGAACAATCTAGCTGATAATGCTGCAAAATTAGATCTCCTTGAGTAACTGTTGCCTATCAGTCCCTTTTACAGACTACAGGTAAACAATACATAACAAACCCCAGTGGCAAGATCCTTGCCACAGACAGGATGTAAATAAACTAAAGCAGATGAAGTCAGTAATCAAGCAGTGGCACTCCAGTCTGTGCAAGGTCCAAAAAGAGGAAGACTCTTTTCTGCTGAGAGTAGATGAACCAACTATTTTAACCATTATTCATATTTTTATGGATAATGGTTTAAAATGTTTTTTGGATTTTATTTATGGATTTTTGTCTGATATTTTTAACTTTTTACAGTTTTTTAATTTATACATACGTATTTGAATTTATCCTTTTATATTTTTGATATACAGGTAATCTTCATATAAAATGGTGATTAGGGTCCTATAAAATCTTGTGTGGTGTGAAACCGTGTTATACGGGACTAAGAACAAGTACAAAAAAGGGGGTTACATTGCAAAAGCTAACAAAAAGACACCATTTTTTTTATGACTATCGGAAACTTAATTTTCATTAAAAATAGTAATAACTGAATAGTCTTACAAACTGTGATACATATATGTCAGATTATGTACGTTCATTTAATTTTCTTCCTCTTCATCACTGCTAAGGACAATCAAATAAGAACATTTTCTGTGTTGCAGAATATCTTCATCTTCTGAACTTTCTTCTGCAGCATCTAGATTTCATGTATCTTCTGCTCTCTTAAAAAATCTGTAATCTGGGTTTGTTTGCTTTTGCTTGATAGATCTTTGCAAATTTCATGGTATAGAGCTAAGCATTTTTGAAGCTCCCTTTTTAACTTCATTCTCCTTTCAGTCAAAGGATCTGCATTCAAAAAAATAAGATTCTAATTGCTCAGCTAAGTTTATGCCTTCCTGAATGTTTTTAGTATAAAATTTGTAACTTCAAAATTTTAATCTGCACTATCATCCTCTGAATTGATGTAGTTTACCTCCGATGCCATTTCCACCAAATCCACTTCACCAGCCCCTTTTTTCTGAAAGTAATTCTTGAACGCCTCCAGTAGTAATATCATCAAAACCTTCCCCTCCTACCTACTTAGCAAGTTCTACTCTAGCACTGATTCCATTTTCTGCCTGTTCGACCATATTTCCTGAATGAACTGACTCTGGCCATACATTTTTCCAACATGCATTTAATTTTGAGATTTTCTTCTTTGAGTGATAAAGCTATGATTCCAATAGAGTTTAACATTAGCATTAGTAGAGGAATTTGATGCAAGAAAGCAAGCTTATGCAGCATCAGCCAAAAAAAAAAAAACCCCACTTCCACTTCACCCCTCTGTTCGTTCAAAATACCTGTCCAGCTGAGCCTTAAACTTATTTAGGCTATCAACTTCCACCACAAGGGATGGAAGTCTGTTCCACCAACCAACCACCCGCTGGCTAAAGGCAAATTTCCGCACGTCTATCCTACATCTGTCTTTCCTCAATTTGAATTTATGCCCTCTCAGGTGATTATTCTGAGCTAGAGGAAGAATCCCATCAGCATTGAGCATGCTCAAACCATTCAAGGCTTTATACACCTCTATCAGATCACCTCGCTGGTGCCTAGTCTCCAGACACTGTAATTTGCAAAACTTAAGCCTTTCTTCGTAAGAGCAGCCCTTTGTTACATTCACTAATCTTGTTGCTCTTCTCTGTACTCGTTCCAGCAGCTCTACATCCTTCTTGAAATGAGGCCTATAGACCTGTATACAGTACTCTAGGTGTGGCCTGACCATTGCCTTATACAAGGGAATAATCACCTCCTTATCCCTGCTGGAAAAATTCCTGTATATCATTGACAATACTCCATGAGCTACTCTTGCACCCGTCTGTACTGCTCAGAGAACTTCATATCTGCCTGCACAACCACCCCCAAGTCCCTTTCATTCTCTACCACTGTCAGTGTAGTACCACAGAGTTGATACGTTGCTCTGGGGGTGCTGTTTCCCATGTGTAGTACTTTACATTTGTCAATGTTAAACTTCATTTGCCACCTCTCAGCCCATCTGCTCAACCTTTCCAGATCCTGTTGCAGTAGCATAGTGTCAGTAGTGTCCTTAACAACCCTGCCAACCTTTGTATCGTCTGCAAACTTGAACATTAAGCTTGATATACCATCATCAATATCATTTATAAATACAGAAAACAATAATGGACCCAACACTGAGCCCTGAGGGACTCCACTAATAACATTAGTCCACGATGAGCAGTGTCCATTGATTACCACTCTCTGTCTTCTCCCCCTCAACCACCCCTTTATCCATAGCAGCAATTTGCCTCCAATGTCACACTGCTCCAATTTGTGTAGCAGTCTTCCATGTGCAACAGTATCAAAAGCCTTTCTCAGATCCAAGTATATAACATCAAAGCTATTCCCTGCATCCAGTTCTTTTGTGACTGCATCATAGTATCCAATCAAACTGGTCAGGCAAGACTTCCCCTTAACAAAACCATGCTGTGTCCGAGCTATAACTGAAGTCTTGTCTAAATGATCCTGCAGTGCTTCTTTAACCAGTGCCTCCATTAATTTTCCTGGAACAGAAGTTAAGCTCACAGGTCTATAATTACTTGTGTCAGCCTTTGATCCTCCTTTGTGAATTGGGGTCACATTTGCACATTTCCAGTCTATGGGTACCTCCCCAGAGTCCAAGGAAGCTCTCATAATTATGGCTAAGGGTTTTCTTACTTCCTTTGCTGCCTCCTTTAATATAGCTGGATAGATCCCATCCACCCCGGGTGCCTTTCTTGTGTTTATCTTCAACAATTTCTCCTCCACTTTACACCCAGTTATTTCAAGATTCTGTAGCTTACTGCTAGAGTTGAATACACCTCTGGCATTCCCCTTGCTGAATAACTCCTCATGTGTGAATGTCGATGCAAAATATTCATTTAGTTTGTTAGCTACCTGAGCAGGATCATCAACAGTTGACCCATCAATATCAAGTGGACCAATCTGATTCATCCCCTTCCTTCTAGAGTTTACATAAGTAAAGAACTCTTTGCTGTTTTTTTTTTGCATCCCTTGCCAAAGATTTCTCGTAATCTGCCTTCGCCTGCCTAACCTCCTTTGTCACTTGGTTGCATATCAACTTGTATCTATCATAGGCTTCTGTGTCATGTGTTAATTTGTAAGTATCCCATGCATTTTTCTTCTCTGCCATATGCCTCATTAGTTCATCTGACATCCATTTTGGCCTAAACCTTGAACAATATTTCTTAGTTGGTATGTAAAGCCTAGTAGCTTCCAAGATAAGTTCTTTGAATGCTTCCCATTTTGAATTTGCTGTTGGTAACATCATCAGTTGGTCCCACTGTATAGAATTTAAATACTGTCTCAGTCCATCGTAGTCGCCTTTACGGAAGCAATAACCCTTCCCTTTACCCCTAATGGTAGTTACCTCTTTGAGTAAATCCCACTTCAGCACACTGTGATCACTGCCACCTAGTGGTTCATTTATCTGCAGATTCTTAATGCATGAAGAATCACTGCCGATAATCAAATCAAGAGTATTACTCCCTCTAGTTGCCTCCCGAACATGCTGATGTAGAAAACAATTATCCAATAAATCCACAAAAGCCCTGCTAGTGTGTGAGTGACCAGCCCCCAAATTCCAGTCAATATCTGGGAAATTAAAATCTCCCATTATAAGACTCTCTGATTTACTGGCCCACTCTATTTTCCTGTACAGTTTCTTATTATACTCAACAGAGTCATTAGGCCTATAGCATACTCCTACTCTCAATTTTGATCTCCCAATGCTTATGTCACACCAAACTGACTCAGCACTGCACTGTCCAGCGATGTCGACTGGCTTCACTTCCTTGGTTTTTATGTGTTTCTTAACTAATAGCATAACCCCTCCCCCCATTCACAATTGAAAAATGTTTCCAGGCCTCCATCACTTCAATAGATTTGGAACCAATGTTTTTCAAAATCCATTGTAGCGCTTTTCTGATGTAATGAGTTTTAAAGGTAGATATAATGCCTTGATCTAACGGCTGAATTAAAGAAGTTAGTAGCTGGTAGGAACATTACTTCAATATTTGGATGGCCTGGTGCATTATCCAATAGTAATAAAACTTTGAAATCTTGATTTTTCCACTTTAAATAGTTTTCCACAGCTGGCACAAAACAATTTAGAAACCATTCTTTAAATAAATCAGCAGCTACCCAAGCTTTTTTATATACTCTTTTTATTGCATGATGATTAGAAGATCTATAAACTAGCATAGGTTTTATCATGTAATCTTCTGATGTGTTACTGCCCATAAGTAACGTTACACGATCTTTTGATGCCTTAAAGCCTAGTGCAGTTTTCTCTCTTTTTTGAAATAAACATTCTGTTGGGCATTTTTTTTCACTAAAGACCTGTCTCATCAGCATTGAAAACTGGATGTGGTGAGTATTCATGCTCATCAATAATTTTTGAAATTCCGATGCACTTTCCCCTTGAATTCTTATGTTATGTTATGTAATGAGAAGTGGTATTTAAATCAGTGAGGCACCTCCGTAGCCAGGTGAGAAGAAGCAGCAGTGCGTAGCACACGCTTCTTGATTAGACCGGGGTTCGAGCCCGTCACCACCAAATACGGAGGATGCGGAAAGGTCAGGGAATGACCACCGCATATCTTGGAGCAATATGGCCTTAGTTGCTAATGCTCCTAAAAAAAAAAAAAAAAAAAAAAAAAAAAAACCAAAAAATTTAAATCAGCGAAACCAACCTTTATTGGCAACAAACTCCAGGTTAACAGATGCTCAATTTTCTTTTAAATGGTTATAAATTTTTATAATGCCTTTTGTTTAATTACATTTCCATCTGATGGGATCCGTTTTTTACTGCTGTTGTCAGTACAAATACTGAGTGCTTTTTCAATTTTTCTCAATTATTGGTATTTGGGGATGAGCTGTTATATTTGCTGAAATGAAAGGTCCTGTAGCAACAGCAGTTCTAATTTTCTGTTCATTTTTCTTTATGGTCCAGAATGTTACTTCATTTAAATTTAAACTTTTTGCAACATATGATACCTTTCCTCTTTTTTAAGACTATCTAAAATTTGTATCTTTGATTCTAGAGAAATAAAGTTTCTTTTGAGCAGTGCTTTTTTACTTTCCTTAGGCATAATTTAGGGCTGGATTTTAATTCACAACAAAGAAACTGTTCCAATATGGTTCTTAAGAAAAGTTTAGTAATTCATACCCAGAAAAATTTATAAACAATCAAATGAAAACCAAAATAACTTTACAAAAACGTTAAAAGTCACAAACTTCACACTTCGAAATCACAATTTTTTATGGTCTCAAACAAGCACAAGTTCAATAGCACAGAACTTAACACAGGGATTTCCCAACAAAATAAAATACGGGGATTTCTGAATTATTTTTTCATAACGACTAACGAGTCAACAGCGAGGATTCACAAAAGAGAATGGAAATGTTGAAAAATTACATCCAACATAATAGTGCAGTTTTCCCCAAACAAAAGCACAAAAATACCATGTTGTGCAAGGTTTGCCACAATTCTCTAACCATGTTAGGGTGAAACTATGTTATGTTTGTACTGTTATTATAATATATTTCATTTTTTGTGTATGTGATCTTTTCTAGTGTACATATTCTCTCTCTCTCTCTCTCTCACTCCCCCCCCCAGTCATCTGTATTTGTTAAATGTACTGTCTACATTCTAAATATACACCTTTCTATTCAATTGGCTTTCATCTCTCATGAGACCAATCTCTGCCTATTGGAAATAAACAGATTTAATAATAAATAAAATTTCAGGCATTTCATTTGTGGCACACTGCTGTATCTGCATTCCAGTCATGCTCTAATGTTGTGCAGCACCTAGTTTGAGCTAATTGATAGTCCCAGAAATGTGCACAAGCTTTGTTTTGCTTTTCAAGAGCAAGTTGTTTTCCAAAGAGTTAATTTCAGGAGTTAACTCTTTCACACTATGTACATATATAATAGAAGAGACCTCGGGTATCAGGTATACTCATATTGATAAGCATATTGTAACCTCTGACCTGAATGTTAAAGAATTTATTTTAAAATAAAAATACGTAGGCATTAAAATAATTATAAAAGAAGGAAAACTGTTATGAGCATAAAAGATATTAAAAGTAAATAAAATGCATGGTATAGCAATTAAAAGCGATAAGAATATAATATATGCAAAACAGCAAATAAGTGATGAAATAAACATATAAGGAGCTCTTGAGGTATAGGGACCTCTTTTTTAACTTGTACCGAAGCAATGCCAACAGCTTTTCTTATACTCCAGTAGCTATGCTGGATATACAACACTATGGTTATCAAGCCTGGTGGAGGAGAGAAAAGAAAGAGGGAAGGAAGAGGAAGAAGCGGGCTAACATAATTTAACATTCATCAGACTCTGAACTCAGTACATGACAACTAACTGCTCAATTATTTACCTGCCATCTCTCATCACTATGTAAAATAACAGCCTCCATAATAGGATGTATGTAAGCCTCAGAATTATAATTAATAATGGGACTTGGGTAGTAAATGGATGGCCAGTGCTCAAAAAGAAGGAACTGGAAAGGCCTTCATCCTGCAGTGGATTGAAAATGGCTGATGATGAATGGGACTCACAACAGCTATATGGAGGGCCTCTAACCATAAGAGGTGGCACGCATTACGAGCCACATCCAATATTTCAGTGTTCATTTGGGGGTTAAGATTTCAGTACTGCTTGACCCAGTAATGCTTTGTGACAGCAGAGCTACTGAAATCAGTCTGGCAGATAGCTCCCTCATGCTCTGAAACTCAATCAGGTGGCCTGCTCTCAGTTTTGCCAATGCAATAACGTCGACCCTTCCATTGTTGCATCATTCATTAGTGGTATACCGTATTGCTTGCCAAGATGGTGGGATAGGTTACATTGGCGAAACTGAGTGTAGGCTATGTAATTGTGTTTCCAAACATGTGGGGCTATTTGCCTGGCTGATTTTAGCAGTTCTGCTGTCACAGAGCATTATTGGGTCAAGCAGTACTGAAATCTTAACCCCCAGATGAACATTGAAATATTGGATGTGGCTACATAATGTGCTCCACCTCTTATGGTTAGAGGCCCTCCATATAGCTGTTGTGAATCCAATTATTAATCATAATTCTGAGGCCTGCATACATCCTATTATGGAGACTGTTATTTTACATGGTGATGAGAGATGGCAGGTAAATAATCGAGCAGGTAGTTGTCACGAACTGCATTCAGAGTCTGATGAATGATTGGCTGATGAATGTTAAATTACATTAGCCCACTTCTTCCTTTTCCTTCCCTCTTTCTTTTCTCTCATCCACCAGGCTCGATGTGCATGGTGTTGTGTATCCAGTGTAACTACTGGAGTATAAGAAAGGCTATTGTTGTTGTAGTTGCTTCAGTCTAAGTTAAAAAAAGAAGTCCTGTGCCTCAAAAGCTCCTAGTATGTTTATTTTATTGCTTATTTGCTGTTTTATATTCTTATTGCTTTTAATTGCTATACAACACATTATTTCTTGTATTTGATTTTATTTACTTTTAATATCTATAATGGTCATAATTCTTGAACTCATTCATAAAGTATTCTGGTGAAAAATATTGGAGTAGGTCACCACATTTTTCTCCAGTGGTCAGTGGAAAAGAGTGGAGTGGATAAGGAGAAGAGGTTGGCAGAGAACACACTGGCTTGACACCATCAAGAGCAACACTGGCATGAGCATGAATGACTTGAAAGAAACTGTTGTAAACTGGACAGAATGGAGGCAGCTTGCCCATAAAGTCTCAGACTTTATGGGCAAGCTGTGACTGATGGATGAAAATAACAACAATGCTCATAATAGTTTTTCTTCTTTTATAATTATTTTAATGCCTATTTATTTTATTTTTAAATAAATTGTTTAATGTTCAGGTTGGTGGTTACAATATTCTTAGCATATCAGTGGACTCTCTGGGGTACATACCTAGATGTACATTTCAGGGTCATTTCAGATAATTTGCCCATTTATATATGAATTGCCTAGAACTTTTAAATAGTATTACCAAAACTTATCTGTGTTTCCAAGTGATTGTAGCCACAGTATTTGCAGTATATGACAGTAAAAAAAAAAGCTTTGAAAACCAAAAAGAAAAACTGATACCTGTTAGTTCAATTAACCATTTTGGTATGCAAAAGCTGAAATTGAATAAATTCTATAGAATTTTGATTGGTAAATCACGTTATATAGAAATCGATGTAGAGAATATTACTGCATTGATAAACAAAACACAAGAAGTTTATTTTTTCATGATTTTTTCACAAATTTTTGCCACACGTGTTTTTTTTTTTTTTTATATTTGATTTCTGGCAATAATTACACCCCAACATTGGATAATTGAGTCAGTAAAAGAACACATTAATATTTAAAAAATTTATGTGCAAAGTGTTCATTTTTATAGAACCTAAAATTCCATAAAGCAATTTGCACCACAGAGCTTACTGCCATTGAAACTTACTACCTGTAGTACAGGTATATTCAGAAAGTTCACCTCTGCAGATCCACACACACATTCTGTAAACTCACTTGTAAAAAAGTTAAAGGCTACAAATAATTAAAGATAAAAAGAGTTCAACATTTAAAATCGTGCTAATAATACATATTCTTTTTGGTTTATTAAAGAACATATAACAATATTGAGTCTTATATACTGGGCTCTAGTTTGTTTGTTTTTTTCCCCATCCAGCTCAGCCAAAGGGAAAGCACTCAAAAGCTCGAAGCGATTCATCTGCTGCCTCTAGTCATGAACAGACTGGTAAGTTGGCATCTTGTCCGTATGAATTTTTTTAGTCCACAGTTTGAGTCTCATTTTTATCTGTGAGCATTTCTTAGAAATCTTGTGTGGTTCATTTCCAAATATTGGAAGATGAACTAAACAAGATAGACCTTCTTATAAGAAGGCTTATTCACCATAATAATATAACTTAATTCATATGAAACTTTTTAACATGGAAACAAAATTGCTGATACATCCATTTGTGCTTGTGTTCTTTAATAGATATTTTGGAAACAGTTGATGTCGATTCACAACTTGGGGCACAGAAAACTGAAGCTACATTAAATGGTGGGGGTAAGTTTATATAAAAATATTCAAAATAGTATTAAAAGATTTCAGGAAGAATATCTTTAAATGAACTGTATCATTTACAAATCAAATAATATATGATTGCTATGTTGTATTTTTGCGGAAAATCTGTACATGAATGAATATCACGTCTGGGTTTACCATAAGAATAATCAAGCAAATTGGAGTGGATTATTTTATATCTTAGGCTGCATAAGTACCAACATATTGACATAAGCAAATCAGTATTTATATTCTTTTTTAATAGATATATTATTATTTTTATAGTTGCAAGGATATCTTTATTGTTTTTTGGCATTGATTTTAAAAATGCTTTATTTCACAAATAGCACTACAGAAACAAGAATTTCAAATATATAATTATAAGATTTCTTTAAAATTTTAAATAAGAAAAATTATGATTCATGTGTTGGGGTACTCGTGTGTAGAGGAATCCATAACTAATAGTAAAATAGCAAAAAATGGCCATAAGATTATGGAAATATAATTTTTCTATATTCATGAAAATAATGTTTTTTTATATTAGATTCTTGTATATCTGAAAAATGGAATCCAGACATTTCCTTTAAATTGAATATAATAAATTTTGTAGAGTTATAAGTACATTGTATTTTATAAAATATTAACATTAGGTATTTTTCCACAGATGGAGATGTAAATCGACCCGATGCATTAAATAAGAAGGCACTTGCAATCATCAACAGAGTGCGGGATAAACTGACAGGTGAGTAAGTCTGCTGAATTCTTGAGCAGTCCTTTTAGGAGGAGAAGGTTATTAGCTTACATATGTTCAATGCAGATGATCTTGATCACTATGTTCAAAAACTAAATGTAATTCTAAATAGAACACTGACATTGTAAAGAATAATTAGAACATAATATCACGGAAATATCATCATTTGTATGTCCACATTGATGGCATGAGTGTCTGGCCAATGTAATTGAAGTAATTCTGATAGCCATGTGCTGCTCATAAAAACTGCATTTTCAGTGTAGCCATATATGCATAAACTAAAAATTGACATTAGTTATTTCTAGCTTAAAGAAAATTTCCACACATTTATCCTGTAACCACCCT
This sequence comes from Mastigoproctus giganteus, assembly GCF_048544385.1. NCBI lineage: Eukaryota > Metazoa > Arthropoda > Arachnida > Uropygi > Thelyphonidae > Mastigoproctus > Mastigoproctus giganteus. The sequence goes on from NC_143587.1 coordinate 57,064,862, forward strand.
TTTCCAATTTAAATTTATGCCCCCTTGTGTGTCATCCGAGAAAGAGTAAAGATACTATCATCATTTAGTTTGCTCAACCCAAACCAAGCTTTAAACACTTCGATCAAGTCTCCTTGATATCTCCAAGCCTCACAGATGTCAAGTTTCCAGATGCTTCAATTTTCAGACCTGAAGTCTTTCTTGATAGGAGTACCCACCTGCTTTTATGCTTGTGAATACTTCTTGCTCTTCTTAGCACCCATACCAAGAGCTACATACTTCCTAAAATGATGATTTCATATCTGTATGCAGTATTTAAATGCATTCTAACTATTGCCATGTGCAGTAAGATAATCACTCTTTCATTGAGAACACCCACAAGCTGTCTTTGCAGCTAGTCTGCACTGCTCAGAGGGTTTCATTTACCCAAATGAAACCCTCTGAGCTGGTGACTCGTATCACCCAAATGGTATGTTATTCTGTGATAACTGCTAAACAAATGACAATTTTAAACAAAAATTTCCATTTTTCAATCCATTTGCCTAATTTATCCTGACCTTCTTCAAGTAGCAAACCTGATTATTGTCAACCCCACCTTTATACCATCGGCAGACTTAAACATTAAATTTGATATGCATACATCAGTATTATTAGTAAATATTAAAAACAATAGGGGACCAATGCTGAACCCAGAGGAATTTCACTAATAACATTAGTTCATGAAGAACACAAACCATTAATAATCACATTGTCTCCTGCCACTCAATCATTCTTTTATCCATAGCGGTAACTTGTCCCTAATTCCACACTACTTTGATTTTTACAGCAGTATCATTCTTGTGGAATAGTATCAAAAGCTTTACTGAAATCTAAGTACATGATGTCAAAATTAAATTTTGCATCCAGTTCCTGTGTGACTACTTCATAGTGTCTAATCAGATTTGATCAGACAGGATCTCCCCTTAACAGATCCATGCTGTGATTTCCACAAGACTACATTCCTGTCAGGATGATCCTAGATTACTTCTTTAACCACTAACTGTATTATTTTCCCTGACACAGAAGTAAAGTTTATAGTTCTGTAATTATTGACTTTGTCCTTTTATCCTCCTCTCTGAATAAGAGAGACAATTGCACATTTCCAGTCTGTTGAAATGTTTCCTGAATTCGTATTATTCAAGGGATATCTCATAATTATGACTAAAGTACTGCTTAACTCCTTTGCTGCTTCTTTGAACATAACAGGATAGTTTCCATAAGCTCCAGGTGCCTCATCTACTTTTAGCTTCAACAGTTTAACTTCACTAGTCTTCAAACTTCCTTTCAGTTATCATAAAACAATTTAACTCTGAGTTAGAATCAGATATACCTATAGTATCCTCATCCCTAAAAATTTTCTCACGTGCAAAAGCAGATCTAAAATATTTATTTAGTTTGCCAGCGGCCTGAACAAATTCATCAATAGCTATGTCATTCATTTCCAGTGGGCTAATGTGGTTCATTCATTTTCTTTGCATGTGCAGTCAAAGACCTTGTGATCTGCCTTGCCCTGTCTAACTCCCTTAATGACTTAATTTCAGACTAGTTTATACTTTACGGTTCTGTGCTCTCTAGTAATTATGATTCCATGCCTTTTTCTTCTCCACTAATCTCATAAATTCAATATTTATTAATGATAAGAAGGTTGGCTAGGTGGTTAATAATAATAATCAGGGAATGCCTCTTCAACAAAATTTAGAAAAAATAGGCAGACGGGCTGAGAAACGGCATTGAAGTTTAACATAGACAAATGTAAAATGCTGCAAATGTAAGATAGGACAGTAGTGTCGGAATAACATACCATGGTGTACTGCACTGTAGTGAACCAAAAGACCAGGGAGTAATTGTGCAGTCAGGCATGAATTTCTCTGAAAAGTATAGACAGGCTGGTAGGAGAGCTCATGGGATTTTTTCAATGAAGTACAGGAATTTTGCCAGAAGGGATAAGGAGATGATTATACCATTGTATAAGGCAGTTTTTAGGCCACATCTATGTATTGCACACAGGTTGAGGTGTTTAAGGCATTGAATGGATTGAATAACCTAAATGCTGATGTCATTCTTTACCTTGCTCAGACAATACACACGAGACAGTTGGACAGACAACTTGAGTAGTCTGTCCAACTGATGAAGGAAAAAGCAAACTTTTGCCTAAATCCTTGCATGGGGAGTAATTATGGGTATAAAGGGAGATGATGTCCTCAGGGAGTGATACCTTTAATTACTCCCCATGCAAGGATTTAGGACAAAAACTTGCTTTTTCCTTCATCCCCCTTCCAGATATATGCTATTTCAACACCTTTTGAATTACACCTCACCAGGATGCAGCTATTCCTGAAGAAAACCCTAGGTAAGAGAATTCTTCTGCCTTAAAATATATAATATTTCTAAAATTTAATATTCCAAAAATAGCCCATACTATCCTTTTTGGAAAAAACCCACAAAGTTTATTTTAAATCCATAATCAGATCGCAGATCCACTACAAGGAAAGGCGCCTCCGTAGCCAGGTGGGAAGAAGCAGCAGTGCGTAACGCACGCTTCTTGATTAGACCGGGGTTCGATCCCGTCACTACCAAATACAGGGATGCGGAAAGATCAGGGAATGATCACCGCATATTCCCGGAGCAATATGGCCTTAGTTGCTAATGCTCCTAAAAACCAAATAACAAACAAACAAACAAACTACAAGGAAAAATTACAATAAATTATTAGCATTTGTCCAACTTTACGAAAATTAATGGGTTTCGACTACTCAAGTTGTCTGTCCACCTGTCTAATAAAGTTTCGAGACTTCAGGACCTCCATATTTTTTTACACAATACCCATGAGAGGACATAAATTTAAATTGAGCAAGGGGAGTTGCAGGACAGATGTGCAGAAATTTGCATTTTAGCCAGAGGGTAGTTGATTAGTAACTTCCATCTGGTGTGGTGGAAGTGGGGGTTGTTTGAATTGTTGTTATTTGGTTTTTAGGAGCATTAGCAACTAAGGCTATATTGCTTCTTGATCTTAGTAAAAAGAAAGAAAAAAAAAGTCTCACAGTGATATATCCAGAGAATATGTTGGTTGCAGTAATACTGGAATATATTTGGAGGTCAAAACTCAGTAAACAGACAGCATACAATGTCAGGGCACATTTTCATAATGCAAAATCCTATTTTCGGCCTTTACATGTCAAATGTGCAGAATTCAAGGACTTCTCAGTAGAAAGTTGGGTTAACAGTTTTACATTGAGGCACAACTTATTTATGCACCACTCCACACTGATCAAAAAAACAGATGGACATTGATATTATTCTGGATTTTCTTGGTTGTTGTTATTTGGTTTTTAGGAGCATTAGCAACTAAGGCTATATTGCTCCGGGGATATGCAGTGCTAATTCCCTGACCTTTCCTCATCCTCTGTATTTGGTGGTCATGGGCTCGAACCCCGGTCTAATCAAGAAGCGTGTGCTATGCACTGCTGCTCCTGCCTACCTGGCTACGGAGGCGCCAAAGGATTTTCTTGGGCATGGCGAATTTGCAGTGTGTTATTCTCCACTCTTTTTGTTTCTGAATTATACTCAGAAATCCGTTTCATCACCTATTATCACTTTCTGAAGGAAATCTGGCTCAGTTTCAGCACAATTGAGGTCATGGCAGGTGTTCTTCCAATTTTGCTTCTGTTTTTCAATGAGATTTTTTGGCACCATTATTTCACAAATTTTGTGCATGCCCAAACACTGTTCAAATGTTGTGGATGTCTCAGTGACTCATGTTGAGCTCACCTGACATCAATCTCATGGTCAACTGTTGGTCATACACAGTAAGAGCCCTTACCTCTCTTCACTTTTATCTCTGTTGTTGCAGAAACATATCCCCCTTTGCATGGTTCATCTTCAATCACTTTATGCCCTACGAGAAAAGCCTAGTGCCATCAGTAAACTTGGGACCAGGATAAAACTTGATCTCCATGTGCTCATTTTAACTTTTCATACATTTCTGTCGTGCTTTTGTTGAGCTTGTGCAAAATTTTGTGGCATAACATTGCTTGATAATCTTTAGCTCCATTTTTTGTGAGAGTCAACAAACATTGGTTATTTACATCAAAATGGCTCAACACATAGTGAATGAATTTTGTAGTTTGGTTCCTACAAAATTTTGTGTAATGCGAAACCGTGTTATATGGGACTAAGAACCAGTACAAAAAAGGGGGGGGGTACGTTTCAGAAGCTAACAAAAATACACTTTTTTTTTTTTATGACTATTGGAAACTTAATTTTTATAGTAGTAATAACTTAATATTTTAACTTTATTTTTATAATAGTGGTAACTTAAATAGTAATAACTGAACAAACATCTTACCTTACAAACTGTGATACTTATATGTCAGATAACGTATGTTAAATTAATTTTCTTCTTCATCACTGCTAAGCACAATCTCTTCTGCAGCATCTAGATTTCATGTACCTTCTGCTTTCTTTAAAAGTCACAAACTGCATGCACGCTTTGAAGTGACAATTTTTTATGGTCAAGCACAAGTTCAATTGCATAGAATCTAACCTGGGGAATTTATGTTTTTTATATGATTGAATATTTCATGGAAGGGGAAACACATTTCATCATAATAACGTGAAAACCCACAGAATACCAGCTATCGGAACTATCACAAATGCAATAAGATCGAGTTTGCTACACGTTTTTAATTGATTACACTAACAGAAAAGACCAATAAACTGGAAACTGAAAATTGTTTTTATTGTTTTATGGTAGTGACCTGAAAATTGTTTTTATTGTTTTATGGTAGTGACCTCCAGAAATATGCTTTATAAAAATATCACGAAGGCGATAATGGCTAGCAAGTCAACTGCAGGGATTCACTAAAAGGAATGGAAATGTTGAAAATTACATCTAACATAATACTGTACAGGGTTTCCGCAGCACAAAAGCTCAAAAATACCATGTTGTGCAAGGATTGCCGCAATTTATCAATCGTGTTAGAGCGAAACCGTGTTGTAGAAGTACTGTGTTATATGGGGGTTGCCTGTAGAGGGGATAGTTCAACCTACACACTGATAAACGATATACATGCTCATTGTTGCCATGTCGCACTTTAGAAAATCAATCTCGTTAATTTTATGACATACCATATATGAAATGTAGCAAGGGAAAAAATATTTTTTTTGTATTACTAAACCTTTTTGTTTAAACCTAAATCTTTTGTTTGATAAATATTGATAGGGCTGGGCAATTCACCTTTTGCCATGTCCCTTTTTGTCTATTCACTGTGCAATCCACAGGTGAGTCCTTCTGCTTGTACCATTTCTGAAAATGAAAATCCTCTACTACTTAGTAGTTGTAAACGTTTTAATTTTTTTCCCCTCAGGTAGAGATTTTGGTCCAGACTTTACATTAGATGTTCCTCAGCAGGTGGATCTGTTAATCAAACAAGCAACTTCACATGAGAATTTATGTCAGTGCTATATAGGATGGTAGGTGTCTTTTTTTTAATTAATGATTTTGTAATTTAACTTAAGATGATAAGATAATATAGATTTCCACTAATAGATTTCCACAAATTTATTATAGTTGTAAGGCTATAAAACTAATAAAGCCACCATTTTTCATATTACTTTGCTGAATTCTGTCATCGAACTTTTTGAATACATTTGGATATTTTTCTATATTCTCTTTTCTAATCTTTCTATTGGGATACTTTCTACCTTGTATACGTTTTGTTATTATTGAGTATTTTGCTCTAATGGCATTGATGATCCTTGCTTTAAGGTCCTTCAAAAAACATGATTTTGATATGTAAATTATACTTTTTATATGACCCCATAAAAAAAATTTCAGTGGCAACAAGTCAGATTTCTGCCTATGCACTTCTCTGAGAAAATGTCATTTAGAAAATATCGTACATTTCAAACATAGTGGCACAGAGCCCCTTTCTTGCTAAAAGGTGTGAAAAAAGATTTATGTTAGTTTCAGAATTTACTATTTACGATTACTTCAAAAAAGAAAGGACCAATACACATTTAATTCTTTTGAGTGTTTAAGAAGTTTATTTAATATTGCCAGACTCTCTGTGGTTCTTGATTCTATAAATCAAATAATTGTGGTAGTTGACGCTGTGATTAATGTGAATAGGTCATACTCTGTTGCTAACGTGAATCCGTTATACTCTGTGACTAACAAATACATCATCATCATACTAGAGCAACTCCAAATGTTTAAAGTAGGGAAGCAAGTGCTGAACCTACAACAGCAAAGAATTTGTTATACAGTAAACCCCCGCTATTCGCGGTATCTGTATTCGCGGTTTCGCGTATTCGCGATCGCCGATTTAATATAAAATGAAACCTAAAAAAAATGTGAATTTTAAAGCGCCATGAATATTTTCCGCCATAAAAAAACATGAGCGTGGCTAAAATTATCTTTGCCAGTCAAAACAGCGCTCAGTGGGTGGGGGGAGATAGTTGACAAAATCGCGAGCGTGGATGTTTCTCGCTAATCCTTGTTCGGTATGTGTTATGCGCTTGCCATGCAAGGTTTCGTCGTTTGCTTTTAATTTATATGCTTATAAATTGATCTTATTATCATTTTTTTTTTTTATCTTTGCTATTTTTTTCCCTTGATGCGCAATATTTTTTCAGTAAAAGGTAAACTGCAGCCATTATCAATTTATAAATTGATATGCTTACAAAAATGACAAATCTACCGTTTTGCAGTGTAAAACAGACCTTTTCGAGTTTTTTAACGGAAGGAAAGTGACTTTATTGTGGACAAGTTCTTTCTAACCCCTACAAAAATATGGCTACGAATAACAAGAGAAATGTGAAAATAGCAAAGAAGGTGATGACATTAGCGAATAAAATTGAGTTATTAGATAAAATTTCTAATGGTGAAAGTGTCTCTCTTCAGTGGCAAAACATTATAAAATCAATGAGTCAACGGTACAATCAATCCAAAAATCGGAAGAAAAAATCCGCCGTAGTGTCCATGAAAAAGCGCTAATTGCTTCAAAAATTTGCTCTGTAACTCGTGATGTTAAATTAGAAAAAAAAATGGAAAAAGATTTAAATCTGTGGATAGAAGACCGAACTCAAAATAAAATTCTCTTAAGTTCACTCATCATTCGTGAAAAGGCAAAACTCCTTTATCAACACTTTAGCGAAACTGGTGATAGCACTGGTGGGATAAGTTTTTTAGCTAGCAAAGGCGCTGGTTTGAAATTTCTAATAAATATTACATTTAATATTAAATTGTTTCTTATTTTCATTTCGATGCCATATGCTTGCATTTCACTATGTACTGTCTATGTACATAGTCATGTTATGAAGGTACATATAATACATATAGACAAAATTTTTCTTATATATTTCATACTTTGGAACGGAACCCCTTTATTACTATGGGAGCAATAACTCAGTATTCGCGTTTTCGGTATTCGCGACATTTCTCAGGAACGTAACCCCCGCGAATAGCGGGGGTTTACTGTATTTTTACATATAATGTGGCTATATAAATTTCAGAAAAAAAATGTGTCCAAAACTGCTAAGAAATAAAATAGACATATGTATCACAATTGTTTATTTAAGAAGTCAATTTACATTTTTAACACTATTAGATCATTTTAAGAAGTTGGAGGACTGTCTTGTCCTTCCATGTTTTTGCAGCCAGTAGGATTTAAATTGCTTTGTTAATGCAATTGTCATAATGCTCACAGGAGAACTAACTTGTCTTCATAATAAGTTACACTGATATTGCACTATTTTCAAACGAATAGCATCTCCAAAAGATTAATCTGCCATTTGTTTGTAAGATGAGACACTGCTACAGCAGCCTTGGTGGTACATCATCCTGGTATCCATACTCTTGCTAGAACACACACACACACATAAGGAAGCATAAATTTAAATTGAGGAAGGATGGTTGCAGGATAGATGTGCAGAAATTTGCTTTCAACCAAAAGGTAGAATTTTGGACCAAACCTTCCTCCAGTGATATAGAAGTGGACAGTTTGAATAAATTTAAGAATTAGACAAATTATTAGAGGAAAGGTATTCCTTCCCCCCCCCACGCACGTGGCATCGATGATATATACGCTTTCTTCATAGGACCTGAGTGTAGTACCACACAGTTGTACCAATGGTGTGGTACTACGCTCAGGGAAGTGGAAAGTGAAAAAGACCTGGGGGTAATTGTGCAGTCAAATATGAAGTTTGCTGAGCAGTGCAGACGGGCTGTCAGGGCAGGTCATGGAGTCTTTTCAATGATATATAGGAATTTTGCTAGCAGTGACAGGGAGGTGATTATTCTGTTGTACAAGGCAATGGTCAGGCCTCACCTAGAGTACTATGTACAGGTCTGGAGGCCTCATTTTAGGAAGGATGTAGATAGTTGCTAGAACGAGTACAAAGAAGGGCAATAAGATTGGTGAGGGCAACAAAGGGGTGCTCTTACCAAGAAAGGCTTAAGTTCTGCAATTTGCAGTGGCTGGAGAGTAGGCACCTGTGAGGGTTTTTTTTTTTTTTAGGAGCATTAGCAACTAAGGCCATATTGCTCCGTAATATGCGGTGGTCATTCCCTTGACCTTTTCGCATCCTCCGTATTTGGTGGTGACGGATTCGAACCCCGGTCTAATCAAGAAGCGTGTGCTACGCACTGCTGCTCCTTCCCACCTGGCTACGGAGGCGCCACCTGCGAGGTGATCTGATTGTAGAGTATAAGGCCTTGAATGGGTTGAGCAAGCTGAATGCTGATGGGATTCTTCCTCTTGCTCAGTTATTAACCTGAGGGGTCATAGATTCAAATTGAAGAAAGCCAGTTGTAGAAAAGATGTGTGGAAGCTTGCCTTTAGCCAGTGGGTGGTTGATTGGTGGAACAGACTTCCATCTTTTGTTGTGGAAGTTGATAGCCTAAATAAATTTGAGGCTGAACTGGAATGAATGGAGGGATGAAATGGGAGGGTTTTTTTTTTTTTTTTTGGCGATGCTGCATAAGCTTGCTTCCTTGCATTGTATGCCTTTAGCCATGCTTGCATCATTTGCCATTATTACAATTGTGCCAGTGTAAAATGTGTTTAATGGCACAGGGGTTTCCCTCATCTCTATGTAATATACATTGTCTTGTGATACAGAATGCTGTAAAGGTCAGAGATTTGAAAGTATATGGGTATTGTTTACATGTAGTGTTGTGTACTGTTCTTCTGGCCATTTAGCTGCCCGATCCCTGCTGAGGCCTGAAGTTGCCCGCACTCCGCCCTATGGAGGCAGACCAGATACACCAGTAGTTTAAGATAATTACTCTGGCAGGTCCTGCCACCTAGTTTCCTGAGATTTCGGTGGCAAGGACCTTAAAAAAATGATGCGGAGTGATTGTGGTAGGGATGGCACAGGAATTTGAGAGGCTGAAAATTATTTGTGGGTGATGTAATTTGGGTGTAGTTAAATTTGGACGTGTAGGGCTTTTTCTTGCATACAGATAGAGTGGGGGAAAAGGCAGAAATATGGGGACGATAGAGAAGGCAACCCCAGAGAGTCAGTGAGACAAGCCCATGCCTCACCAGATGAAAGGAGGGGAAGTTAAAAGGGGAACCAGTTCAGATTGGCAGTAGTGCATTGGACAGCAAGGCTGCCATTTCATTCAGAGTCCCAGTCTAGTATTTTGTCATGCTTGGGACACAGGTCCCAGTAAGAGGTGGTTGTCTTCTAGTCTATTACTTCTTGTTCTTGATGTAGGTGTCTTCTTTTTGGTTCATTCTAGGGTCACGCGTGGTCCCATGCAATGTCTTCAGTCCTGCTTGTTTGGTGACTTTTGACAGAGTGACATAGTCTGATGTAGGTCAGAAGCCGATTATTCAGTGATGCTGTTACATTGGGTTGGCTTTTACGTTGGCTGTTGTGGTTGTCTCGGTGGGAAAATCCATCATCTCGCAAAGAGATTTTGGGCGTATTTTGAGAAAGCTGTGTAGTTTTCTTCTGACTCCAGGAGGCATTGCTCTTTGTCTCTGGGGATAAAGTGGGTTTCTGTAATCAGGATGGATTGGAGATCCTCACAGAGGGGGAAGTGGTGCATGAGGTGCTCCCATGTTTCCAGTTGTCCACAGGAGCAGTGTGGATCGCCGTGGCTTGTTAATAGGTATGTAGTCCTCAACCCTGGGGATAGTCAGGTTGGGGATTTTGGGAAGGTTTTGCCTATATCCAGTATTTTTGGAGGATTACCAATCGTTGCAACACCACACAACACGCTGAATTCTTCCGGAGGAGTAATCCCCAAGTGGGACCTCTTAAATGTATCACAAGAAGAGCTCACAGAAGAATTGAGAAGCCAAGGAGTAACAGGAGTGAAGAGAATTAACGTCCCTTTGGACATTAAAAAAAACTGCAGCTATTATCAACCCACTGCAGGATGGAAGCCTCCTCAGCAATTCATGTTGAGGGAAATGGACCATAATCTGCCACGCTGGTCCAGTCCGGTCCGGGGTTCAAGCCCCTGACTGCTAAATATGGCAGATCAACCGTATTTAGCAGTCAGAGGCTTGAACCCTGGTCTACTCAAGGAACGTGTGCTACTGACCAGTCGGCTACGAAGGCCTTTAATTCTCATTAATTTCCATCCCTTCGGATGGAAATATAATTCCAACAAGAATTCTTATCATAACATCGGCTTTTAAGCACATGTTAAAGTTGTAAGGCTCTAATTGAAAAAAATAGCATATCTGTGTATTAAAAAATAACACAGTGACCAAAAGAAAAAACTTATCAGAAAATTTCCAGCTAAATCAAAAGAGTTGGTCAATGGTGCCTCCGTAGCCAGGTGGGAAGGAGCAGCAGTGTGTAGCACACGCTTCTTGATTAAACCGGGGTTCGAGCCCGTCACCACCAAATACGGAGGATGCGGAAAGGTCAGGGAATGACCACCGCATATCCCCAGAGCAGTATGGCCTTAGTTGCTAATGCTCCTAAAAACCAAATAACAAACAAACAGTTGGTCAGTTAAGCAGCAATTTCTTCGAAATCAAAGGTTCCCCAAAAAAATTTCATTTTTGGGAGGTTTGTTATAAAGGTTACACTGTTTATCTGTTTGTTATTATTTTAAGTTTGATAAAAAAAAAATTATAAAATGGCATTTACTGACCTTTCACGCATGAAGTAATTCTTGCTTTTTTTTTTTCTGAATTAGGTGTCCATTTTGGTAGACAACATCCTCAAATCTTCAAGCAAGCAAAGTAGTGCAAGAAGAATAGGGCACAGATTCTTCAATTAATATATTCTTGACTCTTTGTACATATGTATATTAATAAGGACTCATGCAGCATACACTAAGTTTCACCTTTTTGTTATTTCTATGATTGATTACAAACTGTAATATACATTCTTCCAACCACTGAAAGGAATCGATTGAAGGGCAAGAAAAGAATCATGAATTGTATATTTCTTCAATTGTATATAAAAAGCAGTCTTTTAGTGGTAGCATTTTTATATGCAGTTTGACTCACATGAATTGAAACTTCGAAATTTAATCAGTGTTTTACTAATCTTGTAGCGTAATGGTTAGAACTAGTGGAATGAGTAATGTGCCATCTGTTAGATATCCCTACATAAAGGTAGATTCTGCAAACTACTTTCCTGTAGCAGCTTGCTTCCACCTCCCCTCTTCCTTACTATTCAGGAGGCAACAATGCGAAATGTCAAAGGTGATGACCAGGAAGTATATATATATTTTTTATTTTATTTTATCTTTATTTTGAGCATGTATGAAGCAGTGGTTTATATGCAAGTTGAAAACCTGCATACTTAATGTAGTACATTTTCTTTCTTAGCACCAACCTTTGTTGCATGCCATTAACATGAATGAAACATTTTTTAAAGATTTTATGAAGTGAAACTAACATACACTGAGTGATCACTGAATTATGACTACCTACCTAATGCTGTGATGAGCCACCATTCGCACAGATAACAGCCGCTATTCACCTAGGCATTGACTCCACTAAATGTTTGAAGATAGGGATCCATAGGGATCTGCAGCCATGCTGCCTGCAAGGCTTTCCACAGTGTTGGAATAGAACACGGTTACATGCCAATACACCTCACTTCTCATTCCAAAACATCCCACAGGTATTCAAATGAATTTGGAGGCCAATCAAAATGGGTGATCTCTTCACTGTTTTCCTTGAACTACTTGTGCACAGCAAGGGCCCAATGACATGATGTATTATCACGCCCATTTCTAGCACTTATTTGCCAGAAAGATGAAATGCACAACACTGCTCTAAAACCTGTATATCATCTTGGAAGATCCTATTTCTGTCTGGGAAAAATTGCAATATGGCAAGGGTGCACATGGTCTCCTAAGAGCTGCTGGTAGACCCCACCAGTGAAACGTTGATCCATATGCACCAGGAGTCCTAGTTCTTGCCAGCAAAACATTCCATATTAAGCAACAACTGCTACCTGCCTAAACCCATGTGACCAGCAAACTCATTTCCAGTGTCCAACAAGCATGTTAAAACCATTTGCCATCGATGATCAGTGGTAAGGAGAGGTTGTCTCTTGGGTCATCTGCTGTGGAACCCCATACATCTGAGTGTGCAGTGCATTGTCATTTGGGATATTGTTCTTGCATTCCCCAGTTTTATTTTTATGTCATCTGTTGCACGTTGACCTACCATTGAGCCTGTACAACACACTGCACCTTTCATTACCACGAACATCAACTTTATATGATCCTTCACAGTTCTGTCAGCAGGAGGTGGTTTAACACCATTCTCTTGTACACCTTAACCACAGTGGGCCATGAGTAACTGACAAGACATGCTGTTTCAGATATGGAAGTACCAGACACACAAGCTCCCTCAACCATACCCTTTTGAAACTCCATTATATCTTTACTATGTCCCATAACTGTCACTTTGACTTATACAACCAGATGCAAAGCTCTAGTGTAGAGAGTTGTTCAGCTTTTTATAATGCAAGCTATGCAGCATTATCCATTATGGATGGTTGGTCATAATTCAGTGATCACTGAGTGAGTATCTTGAGTACTATAATCAATATAAATATAATACTAACATAATAATGCTTAATGTGAAAATGAACACAAACTCATGTAAATTATGCTGAACTAATTATTTTATGAAATTTTAAGTGAACACAGTAGTCAATGTTGAACCTCTTTGGGCTCTGCTTTCAAATATATAACACTGAGTTCTGGGTGATTAAAGTTGTTACTAAGGTGCCCAGTTCTGTGCAACAGTTACATTGAACCAGGCATTCCAGTTACTTCTTTACACACCCAGACCTTAGTGTTGTCTTGAAAAGGAGTCCAAAGAGTTTCTGAAACAGTAATTGCTGTGTGCTTAAATTAATTTAATTTGAGGAATTTATCATGGTGTAACCCTTATATTTAATTAAATTACTTAGTTTAGCGTAATTCTTACAAGTTTGTACAGAATTTAATTTGCTCTTGCATGTCTCTTACATATATTAATAATCATGCTGTCATTAATGAAATTTATCGATGCTATGCTGAACAAGTATGTGCACACTCACATGTGATTACTATAGTAGCAAGGAAAATGGACTAACAACATTGAATTTGAAAAAAAGCTGTGAAAGTATGCAAATTCAATGATAAATTGATAAATGGGTGGCATTACACCTTCAAAGCTACAAGTTAAATATGAAATGTTAAACTTCATCTGCACTATAAATGATTCCTAAATTCCTAGTTTCTATCAATCCTTTCTCAAAATCAAAAGAAAGGACTGTTAAAGCCAGGTTTATTTCTTTTTGAGACCTTAAAAAAAAACTCACTATAAGTAAGAAATAATTTTAAATGGAAGTGCTGTAGGTCAGCACTTTCGAATCATTAAAAATGCATGGAACTTCACAGGATTGACCATGAAATCAGAAGAAAAGAGCATTGAGGTAGTTCTATAAGCAGGAACGTTAAACTGGGAGTTGCATGTGTGTGTGTTTTTATTTATTTATTATTATTTTATTTTTATTTATTTATTTTTTTTTTTTTAATTTTCAGACAGATAAACCTTAACAGTGGTGGTAAAAGGCTAAGGCTACTAGAACTTTACATAAACCATGCACATGTAATTACAAATAATATTTTATCATAAACATTACTACAAGTTTAGGTAAAAGGAGGATAATAAAACAAGAAACGTACAATAAATTCATAATTTCTATCATTATAAAAGGATCTTATAGAGGATTTCATATTGGAAGTAACCAGCTTGTAATGAGAAAATTATTAGTGCCCAAAATAAGAGTTGTTAAAATGAACAAAAATCTCTCAGATTTATTAACAACTATTCAATATAGAAACCTTCTTTTGTAGAAAGCCATAGCCAAACAGGAAAGTTAATTTATCCTTAGTGGAATATAAAGAAAGGTGAAAGAGGTTAAGGAAGCCTCACAAGAAAGATATGAAAATAAGTATCAAGATGGGAAAATGTTTTCTGTTTAGTTAAAAATCTTGGAGAGGGAATAAAGTTAAGGAAATTAATAATTACCTTAACTATAACATTAACAGCTAAGTTAAACTAGACAAGCAGGGTATTTTAGAAGTATAGAGTAAATACTTTTGTGGAGTATTTACTCCATACTTCCAAAATTAAGGAGCTAAAGACTTCAATAAAAAAGGGGAAAGATTGAAATGGGAAAAAATTTTGGATACTATTTCTATTATTGAGGTAGTAAATATCCAGAATGGAAAGGCAGCGAGTATGTATGAAGTTAGATTTGAAATGCTGAAAGTCACTATGGAACTGAATATCAGTTCCATCAGTGTTCTAGACTCCCAGGTAGTAAGTTCAGCTTGTCCTACCTGAAAGAATCTCTGTGATAGCCTTGAGGATTAGAAATCCACACTTAAGGAACTGATTTACAAATACATTTTCAAAGATATATTTTGCCAACCACTGGTTTAGTCCATTCAGAGTTGGTTTTGTAAAGACAAAATTATGAGTACGAAGTTTAGATTACTAAAAATATTAAAAGTGAAATAACTCATGGGGCCTACTTTCAAAGGAGTGAATAATCAAACCTGTTTCAATCTTGTTTTAGGTTGGCAGATTGAAATAAAAATATTTCCACTTGTCTTCCATTTGTGTTTTCCAGCTGCAAACATTCTGAATGGATTGTATTTATAATTTTATGGTCACCATCTTGTTTGAAGATAACAAATTAAATTGAAAATACTATCAGGATACCCTGTACCCTCCCATGTACATAAAGTTTCTTTTGACTGGTCTGTAAACAATTCTAAATGGCATCATTTATGATTCATGCAGTAAAATTAATGTGGTCTGTGCTGTTTATACTCCAGCACCAACCTCATAGATCAGAAGGGGTTCACAACAAATCATTATCCATATTTAGACACTTGTGCTTAAACTATTGTCATCTCAAACATGTATGCTACTACACTCCCACTTTGATCTCTTACATCAGGCCTTAGTCACCTTGAAACAATATACTGTAGGATCCCTTAATCTGTAATTTTATTTGGACTGTAATTATAGCTCAAAATTAATTAAAGTTTCTAAAAGATAGTACTTATAATTGAAGTGGTGGCCATCTTGTAAGATTGCAATCACAGTGAAAACCAACCAAGTTAATCAATTATAAAGTCACTCACTGATTCCTTAATAAACTTGAAATAACATACACATAAATTATAAATCCAGTTTAATGTAAAAATACAAATACAGTAAACCTGAGAACGGGTTACGTTCCTGAGAAATGCCGCGAATATCGAAAACGCGAATACTGAGTTATGGCTCCCATAGTAATAAAGGGGTTCCGTTCCAAAGTATGAAATATATAAGAAAAACTAGTCTAAAATTTTGTCTATGTATGTATTATATGTAACTTCATAATATGACTATTTACATAGTGAATTGCAAGCATATGGCATCCAAATGAAAATAAGAAACAATTTAATATTAAATGTAATATTTATTAGAAATTTCAAACCAGCGCCTTTGCTAGCTAAAAAACTTATCCCTCCAGTGCTATCACCAGTTTCGCTAAAGTGTTGATAAAGGAGTTTTGCCTTTTCACGAATGATGAGTGAACTTAACGGAATTTTATTTTGAGTTCGGTCTTCTATCCACAGATTTAAAGCTTTTTCCATTTTTTCTAATTTAACATCACGAGTTACAGAGCAAATTTTTGAAGCAATTATTGCGTTTTCACGGACACTACGGCCATTTTTTTTCTTCCGATTTTTTGATTGATCGTACCGTTGATTCATTGATTTTATAATGTTTTGCCACTTAGGAGACACTTTCACCATTAGAAATTTTATCTAATAACTCAATTTTATTCGCTAATGTCATCACCTTCTTTGATATTTTCCCATTTCCCTTGTTATTTTAGCCATATTTTTGTACGGGTTAGAAAGAACTTGTCCACAATAAAGTCATTTTCTTCCTTTAACACACTCGAAAAAGTCTGTTTTACACTGCAAAACGGTACTTTTGTAAGCATATAAATTTATAAATTGATAAATTTTTATTCAATTTATAAGCATATAAATTAAAAGCAAACGACGAAACCTTCCATGAAAAGCACATAACACATACTGAACAAGGATTAGTGAGAAACATCCACGCTCACGATTTTGTCACCCCTCTCCCCCCACCAACTGAGCGCTGTTTTGACCGGGAAAGATAATTTTAGCCACGCCCATGTTTTTTTATGGCGAAAAATTTCATGGCACTTTAAAATTCACATTTTTTTAGGTTTCATTTTATATTAAATCAGCGACTGCGAATACAGATACCGCGAATAGCAGGGGTTTATACTAACGAAGATCGCTAAAATGGCCGCCTTCTTACTCACACGTGCTGTTCATCGATTCGTGAAAATGTGTCTGGATTATGCGTTTTAAGCTTAGTATGGTAATTAAATTGTGTACTGAAGGATTTATCTACATCAGTGGATCACAGTGGTGAGATTTGTTTTCAGTTTTATTGGGTGAGATAGTGTATTTCAACTCGTTTTTGATTCAATGCTGGCAACAATGTGTCAGCTCACCATGGCAGCATTGTTCTAGCATTGGAGAGAGTGGCATTCCACTTATTTCCCTGCCACCACGGTTGAACTGCACTCTTGACTGGGGAGGGTGACCCCCCCCCGTGTTATATATTGAATCACAATTTAACAGAAAGCTTATGAGAACTAGAACCTGTAGTGTCTGCTAAGGAAAATATGTTTAATCTAAATTTTAAGCATTCGTATATTCCAGTCAATTAACAGTCGAAACCAACAGCAAGCTTAATGTTCATTCAACGCAGCCGAACCCAGTGATATTCTGCTTAAAGGCAACACGTCACTTAAGCTCCTGGCAAGGTCAGGTGGCGACAGGGTTAGTGATTGTTTCTCCCCCACTCCCACCCACTGCTGCATACTTTCTCCTGTAGTCATTGAATGGAAGAAGTTCACTACCACTGCAGTTACTGAACAATGATTTCTAATGTGCTTCCCCCACCACCCACCCCACGTGGAACCTAAAATGTTAAAGACGCGATTGATAACCATGCACCATAGACAGAAATAACACCACCGTTGTACTTGTTGATCCAAAACCTACTAAAGGTAGTCCCAGCTCCCTGGTGTTCTCCCCCCACTCCTCAGTGACCTGCGGGGGTTAGCTGAAACTTTGATACGCCATATCTCAGCTTGGACTTGTGCTACGAACTTGTAGTCAACGCTATTTGCAATCTTGTGAATCACTTTCCACAACGATACGCATTACATTCGTTTATCCGGAATAGCTCGGTAATCCAAATTTTGGTTCAAGATGCCACAAGAAACTGATAGCAACACCGCCCAAATAAACACTCCTCCGCAGGAAACAGCAGGCAGTACTCTATTGGAAACTGTGCAGCTTGAGTATACAGAGGAAACGAACTCCGCACCCAAGCGGAAAAATAATAAAAAACAGGTCATCGGACAGAGAGACAAGAAGCCAGCAAGGAACAAGAGGAAGTCAGAACATCCTCTGCTCTCAAGCAGAATACCAACAATGTAAAGCAGGACGAAAATAGCGAGTCGCTAGATCCGACTCTCCCAGAGAGGACGGTACTGGGAAAGACCCTCGCCCTCAGAACAATGTTAGAGAACCTCCTGAAAGATACCAGCAACAGAATAACTACTGGACTTCGAGGAAAAATAGTGTCCATCTGGACAAAGCTGGAGACAGTCCTACTACAAACCAACCTAGAGTGCGAAACAGCTAAAGCAAAACTGGAGGCCTTCCAATCCGTGGGAGCAGACCAAATGCCACAGCGCGCTCCCTCGTATGCGCAAGCGCTGAGGACCCGACCGACTGCTGACCCAACTGCAACTGCGACTACAGCGATGAAACGCAGGACCCTCCTGCCAACACCACATTTGGTAATACTGCACCCGACCTCCACAGACGAAAACAGTAGCAGCGAACAGGTCAAAAATCTAGTGGTCACAAAGTTGGCAGACGACTTCAGAGATAATAAAATCGGTAAGGAAGACCCGAAACGTAGGGATTATCATCGAGACTCAAACAAAAGAGGACGCAACAAAAATCCTACAAAATGAGAAGATTCAAACACTCGGGCTTGAAGCCCTACACCCTAGATGCAAAGGACCTAGCATCAGAATATATAACCTCGACAATGATCTGACACCAACTGCTCTCCAGGAGGAACTGTATTACAGAAACCGCCAGCACGCACATCCGGAAGAAGAACCCGCCAACTTGATTATTCCCAAGTTCAAGACGAAAGCCAGAACAGGAAATGCTTACCACTGGTTCGTCGAGTTGTCACCAGCGGCCTGGGTCACGCTTAGCCAGACCGACAGAGTGTTTATAAACTGGGGCAGTCACCGCTTTAGGGAACACGTTGATGTCCCTAAGTGTTTCAGATGTTGCCGGTTTGGGCATACCACTCATACCTGTGCCCAAACCCAACCCACTTGTGGCCACGACTTCAACACGTGTCCGAATAAAGACAAGCCGCCGACCTGTGTAAATTGCAAATTCCATAAACTATCAGCAGAGCACTCAGTTAGGGATAACGAATGTCCAGTGTACTGTAAAGCAAAGAGCACTTTCCAATTGAGACTAGATTATGGCCACACACCCTAAATCCTATAACATCAACAGGGTTAAATTCATACAACTGAACGGACAACGGTCCAAAATAGTAGCGGCGCAGCTCACAAAGAAGGCGAATGAGGCAAATCTCGACATATTCCTCATCCAGGAGCCATATGCATATCGCAAGGAGGTCAGGGGTTACGGGTTACCCCCTGGCCTATAAGATAGTGCAGGATAACAGAGAAACACCCTGGGCCTGCATATTGATTCGGAATCCAAATATAACAACAAAACTAACCAACTACTGCACATCCTGGGCTGCATGTGCCCATATTATCACGCCCCTGGGTGAATTTTATGCGGTATCGCTATACTGTCACCCAGGTGAAGATATACTACCAGTAACCAGATATCTGAGGAGCCTCCAGACAGACTTCCCAAACAGTAAAATTGTTGTGGGAGCGGATGTGAATTGCAGGTCCCCAGCGTGGTTCAGCGAGACCACGGATAGACGTGGAGTACAGAACGGGCAACAACTTGAAGACTACTTAGCAAATAGTCCGTACACAGTCCTCAACTAGCCAAACAATCTGGCAACATTCTCTAGTTCGATGGGGGAGGCCACAATCGATGTCTCTCTGGCTACCAGATCCCTCGCTGACCACCTAACATCATGGACCGTCCAAGAAAGCTGGACCACGTCGGACCACAGGGCCATCGCGTTTGAGCTCCAGCGCTCCCTTAGTCGACACCAAGCAGTGAGGCAGGCACAGCCAAGATATGTCATAGAGAAGGCAGATTGGCCACTCTTCCAAGCCACACTGACCACAGCAGCCCAATCCTTGAACATCATTGGACTCAGCCCGGATCAGCACCAGATGACGGTCACTGGTCTCATCACTGAAACTGCCAACACCTCTATCAAAAAGAAAAACCCAACCCCGGGGGCTGTACCCTGGTGGTCTCCAGAGCTACAGAGGCTTAGGCAGGAGGTGCACAGGAGAAGGAAACTCTTCCAGCGGGCAAGGCGCTCCCAGCCGGCAGCGGAAGTGGAGGCACTGAGACAGAACTTCCGAGATGCAAGGAACCTATACACGGCAACCATACGCCAGCGTAAGATGCGCAGTTGGGAACACCTTGTTTCTACCACTGGGAATGATAACCCCTGGGGTGTGGTATACAGAGTAACCACAAACAAACTCCCCAGGGACCATACCAGCGACGAGGACACGGCAGGGTACTTATACCCGGACCTGGCAGGAAACAATTATTAACATCATGGATACCATGTTTCAAGACCAGCTTGCCCCCTCTACCCCAGAGCAGATAACCCTCTGTGCAGACAATGAAACCTACTACACGACTGCAACAGAACCTTTCACCAAACTTGAACTGGAAACAGCTGCCATGAGGATTAGAAACAAGAAGTCTCCTGGTTCTGATCTTTTGGAGCCAGAGATTGTCAAGAAAGCCGTCGAAACCATTCCAGAGGTGCTTCTTAATCTATACAACCACTGCCTCAAAGAAGGCCTGTTCCCCCAAGCCTGGAAAACTGCAAACTTGTGCCTCATTCCCAAAAGTCCCAACAAACAACTGGACCTTCCGGGGTCATACAGACCCATAGCACTGTTATCAGTCCTGAGCAAGCTCTTTGAGCACTTATTAAGAAACAGAATAGGGATCCACTACACTGCAGCCGGCTTGCAGTCACCCCAACAATATGGATTTAGGAAGGGATGCTCAACCTTGGATGTCCTGGAAAATATTACAAACGCTGCAACTATCTCAGATCAGAAATACTTTCTGGTCATAGCAATAGACTTTGCTGGGGCGTTTGACACTTTATGGTGGCCAAGTGTCCTGGCCCGACTCCGGAAAGCCAACCTACCATCAAATCTGTATCAAGTCATCAAATCCTACCTGTCGAATAGGTTCGTGACAGTCAGAGCACCATATTATTCAGTAACAAGAGAAGTATTCAGAGGATACCCACAGGGCTCAATCCTGGGCCCACTCCTATGGAACTTGGTTCTAGATGGCTTTTTGAACCGCGGCGACTCCGTAGCCAGGTGGGAAGGAGCAGCAGTGCGTAGCACATGCTTCTTGATTAGACCGGGGTTCGAGCCGTCACCACCAAATACGGAGGATGTGGAAAGGTCAAAGAATGATCACCACATATCCCGGAGCAATATGGCCTTAGTTGCTAATGCTCCTAAAATCCACAACAACAACAGCTTTTTGAACCTGGAACTTGGCGACGTCGTTCCCCTAGCCTATGCGGATGATGTGGTTCTGATGCTGCCTGGGGGATCTAGGGCGCAACTGGAGAACACCGCCAACAGAGCAATAGAAACTCTAGAGGACTGGGCTAACAACAATAACTTGAAGATCTCATCCTCGAAGACAAGATCTATATTATTAAAAGGAGCCCTAGACACCAGACGACCCCCTGAAATCAAGATACAAGGTAACACAATCAAGCTTACCACTGAATTAAAGCACCTCGGAGTCGTACTAGACAAAAACCTGAGCTTTACACCACATATAGTGCACTTACGGAAGAAAATTAGAGGATACTCCGCACTTTTTGCGCGAATCACACGCAAGGAATGGGGTTTGAGGCGGAAAACCCTCAGCCTCTACTATAAAGCTATTTTCCTACCAGCAATTACATATGCTTCTGGAATATGGTATCGCAAGGCTACCACTGCAGTGAACCGGAAAAAATTGGAGACTACACAGCGACACATACTCTTAACCATCTCGAGAGCATGTAACACTGTAAGTACCCACGCACTCCAGGCTCTAACGGGATCCCTCCCTCTGGACCTGGAGATTGTTAAGCATGGGCTACTCTATCAACTGACCAAAGGCAGAACGGCAACATGCCTCGACTACACCATAGATCTGTCAAATGATCCCAAAGTAGAAAGGAGCCGTCTCTCCGCTTACCTCCAACAAACTTGGCAGGCCCGCTGGGAGACCTCCAGCAAAGGTGCAATAACTAGAAAATTTCTACCCAACATACGGCTGGTATACCCGAATTATCCACCGTGGCTCTCACCAGGACTCTACACCACCTACCTGCTGACGGGACACGGGGCCATTAGAGACAAACTACAAGGATTTGGACTGAGTGATACACCGTTCTGCCTCTGTGGTGAACGTGAAACATGGGAGCACCTAATGTACAGTTGCCCACTACATGAGGACCTCTATTGCAGGTTCATTACTAGAACACAGCTTAACTTCCGTAATCAAGAAGACCTCGCCATAACTGAAGTTGACACATACAAGGCATTCGCGCAGCTGGCCCAGGACCTCTTCACAAGGAGAAGGACGCTCCCACAGCCTCGACCGCTGCAGTAAACAACCATGCCATGCAGGCCAGCAGAATGTCTACACAACCACGGAAACCTTCCCAGATACTACCATGCAAGGGCTCAGAGAAATGATTGCAGCACATTGCAGCCACCTAGCCATATGGCGATCTGGGCTGGCAACCTTGACCAGCCTGCTTTCACTCCTATTCCTTGGCAGGGGGGAGGAGATGGCTCGCTGTCTTCTCCTCCTCCTGCCATCCCCCTTTCCCTCTGGTGGGGCATGGGCATGCCCCACTGACTGCAGGGGCAATCTACCCTATCGGCTCCTTACTTCTCTTTCTTCCCCCCAGCCTTCAGTCTCCCTACCCTTCTCTTTGACTATACACCGCGAAAGCCTCACGCATCCAAATTTAAATTAGCACCAAAATTATTGCCCGCCCCATTAGGCCTCTAGAACTTGTCATTTTAGCGTACAATCCCATGGTAATTTCGGGGAACAAACCCCACATACTAACTTAATAGCGATTTTGCAATTATACCACCGCGATTATGTATTTTTTTTTTTTTTTTTCTATAGGACCCAGCCGCTGAAATCCCAGGAAATTAGGTGGCAGGACCTGCCAGAGTATAATAAATTTCAAGGTACACCTGGCCAGCCTCCTCGTTGGCATAGTACGGACAACGTCGGGTCTCATCAGGGGCTCGACGGCCAATAGGCCAGAAGAACAATGGGCATAACATACTACACAACACATTATCCACACACTTTTTAAATCTCTGGTCTTGACAGAGTACTGTCCCTCGATACAGTGAACACTCACGGCGATGGGAGAAATTCCTGGTGCCGTTTGACCCTCAACATACTTTGTACTTTGTATATACTAACAGGCTTTCGAGACTGGCGTGTCTCTTCATCAACTGAAATTCAAATACAAAATACAACGGATAAGTGCAATGAGCTGAGTGAGGCACATTAATCATGTGCCATTGCTGTTGTATGGATGTGTGCTTTTACTCCACTGATCACATAGCATTAAAACGGTTGTCTCTAGGATGGGGTGTAGACGTATGCCTTTGGATTGTTTAATATGTTAAGTGACTCTAGCCATAGACGGTGGCGAAAGTGTCATGAGTGGTCTACTACTTCAAAGTCACATTTGGGATCAAGATCGTGGTTGGTGGCCCAAAAATGTTCCGCGACTGCGGACTGGTCAGTTTCGGCAAGCCAGATTGCTCTGTCATGTTCCGTAAGGCGATCTTGGAGACGCCTTGATGTTTCTCCTATGTAGCAACTGTCACAGTCTCTACAGGTGATGCAATATACTACATTGCTGCGTAAGACAGGTGTGACAAGGGTCTTCACACTGGAGACAAGTGAACGTAGGTTCCTGCAGGGTACTGTGATTACGATTTTCTGTATGGTGTTCCAAAGACAAATTATCACAAAAACTTCATATTTTGCATTTGCAAATATTTTTAAATGGAAAGAAGTCCAACCTTCCCATCAGCGGTAAGTTATTGTTTTAGTGTTAAAATAATTTAACTGATGTCAAATGCAGTTTATAGTGCGAGCAAAAATTATGGATACACACTTTATATCAATTCATAACACGTGAGATGACCGATTTTTATTATTTCTTTTTTTCAGATTAGTTGAAACCCATAAAAATGACGGGAAACCCGCAATTAAAGTTTGATGAGAGAAAGGCGATTATTAAATGGTTAATGAACCAACTGGAAATTTGAAAATGTAAAAGTTCAGCGTGCAATATGGAACAAGGGCACTTACTCGTCTAGCAATAATCTGTATGCACGATAAATTTGAAGAACACGACATTTGTATACAGTATCAATAAGACAAGCAGTGGCAGGAAGAGGACATCGAAAAGTATCGAAAAAGTTGAAGCTATCATGGATGCATTTGAACGTTCCTCGCAGAAGTCAACGAGACAGTGTTCACAACTGCAAATGAGTCATTCGAGTGTTATAAGAAGCTTAAAAGGTCATAAATTTAAAGACTTTTAAACTTCGATTACTGCATGCAACACAGGAAGATGATCCTGATCGACGAAGACAAGTGAACGTAGGTTCCAGCAGGGTACCTGCACGCATTTGATGTTGTAATTTCTAAGGACCTTCGAGATCCGTCCTGACACGCCTGGATAATAGGGAATGTAGCCGGACGATATACCATCTTGGTTCAGTGGTCTTGGGTGGGATGTGAGTTCTTGTGCCTGTAATAGGCACCTGCTTAGCACATGGGATGGATAACCACATTTGGTTAGGTCCACCTTCACATGGGAGATCTCGTTACGTCTAATTGTATCAGTGCTGGAATGGCTCCTAGCCCTGGAGAATGGGGTGCGGGCAGTGCTGTTGAGATGACTTGGTGCGTGGCCGGATCTGTAGTTAGTGAATTGTCTGCACCACATAGGTTTGCGGTATACTGAAGTCTCTAGATGTGGGCCTACGCGATGCACTAAGACATCCAGGAACGGGAGCGCATCATTGACCTCTAACTCTATGGTAAACTTGATGAAATTAGATAGGGAGTTGAGGTATTCTAGTAGTGCTGTTTCAGAGCCACGTGGTATTACAGTAAAAATATCGTCAACGTATCTACACCATGTTGTAATAGGTGTAGGTGGGTTCTGGTGTATCTGCTCCTCCAGATCTTCCATGGCGATGTTGGCTACTACGGAACTAACAGGGGCACCCATAGCACCCACCGCCTATGGCTAGAGTCACTTAACATATTAAACAATCCAAAGACAATATAGAGTCACTTAACATATTAAACAATCCAAAGACAATAAACCGCCACAAAGGCATACACCTACACCCCATTCTAGAAACAACCGTTTTAATGCTAGATGATCAGTGGAGTAAAAGCAGTGCACGTCTGTGCAACAACAATGGCACATGATTAACGTGCCTCACTCAGCTCATTGCACTTATCGTCGTATTTTGTATTTGAATTTCAGTTGATGAAGAGACACGCCAGTCTCGAAAGTTACTGCCTGTTAGTATATATTTGTATTTTTACATTAAACTGGATTTATAATTTATACGTGTATGTTATTTCAACTATGGACCCCAGTACACCAGGCCCATTCGTTACTATTAATAAACTTACCTCAACTTATACATCCAAATAAGGATTGTCCTTCACATGAGAGATTTCTCTTGTTTGAAGAGGTTTGGGATTTATGTCGCATTGATGGTTTCTTCAATTAGAGTTGTAGTTAACCAATCTCAGGCAGAGGGAGTACAGCTTCTCCAAAGTTTTTTCAGCCTGCACAACATGAAAATCAGCCTGTGAACACAACACAAAACAGCAATATGGTCTAAGTAGCTGATGCTCCTGAAAACCATAAACAACATCCCTGGTGGCAGAAAATTTTCATCCTTTGATTCCAGGGCAGATTTAATTTTTGAAAATGAGCAGAAGTCATTTCGTGCAAATCAAGTGAATAAGGTAGGTGATCAAGCTGGGTAATATTATTTTGGTCAAAAACTTTCAAAGAAAGCACAAAGTAAGCTGCAGCATTGCCAAGGTATGGAAGTCAAACTTATCATAGTTTCCACCTTTTTGTATTATACATTCAGGCAATTTGCAGTTAAAGGAACCATTAGGTGGCAGTGATCACAGTGCACTTAAAGATATAATTACCATCAGGGGTAAAAGGAAGGGTTTTTGCATCCGTAAAGGTGACAACAGTGGTCTCAGAGAGTTTTTAAATTCTATACAGTGGGACCAACTGATGATGTTACCAACAGCAAATTCTAAGTGGGAAGCATTCAAGGAATTAATCGTGGAAGCTACTAGGCTTTTCATACCGATTAAGAAATATTGTTCAAAGTTTAGGCCTAAATGGATGTCAGACGAACTAATGAGACTCGTGGTAGAGAAGAAAACTGCATGGAATGCATATAAATTATAATGCGACACAGAAGCCTATGGCAGATATAAGCTAGTCTGTAATCAAGTCACAAAGGAGATTAGGAAAGCAAAGACAGATTACAAGAAATCTTTGGCAAAAGATGCTAAGAAAAATAGCAAGGACTTCTTTACTTGTATCAACTCTAAAAGGAAGGGGATGAAGTGTTGAAGTTTGCAGATGATACAAAGGTTGACAGTAATGGCAATGTGCTACTGCAACAAGATCTAGAAATCAGATTGATCCACTTGATTTCGATGGTTCGGCTGTTGATGATCCTGCTCAGATAGCTGATAATCTGAATGAGTATTTTGCATTTACATTCACACATGAGGAGATATTCAAAGAGGAGAGGGCTAGAAGTTTATCAAACTGTAACAGAGTGCCTAATGATTTTGTAATAACTGAGAGCAAAGCGGAGGAGAAATTGTTGAAGTTAAACATAAGAAAGGCTCCTGGGGTGGATGGGATCTATCCAGTTATATTAAAGGAGGCTGCAAAGGAACTAAGCAAACCCTTAGCCATAATTATGAGAGCATCCTTGGACTCATAGGGTTGTCTCCATGGGCTGGAGATGTGCAAATGTATCCACAGTACACAAAGGGGGATTTAAGGATGACACAAGTAATTACAGACTAGTTAGTTTAACTCCTGTTCCTAGTAAAATAATGGAGTCACTGGTTAAAGATGCATTGCAGGATCATCTGGACAAGACTGCAGCAATAATCAGACACAGCATGGTTTTGTTTAGGGAAAGTCTTGTCTAGCAAATTTGATTGGATACTACAATGTGGTTAGAAAGGAACTAGATACAAAAAATAATTTTGACATCATATACTTGTATCTCAGGAAAGCTTTTGATACTGTTGTGCATGGAATATTACTGTACAAATTGGAGCAGTATGATATTAAGGGTAAGTTTCTACAATGGATAAAAGGGTGGTTGAGTGGGAGAAGACAGAGGGTGGTAATTAATGGGTGCTGCTCTTCGTGGACTAATGTTATTAGTGGAGTCCCACAGGGTTCTGTGTTGGGCCCGCTGTTGTTTTATATATTTATCAGTGATATTGATGAAGGTATATCAGGCTTAGTGTTGAAGTTTGCAGATGATACAAAGGTTGACAGTAATGGCAATGTGCTACTGCAACAAGATCTAGAAAATTTGGGCAGATGGGCTGATAAGTGGCAACATTGACAAATGCTAAGCACTGTATATGGGTAGACGTAACCCCAGAGGAATTTACAAACTGTGTGGTACTACACTTAGGGTGGAAGAAAATGAAAAAGACCTGGGAGTGATTGTACAGTCAGATGTGAAATTTTCTGAGCAGTGCAGACAAGATGCCAGAGCAGGTCATGAGGTATTGTCAATGATATACAGGAATTTTGCTAGCAGGGAAATGGAGGTGATTATCCCTTTGCATAAGGCAATGGTCAGGCCACACCTTGAGTACTGCATATAGGTCTGGAGACCTAATTAGGAAAGATATAGAGTTGCTTGAGAATGTACAAACGGCAAGATTGGTGAGGGGAACGAAGGGGTCCTCTTACCAAGAAAGGCTTAAGTTCTGCAAATTGCAGTATCTGGAGACTAGGCACCTACGAGGTGATTGGATTGAGGTGTATAAGGCTTTGAATGTGTGGAGCACTGATGGGATTCTTCCGCTTGCCCAGATTACAAACCTGAGGGGGAATAAATTCAAATTGAGGAAAGACAGTTGTAGTCTAGATGTGTGGAAATATGCCTATAGCCAGCAGGTGGTTGATTGCTGGAACAAACTTCCATCTGTCGTTGTGGAAGTTGAGAGCTTAAATAAATTCAAGGAGGAACTGGATATACTTTTAAATGGAATGGTTGTGTGAAATTGGTCTGTTTTTTGTTTTTTTTTTGGCTGATGCTATATAAGCTCAAATACTTGCTTTTTTGCATCACATGCCTGTATTTCTACTACTACTTCAGAATTTTTACCTAATAAACTTAAATGACATTTTACCTTGTGGGTTAAATTCTGCATAGAATTCCATATTTACTAAATAAAACAAATCAACGTAGTTTTCACTTGTGATTTTGATATGCATCCTTCTTTTCCTGGATTTGTGGAGTTTTCCACTTCAGACTAACTTTTCTTATGGTTCATGAGAAAAGAATGATTTATAATCAATTACCGTATTTATCAGCTTATAAGTTGCACTTTTTTTCCTTATAAATACCTTAAAAAATCGCCCTGTGTCTTAGAAGCTGAAAGTGGCAATACAGCACATGTGCAATGCCGAGAGTTAACAGATAGTTAACTACTATACATTAGTACACTCTTCAGTAATCACCAGGCTGTTGTTGGAGTAACAAGTGAATTCCGGTTATACATTTAAGTCCTAATCAATGGCAGGTGCATCAAGAAGGCAAAAATATACTATTGGATTTAAGCTACCAGTAGTAGTGGAATATGGCGCCTCCGTAGCCAGGTGGGAAGAAGCAGCAGCAGCAGTGTGTAGCACACGCTTCTTGATTAGACCGGGGTTCAACCCCGTCACCACCAAATACGGAGGATGTGGAAAGGTCAGGGAATGACCACCGCATATCCCGGAGCAATATGGCCTTAGTTGCTAATGCTCCTAAAAACCAAACAACGGAGTAGTGGAATATACCAAAGAACACAGGAACAGAGCAGCAGAACTAAATTTCGGACCACCACCTACTGAGATGGTGATTCGTGACAAGTGTGTGAATGGGTTCTGAAGCCACGGCATGATGTTAAGACTGAAATTGTGGTCAAGTCCTTTAAAAAATGTGGTAAAAGTAATGCACTGGAAGGCGCTGAAGATTATTTATTGTATGAGAGTGACATACTAGTGAAGAGGATGATGATCTTGAGGATAATGATGATCAATTCAGTAATGAATCTGAAGTTGAATAATACTAAAATAATGAGTATTGGCTTTTATTTTTATTGAATTTTAAATTTCCATTGTATTAACAAATTTTTTTTCAAAAGGTTTTTTATTAAATTTACCATTACAAAATTAGGGTGCATCTTCGACGCCACAGTGTCTTATAAACCGACAAATACGGTAAGTGTTTTCCTGAAAAGCAACAAAACTGTAATCCACATTACTAGTCATTGAGTATGATTGTTTGTCATAGAACCTCCTTTTCCGATTATTTTCCAACATAATTGTGACTCCACAAATGAGTGTTTGGTTTGCCATCATAGTTGCTGTTATTGTTAGCTGATGTGTTTTTTTTTTTTTTTTTTATAATATCTGCTAAGAGAGCTACTGAAAAATGCTTGAACATGCTGTTGAGCATCAAACATTGAGGCACACTTGTATTATGTAAAACTGTGTGTACAGTGTTTCTAAGACGTGCATTGTTGTTGTAACAACCTTTCAATGATCCCTGTGCTCATCAGCTCTAACAGACTGTAATTTTTTTCTGGGCACAGTGAATTCGAGTAGGGGATAAAGCCAAAATATTAAATGAACATTGACAAGAGTTATCCGAGGATTCTTGATATTTGCTTTCATTTTAGTTCATACATAGATCTGCCTGTGCAGAAGCAATAAGTTGGACACCAGTGTGGATTATAACTTGCATATTTTCAAATGTGGGAGAGTTTCCACATCAGTAAACTTTTTGTGCAGTCAGCAGCAGCAGCAATTCATCTGAATCTCAAAAAATCCACTATGATAGATGTTATTCAAAGATAAAAGACCATTATACCTCAAGAAGGGGGGGGAGGCTGGACAGCCTCTAAAACATTTGAAGAATCATAGAGAAGTTTGTTCACACACATCAACTACAGAAAACACCACCAAGCAGATCCAAGAGACCACTGGAACATCCATCAGCACATAAGCCATCTGTGTGGAGCTGCATAATGTTAGGTTCAATGGTAGGAAAGTTGTAAATAAGCCCAATATCATGGTCACCAGTGCAAAATGACATTTAGAGATGTGTTATTTCCAACATTCAAGAACTTTAGTTCAGTGACAGAAAGTGCTTTGGAATGACAAATCTCACTGCACAGTGTTTCATTCTGATATGTGGGTTTGAGTGTGCTGATTGCTTAGAGAATACTTTGTTGGAGTGTAGACCCTTGCCATGAAGTTTAGTATAGCCATATGGCACAAGGAGTCCTAGGAATTTGCTGCACTTGCCAAAACATACGAAATAATTAATTTAAAAATTAAAATATTAGATTAAATAATAAAATAAAAGACCTATTTGACTCCCTTCTCATGTACGTGTCTATCTAGCTGACCTTTGAATTTCCCCAAGCTGTTCAAGCCTCAACCATCCATGGAGGCAACTTATTCCAGTAATTAATAACTCCCTACAATGCAGTCTAAACCTCTTCCCACATATGAATTTATGGTCCCTAGTTCTGGAGAAATGGGTGCTGTCAGTATTGGTAAGACAACATCATTATATGATGTGGAGTGACCAGTTTTTAAACAATGATATCAACTAGTTCGACTGGCCAGTTCAGAGCTCAACTCCACTGAATACCTGTTGGATGCAGTGGATACACACAAATATTGGTATTAATGATCCTCATAACCATAAGTATATTATGGAATAACTCAGGAAACCCCTACTACCTGAGATCAGCTAACTACAGTCTCCAATGAAGAGGATTTAAGAAATTCCTCCAGTCACTGATGGGAATTGAACCCAGCCCTCTCCAAATGAGTGGCAGACAGTGAAGTATCATTTCACCAGGCTGCCATGGAGGGCTTAGATGCAGTACAGAGGCAGATTAGGATGTGTCCAAAATGACTTTCTTGAAAACCAGCTCAAGTAACTGCTTTGCAGGAGGATTAGAAGAAATTCCAGCCATCTAACAGAAGTGGTAGAAAGTATGCCCAGGAGAGTTGAGGTTGTCATACCTGTGTCTCAAATAGTTTTTATATAGTGTATTTAATGGGATCATAAATGGATCATTTTCAACTGTCATCAGTTTATACCACATTTCACAATGCAGTAGTACATTTTCCGATAATTTTAGAAAATGTCAATTGAAATGAAATGTCCTGTGTTTTCAGCAAAATATTGCTGCTTTTGCTATATACAAAAAAAAATTGTTTTATAGATAATTAGCTGACTTTTAATGAATACAAATAATTTTTCTTAGTATGGTATTCTGAAAAAAATATCTTTATTTTAAAATAAAGTAAATTGGATATCAGATTAGGTGAGTTCCATAATAGAAATAAATGTGTAACAAGTTTTTTTTTTTTTTTTTTTTAACAATTTGTATTAATCCCTGATAAGATCACTCCATATTAGAAAGTTTAAAATCATTTACTTTAACATTAGATTGTGCAGTAGGAGACATGATATGAATAATGCATATATACATGTGGGCCAAAAATTTTACATTTCCATAATGGTGTGCAGTCTGCATCTGCACAAATAACAAATCAGTATAAAATTACAACACTATACAAACTGAGTCTACTGCACCCCCCCCCCCCCCCATCTTTTTTGTGACTTGACTATATCATCATATTTGAAGTGAATAAGTTTTAGCATAAAAGTAACAGTTTAATGTATATCATGAGCAAAATTTTTAAACAGTTTTTTTTGTTGTTGTTTCTACAAATACCTTTATGGTTATTAAAACTGACTGTAACTAACCCTGGCATAAAGTTTTCACAACAAAAAATTTACTTATTTCCATATTCAAAAATTCCACTACTTGTCATATAAAGCTGAATTAAACCCGGGGGGGGGGGGGGATCATCAACTGAAAAATTCAGCAAAAAAGACAGTTTTAATGTCTAGAATTAGTTGAAACAACATGAATGTAATAGCTGACAATTTTATTGATAGGAATGAAAGGCACTAAAATGCCTGCTTCTCCAACACTTTAGCTGTCAGCAGTTAACAAGTGCTGTATTTGTGTCTGCATCTGTTACATGTTGCTCTGTAGGTAGAATATATGTTTCATTTTCTTTTGTAGAATCTATAATTTTTTCAGTTTCAGAGGTATTCCCTCTTGCATTTTGAGTAACAAGAGCTTCTCTTTGTATTTCCAAAGCATTTACTGCTGCATCCTGACTTTTGGTATTATTCTCTTCCTCAATTGAAAATTCTTCTTCTGAATATGCAGATGATTGTTCTTGACTTGACAGAGCATCAACAATCTTCCATTCAACAATTGCACATTGTGATAAATCATTTTCAGTGTAAGTGTTTTCCTCATCCATTTGAGGAAACTGAATAAGTTCTTCTCTCTCCATACTTAAAGATGAGGGAACAAAAGCTTGAGGCAGTAATTGTGAAACTGTCCATTTCTGAAAGCTAAGATCTGGCTTTGTCAAGAAGACATCCCAATCTGTTCCAAACTGGAAAAGAAAAAGTAAAAATTACAAATCATGGTTTTATTCATTCGTATGACAAATATTATATGGACTTGTTTACTCTTAATTAAAAAGATAAAACTCAGACATTTCATGTTTTACTCAAAGAGCAACCCCAAGTATTTTAAGCAAAATACAAGAAAGAAATAGTCCAATCATGACACATACTGATGTCCAACATAAAAAAAAAAAAAAAAAAAACACTATACATTTTCATTTGAATAAAAATTTAGGAAGAGATGCAATCTGATATTAAATGAATCTGTCCAAAAATCAAGGAATATATTTCTGACTGTGGATATAAAATTATGAAACAAGTCATTGTGTGACTGTATATGCACCTTATGCCTCTCATACTGAGAACTGAAATATCAATTAATGAAGAAAACAATATTTGCCCTACTATCAAAGACAGACAACAGTAGGCTTAACCCTTTTACACATAATATAAGCTTGTATGTGTGCACATGCTCTGTGGAGTATGCTCTCATATACGTTTTGTGTGTCATTTAAGATAGTGTCTGTTTTTGTACAAATATTCACGTATTGCTGTATCTTATCTGAGTTTAGAAGTAACTGTACACACAGTTTATGATAGATGGCAGTTAGAGTACAGCTTTGAAAATCAGAAAAGAAAGTCCCACTTGTTAGTTTTAATTGTTGATTTATGTGTACAAAGGCCAATATTGACTAAGTTTTTTGATCTAGAAGTTATGCATATTAAATAGATGTAGAATATATTGCTGCATCAAAAACAAGTTAGCTTTTTTTTTTCTTCAAATTCTGATTTTATCTTTGACAATTTCACTCTAAAGTTGGACGGTCCAGTCAAAATAAAAATAAATTAAAAGCATTTATCAACAAAGCATTTATTCTTACAAAATTTACATTCTGTAAAGAAACTGACTCCAAACTACCTGCTGCCATCAGAAACACTCCACTCACAGCCCATGTGCATCCCAAGTCCACATGCATACCAGGAATTTGCATGGTTTGTTCATGGAACAGCATTTCTAGAGCATTCCAGTCTTATTAGAATTAAGATCAGAAAGACTAAAGGTTTGTCTATGGTGGATCCTGTTTTTAGTACTGGTCCAGCAGGTGACTCCTGTGTGGTATAGCATTATCCCAATTAAAA
The DNA here is from genome assembly GCF_048544385.1 of Mastigoproctus giganteus. NCBI lineage: Eukaryota > Metazoa > Arthropoda > Arachnida > Uropygi > Thelyphonidae > Mastigoproctus > Mastigoproctus giganteus. The sequence goes on from NC_143587.1 coordinate 57,098,738, forward strand.
GATTGGCTTGTGGAGCAAGAAGTTTAAAGTGACACATAGTGCAAAACTAAAATATAAAGAACACTGTCAATAGTGTAAAACTTACAGAAAAAAATATTGTTTTCCGACAAAATAAGGACAAAGATGTATGAAAAGAGTAAAATATAGATAACTTTATTTTTTCAAAAATCCGAGAACAAATTACGGCACAGCTATCTCAAATGGCTCCAAAAATTGTCTGCCAAAGACCAGATGAATTTTTAGGTTAATAGAGAGTCATATGTTGCTGATACCTTGAAAAGTTAAAGGGAAATTATGGGAGTCAGTCAATCATCATCTTTGCAAAGTGCTACAAGAATGGGAAAATGTCATACACAGTTTATGATAGATGGCAGTTAGAGTACAGCTTTGAAAATCAGAAAAGAAAGTCCCACTTTCTTTTCTAATTTCAATTTCTGAAAAGGAATTTCTGAAATCCTCTTCATTGGAGACTGTAGTTAGCTGATCTCAGGTAGCGGAAGTAGGGGTTTCCTGAGTTATTCCATAATAGACTTATGGTTATGAGGATCATTAATACCAATATTTGTATGTGTATCCACTGCATCCAACAGGTATTCAGTGGAGTTGAGCTCTGAACTGGCCAGTCCAACTAGTTGATATCATTGTTTAAAAACTGGTCACTCCACATCATATAATGATGTTGTCTTACCAATACGGACAGCACCCATTTCTCCAGAACTAGGGACCATAAATTCAAATGTGGGAAGAGGTTTAGACTGCATTGTAGGGAGTTATCAATTACTGGAATAAGTTGCCTCCATGGATGGTTGAGGCTGAATAGCTTGGGGAAATTCAAATCCTGTTAATCATCTTTGCAAAGTGCTACAAGAATAGGAAATGGTTTCATACCAGAAGTTCTAGTCCACACAAAAAAAAAAGGATTTTTAGAGTTTACAAGAAATGGACCTTTCACTCTTCTTTTCAAAATTCTGTTATTTTTTTAGGAGGTACTGCAGAACAGAAGACAGCTGTACTTGGTCAGATGTTAGAGACTAGAATTATTGGAATCTTTAATGAATGGAAAATGCTCCATCAATATGCACAACTGCAGTTAAAAATATAAGGTGATGAAACAAGATGCGTGACATCCCAGAGCTGATTATCAAGTGTTCATCGTCAAATACATTACATGGAATTGGTAACAGCACCATGGGAAGAACCCTACAAAGAAAGCACTACAGAAGTAGGAGACCTTCTCAGAAGTGACTGATTTCAGACAGTCTGAAAATATGCCTGCCCTGACACTAGGAACAAAGGATGGATGCACATTATGTGGTTCAGTGATTCCCGATTAACTCTTTTCAACACCAGTGGAAGAGTGCACTTATGGAGCAATATGAGGTAATGGAATCATCTTGATGAGTACCAACATTACAGTCTGTCAAGTGTAATGGTGTGAGATATGGCCTTGCAAGTAGTACAATGAATATAATCACCATCCTTCCAACACTGGGTGGAAAGAGCTCAAATTCAAATCCTGTTAATGAGGTGAGGAATTCTTGGCTGAGTTAGGCTGTCTCAGGCAAGGCATGTATGGTTTTTCTCCCAGAAGCTGGTAAGAAAAAACTGGATGGCTATATTTTCAAGATGGCAATGTACCTATCCACTGCAACAAACATCTGCCCTGGCCAGCCCAATCCCTGGATCTTAATCCCATTGAATATCTGTGAAAAGGTGTTCTTTAATACAATCGCCTGCCCACACTACTCTAGAAATTGAAGATTCTGCTTCATGAATGGTCTAACATTCCTTTTCACTTGTCAACACCCTGTTGACTCCAAGCCATGGTATATCAGAATGGTCATGGTTCAACACAACAGTAGCCAGGCAGTGTATTTTTTGTTTCAATTCTTTATCCTAGCTGGCACCTACCAGCCATGTGCAATCAACCTTTACAGGTTACTAATGTTCAAGCTATATGAAAATAATGATAAACAGCCATACATAAAGGAAATACACTAATATAAAATTTAAGTAAAATTCATAAATTATATGAACTATCATAAATGTTGCTGTTAATGAGATTACTCAAAAATATGTGAAAATATTTAATACAGTAGAATCCTGATTATCCAAAGCAATTGGGACCAATACTATTTCAGATAATCAATTATCTAAAATAGTGTCTGTCTAGAATATAAAAGATAAGCAGGAAAAAGCTTAATGAAAGAAAATTATAGTAATTTGCATTTCTTAAAAGAGGCCTCTGAGGTCGGGAAAACTCATGTCTAAAAAATATATAAATTCATACACCAACCATTGAATAAAATTTAAAATGATTACAATCTTTACACAAAAATATTTACAATAGACTATTGCAGAATGCTAAAAAACTGTAATAAAAGATCATTTACAATAAAATTTGCTAAAATATAAAACATTAAAAGCGCTAAAAACCTGAAGCTTTCGGGAGCGTCAGCTCCCATCTTCAACAGTGTAATTTAATGTTTTATATTTTAGCAAATTTTATTGTAAATGATCTTTTATTACAGTTTTTTAGAATTCCGCAATAGTTTATTGTAAATATTTTTGTGTAAAGATTGTAGTCATTTTAAATTTTATTCAATGGTCAGTGTATGAATTTATATATTTTTTAGACATTTGCATTTCTTATTTGCACAATATTGATATATATTATGCATGCTTATACAGCTTTAAAGTAATTACTAATATTTTGCTGATTGAACAATGTCATTGTTTTTTTTACACTGCAAGATTTGCTATTTTTGTCAAACATAAATTGGTCATCATTCACTTCTTTTTGTGATTTGGTCCGTTTAGTAGTGCTTTGAGTGACATTAAATGTTTCCCAGCTATTGGGTTTCTGGGGTTTAATTTCAACTTAAATGTCCTCTTTTTTTTTCTGATTAGTATTTAATGATGAAACTATTTCCTCATCAATCAAAAAGTGATCTGGATTGTAACAAAAGCAACTTACAGCTAGCGTGCAGTTCATGATTTGTCTATAATTTTGACAATGCTTTTAAAATATCAAAAACAATTATTACAGAGTTCATCAACTGTACAGAAAAAAATCTGCATTTATTGAAAGTTAAATCAAGGGACTGTACCTCAAGGTGGGTAGATTATCTGTGCCACTTCTATTTAACACCAACCACAATGAAGTAATGCTTAAAAATTCTGCTAAAAAATAAAATGTATATATTGACTGTTACATAATTTTTTTTTTATATGAGGTTGACATCCGTGCTATAAATAAATTTGAGTTAAAGTTTCAAAAACTAGTTATTTAATTGAAAGGCATTATGTTATATGTTTTAATTGCCATTCAACAAATTCAGTTACTGTTTCAAGCAGGATTTACCCCCACCCCCCACCCCAAAGGTTTGATAGATTGTTCCAAAAATCTGCCTACCTGATTTCACAATTAACATTAAAAAATTCCTTCTGTGCTAAAATTTCATGAAATCCTCTGGTTCAAATACTTTGAAAATTTCATTCCAAAATCCAACTGAAAGTTGAGATTCCTTTTCAAGTACAGTATATCAGTTCATAAAAATAAAGGGAAGCACAGTTTGTTTGTTTTTTTTTCACGAAAACTTTTTTTTCACGAAACTTCGGGCAAATTACATGGCTGACCTCAGCTGAAGCACAAAGAAATTTAAATCTTCATCCACTTTTGTATTGATCCATATAAGAATCCACATCACAATAATTTCATTATAAACAGTTCTTGTGTACCACTTTTATGCAACATACAGCACAATAATCTGAATGACCATTACACTATAACAGAGAGAATTCTGAAATTTGAACATTTTAAAATGCAAAATCAACATACAGTTATGTAGGCCTACTGCTGTGCTAACATAATTCAACTTCTTTAAGGTTGTATTACTTTCCTTCACTTAGTGTTAACTTCTCCATTAAGCTGTAATTGCTGCACAATAATGCAGTGTTGTAGCAAACCACTTATTTCTGCAGAAAGTTGCCAGTTGAACTTCCAAACAATTGGGATGTCAAACAGGCACCACAGTTTTATCTGCATATGTTAGTCCTGGGGAGCTCTTTAAAAAGGCATAATTACAGCACTGAATAGAATGCAGGGAGTTTCTCTATGGAATGCATACACTGCCCTATCATTAATATCTGGACACCACTTGACAGTTATTCATATCTTGCCCAAGCAACACATATCAGGCACAGCTATAAATATTCTTGCAAGCATTGGAAGAGACAGTAGTATGACTTTAAATGCAAGATGTTGTGATCAATAAAGTTAACAGACTTCCAGGATGCATCTAAGCAGCTGGTCTATACATGACATTTCAACAACACCAAAGATCCCTAGGTCAATGATTGGCGATGTGATGTGATCTGCAAATGGAAGTGGACTGGTGCTGAAACTTTCATGAAAACAACCCAGAAAACCTCTGAAGCTGACAAAACCCTGCAAAGAATTTTCAGCTTGGAATGCAGGTCAGTGTTGCAACACACAGACCCCTGATGAGACAAATGGGACACATGCCAGTACAGTGGAGGATGCCAGTATAGGATGCTGCATGATATGGGTTACCATGGTCACACAAACTACTAATCACCCCAAATAATGTTAGATGCCATCTAGCCTAGTGTAAGGCCCTCCAACCAATGGAAAGCCTTGCTTTGGAGTGACAAGTTATGCTAGATCAGACTGGTAGATCTGGTACTCGTACCCAGAGAAAATGCCCTGCCAGGCTGTATCATCATAACAAAGTGTTGCAGAGGCAACATGATGGCCTGGGGCTATTGTTTGGCCTGAGACCATTAGTTATTTTGGGCAAAACCACAAATAAGGGGTCTATCTAGATGTCCTGGACAATAATATATTACCTACTTTGTGGCAGCACTTTGGGGAAGGCCCATACTTGTATCAGCAGGAAAATGTTCCATGTCATACTGCTCACATTGTGACAGACTGGTCTGAAGACATGAACATCAAAAAGTTGGACTGGCTATCCCAGAGCCCTGACCTTAATCTTACAGAGAACTTCTAGGATAAATTATATCATGAGGTGTGGGTAAGGAGAGACTACCCAAAAAAAAACAGGCACTGTTCACTGCTTAAGGCCAATGGTGAAAAATATTGGAGGATATTTACAAAAAAACTGGCTGAGAATGTTCTACAGAGACTAGAAGCTGCCATAAAGGCAGCTTCATTAGTTTTCCAGTAAAGTAAATAAAGATTATTTGTAGATATGCAGGTGTCCAGATATTAATGATAGGGCATTGTAATTTAGAATAGTGAGCATGAACATGATAGTATAACCATGTCCATGCTGTTAATTTTTCTGAAACAGCATGCATTCAATGAAATAAATTCTGCTTTCAAGATATACACTCAATCAGATTTTATCCGACAATGACCATGTGTCTGCTGTTTTTAGCTTTTTAAAATCAATAAACGTTTTTGCTCGTATCTGAAATTTACATTTTATTGTGATTTTTTTTTATTATCTTTTATACATTTGTTATTATATATTTTGACGTGGTGACCTAACTAATTAGGTCACTGAAAGTTTAAAATTTTTATATATGACCTGGTCTTGCCGCATTATAGCCTTAGTTGCTAATGCGCCAATAAAATCTAAACCAACCAACCAACCAACCTGATTTCAAGAATAACAGAGCCACAGCAGAAATAAGCCAAAAAAAAATTCATATTCAGATTCTTATGCTCCCCTCCCGAGAATATGGTAGCCCTTGGAAATCAGTAAATTGAGAGAGGTAGTTGATTTCCCTGGAATAACAGGAGTGCAGCCCGTTACAAATTGCTTCTTTGAATACTGACTCCATTATTCTGAGATGTTTTATGGGTAAGAACCTTTAGTACAGATTTTTATAGAAACATTTTGAAAAGGATGTCATCAGCAATTTTGTAAGGATGACATTTTTGTAAACTAAATGCTGATGACAGCCTTACAAAAAGAAACTTTTTGTAAGGTTTTCATCAGCATTATTTTTACTCAATCCATTCAAATCCTTAAACACTTTAGTCAGGCCTCCTTTCAAGTGCCTAGCAGCTGCTGAAATTTACAGAATTGAAGACTTTCATTGTAAGAATACCTTTTTGGTGTCCCTGACTAATGCTGTTGCTCTTCTCTACACCTATTCCAACAGATCCACATCTCTCTTAAAATGAGGCTTCCAGCCAATGTGCAACAGGTCTGGAAGCCTCATTTTTTAGCCTTGTTACAGTAATATACTATGACTCCTATCATTAACCAACCTGACAACCTTTGTATCATCTGTAAACTTAAACATTAAGCTTAATATGCCTTCATCAAAATCATTAATAAATATTAAAAACAATAAGGGGTCCAGCACTCAACCCTCAGGAACTCCACCAATAATCACTCCGGCTTCTGCCATTTAACCTTTCCTATATCCATAGCAGTAAACTGTTCCAATTTATACTGCAGTTTTGCGCACGTGGAACAGTAACAAAAAAGCTTTACTGTTACTGAAATCTAAGTATATGTTGTATAAATTTTTTTTTGTAATGCTATGCTGTGATTTCAGTATAATGATCCTGTATTGCTTCTATGAACACCAACCCCATTATTTTCCCTGAAACATAAGTCAAGCTTACAAGTCTGTAATTGCTAACTTTGCTCTTGGCATAATAGTCATAATTATGGCCAAAAGTTTTCCCTCTTTTACTATAATTGGATAGATTACATCAGCCCCATGTACCTTATTTCCTTTTATCTTCAACAGTTTCTCTTCTGCTTTGCTTTTGGTCATCCTTATGGTGCATGATCACTCTTATCTGTGTGTCTCCTTGTGGTGCAGTGGGCTTCTGTCTTCTAAATCCTACTGGGACATCACAACCGTCTTCTCTCATGATCAGAATGTGCTAAGGGATGAATTACCACTATCTTAATGTTCCTTGTTCCATCTCCTTGTACATTGGACTGTCAATATTTGACTTACATCTGAACAGCAGCTGGATGGACAGGTTTTGTCAGTATTCTATGATTCAAAATTGTATTCCACAGTTATGCGAGTGTAGAGGGTGACTCTTCATTGGGTAAGCAGATATGTCCAAAACTATACAGTATTGTAAATAGGTGGTGTAGATGCCAGAAAAGCTGGCTGGGACTGCCTGGTTTAACAAATAAATAAATCTTCCACTTTGCTTTAGTTATCAAAAAATCATTTTGCTTCCAGTTATAACTTAGATGCAAAATACTTATTCAATATATCAACAGCTTGAACAGGATCAGTATTTATGCCTTTCTAGTGGTCCAATGTCATTCATCCCATTCCTTGCAGTGTTAATGCAAGCAAAGAATTCTTTAATATTTTTCTTCACATTCTTGGCCAAAGACTTCTTGTAATTTGCTTTAGTGACTATATATATACTTATTGTAGGTTTTGCCATTTCCTGATAGTTTATAATCATTCCTATCATTTTTCTTCTCTGCCACTATGTCATCAGTTCATCTGACATTCATTTAAGTCTAAACCTTGAACAGTATCTCTTGTTTTAGTTGGTAATAAAAACTTAACAGCTCCTCAGCGAATTCCTTGAATGCTTTCCATTTAGAATTTGCATCTGGTTAATTATCAGTTGGTTCCATTGAGGAAAATTTAAAAACTTACTAAGGCCATTCGCTTTCCTCTACTCTCCTCTAAAATCACTTTGCTCTACTCTCCATAGTAGTTATATCGTATGAAAATATATGTGCAGAATTATATTAAATATACATAAAATTTTAAAAATTATATATATAGTAATTATAGACATATTTCTAAAATTACTGGGAACAGAAACAAAAAATATTTTAAAAATGTTTACCTCTGCCATAATTTGTGTGCACTCCCCACATGGCTTTAGAAAGTCTGTGTTTACACCACTGAAACAGGAGAAGAATAAATTATCCAATACAATAAATATATAACAGCCAAAGAAATATTTCAGTATGGCATAAAAGTAATTGTTTATGCTTAAGAGCTGATCATGAATTAGAAAGATATATTTAAGTTAATATCAAATTTCATATATTTAAAAATAAACAATATATTGTTTATTGAGGATGTCACAGACATTCTCTCAGATATCCCTGGGAGTCTAAAACGCTGATGAAACTGATATTCGGGTGACATTCAAGTCAAGTAGACCCAATTTTAGCAAAGTCCGGATGGTCTGTGACAGCCAAATCGTCTGCTCGCACTTTCACGATGGTGGGACTGTTAGTAATCCTGGGTATAACCTCCATGCACAAGCACACTGTGGGTGACCATCCAGATATGAACCAACGTAAGCAGGGGTCGAGGTGTGGTGCCCACACCACATGGAGGAATGCTGCCCCTCTGTGTTACCAGGCAATACTAGGTGGTAGATGACTCTCATCAACCGGTGTAATACCACCACTTTGTTTATTGGAGGCTTGAAGTGATGGAACCCATGTTTAGTCTCCAGAGCTAAGTTCTAGTCAACCCTTCCCCATCTCTTCCATCATGCAGTATGACTGATGACTTTTCAGGTTATGATGAACATCGTGGTGAGATCCAATCTTCCTAACATTTCGAGGGTACAGCTCTAAAATGGTGTTCGCAGGCCAGCCACTAGTTAGTACACCGAAACGAACCTATTGGTAACTCTTTAGGAGGCTTCGGCATCAGCGAGTGTATAATCCTGCTGCCTCTACTCTGCCAGATAGTGACTGTAGGAGGTCCAAGTAGTGTGTATGCAGGGAGCATTGTCGAGGCCACGTTATGTCAAGGATCTGGGTATATTCTTACCATGTGTACGCCATATCCAAAAATTTCATTACTTCATACAGTATGTTTCCCCCCACTTTTTCTTACTATTGAATACACCATGAATTGTCAAACTAATAGATTAAGCTTATCTGCAAAAAGATCTAAACCTCCCAAGCACTTCCTAATTCATTTCACAAATATACGTGGTCTCTGTTCTAATCTCAACGATGTCCATTTCCACTTGCAGTCTGCCAAACCCCATGTACTTTTACTGACAGAATCTCAGTTGATTCAACTACTGCTCATCTCAGTTGCCCAAACTGCTGTATGATTCCTTTCGCCTCAAAGGTGGTACTTGTGCATATGTCCGTTCCGATATTCCCTGTTAGAGACTTAGTAATATGGAATCTCCTCTCTTCGATCTTCTCTGGCTCAAAATCTCTCTACCTCACTGTCAAATTCATCTGTTGTCTCTACCTTTCTGCCAACTCCACTAATCACTTGGAGCTCTTTGACTTCCTCTCTTTGCAACTTGACTTTCTCCAGTACAACTTTCCGAATAGTGAGATAATTTTCCTTGGTGATTTTAATGTTCACAACTCCAGCTGGCTTCCATTTTCTAGTCACACCGACCCAGCTGGTCGAGATGCTGAGGCTTTTGCAATTTCTAATGACCTTGCACAGATTGTTCATTTACCTACAAGAATACCAGACAATCCTAACCATACAGCCAACACGCTTGATTTTTTTCTCACAAACAATCCTTATAAGTACACGGTCGAAGTAAATTGTCCTTTAGGCACCTCAGATCACAACTTGGTGATTGTCTCTTCTCCAATGAAACCTTTATCTCATGGCTATTCCCAACCTCGTGTTGGAATTACAAGAATGCAAAATGGGATGACCTGTGAGACTTCTTTTCCTTGGTCGGTTTACTGTTTCAAAACTTCTGATGTCAACGTTTGCTCAGATCGTGTCAGTGAAATTATTATTGCAGGAATGGAATCCTTTATTTCACACTCCACTCTAAAATCTCATCCTTTATCTAAACCTTGGTTTTCCAATAAATGTGCTAAGGCTGTTCAAGAGAAGAATGATGCATATCGTAATTGGCTTGTTTCCAATTCCTCAGTTTCATTTTCTGCCTACGGCAAAGCTCGCAACAATTGTAAAGCAGTCATTAATCAGTCGAAATTAGATTTTGAACAGGCTAAGAGTAGAAAACTGGCTTCTTGCCCTAATGGTAGCCGAGCATTCTGATCTCTTGCCAAAGCTATTGGCCACAACTTTTGTCCATCTCTGCTCCCACCTCTGTCAAAACCAGATGGTTCTGTTGTTACTTCAGCCAAGGATAAAGCTGACCTGCTAGCATCCCATTTCTCTTCCAACTCGTATTAATGATCTTGGTAAAACACCTCCCAACATGCTCCATTCAATACTTCCTGTGGTCTTCCATCAAAAGGATGTCAGAAGGACTTTGGCAAATCTTGATGCTAAGAAATCTCCAGGTTCTTATGGTATTTCTACACTTATTCTCAAAACCTGTGCTCCTGAACTTACTCCTGTTCTTTGTCGCCTTCTTTCACTTTCTTATTTCAAAAGTGTTTTTCCTTCTGCTTGGAAATTTGCTCATATCCAGCCAGTTCCTAAAAAGGGTGAAAATCCCTCCCATCTAATTATCATCCCATTGCAGTTACTTCTACTCTTTCTAAAGTAATGGAGAAATCAATTAACCGTCAACTCTTAAACTACCTAGAAACCTTCGGTCTGATTAACAATCACCAGTATGGATTCCGTCAGTGTCGATCCACCGGTGATATTCAGGCTTATGTTACCCATTTATGAGAAGAATGTTGCATATCGTAATTAAACTCAATTCAATGGAAAAGTTTGGTGAAGCACAAGCAGTTGCTCTTGATATCTCAAAGGCTTTTGATCGTGTTTGGCATAAAGGTCTTCTAAACAAGCTTCCATCTGTTTTTTGTAATTGGTTATCCAGTTTTCTCTCTGAATGCTCACTTAGGGTGATGGTAGATGGCTCTCTGTCTTCTAACTTCTCCACTAATGCTGGTGTCCCCCAAGGTTCAGTTCTTTTCCTCTTGTATATTAATGACATTCTTCCATTGACTGGAAATCATATCCATAGTTTTGCCAATGATAGCACATTGCATTCCACTTTCTATTTTGAAAAACTTTGCCCTGCCCAATAAACTTCAACTTCTCAAATATACACTACCAATTCCTTAAATGCTGATCTCCAGGAAATTCTCCAGTGGGGCAAAGACAACTTAGTTGATTTTAATCCTTCTAAAACTCAGTCTTGTCTTATATCTCGCAAAAAGGATTCTTCTGCTCCTATGCTTATCTCTGGTGATACTCCGATTTCTAGGCAAAATGATATATCTCTTTTGGGGATTACTCTGACTTCTAATCTCTCTTGGCACAAGCACATTACAAATATTGCTTCCTCTGCATCTAAAAAACTTGGTTTTCTCTTTTACTTTTCTTCCAAACAGCTGCTCACTCTATACAAATCGCAAATCTGCCCTACCATGGAATTTGTCCCCACATTTGGGGCGGGGCCACCAAAACCTCTGTCAGGCTTCTAGATTCCATTCAGAAGAGGGCAGTTAGGTTAATTAATGACTCCTCTTAAACAGAGTGTCTCCACTCTCTGTCTCATAGACGTACTGTTACTGCTGCATGCCTTTTCTACAGATACTTCCATGGGCACTGTTCTTCTTAACTGGCTTCTATAATTCCCGCTCTCTCTCTTTCAAAACAGTCCAAACATGTGCCGCCAACATGCATTTACTGTCCAATTCAAACTCACAGAAGCAACTTTTTATCTTCCTCATTTATTCATTCAACTGCCGTTTTCTGAAACAACCTTCCTTCTTACATATTTCCTGAAAATTACAGTCTACAAAAGTTCAAGTCTAATGTCAACAAATATCTTCTTTCGTCTTCTCAACCTCCAACCCAAGCATGGTACTAAGTACTATAGGTTCTAATACCGCTCGTGTTTGGGGTTTTCATAAAAAAAAAAAAAAAAAAATATATATATATATATATATATATATATAGCAGGATGATTTTCTTAAGTTTGCTACTGCATGACACAAATATGCATGAAGTAGTTGTTCTTCCAGCAAAAACTGCCCTCAGTGTAGCTGCCAGCTTTTGACTTTCAAAATCTAGAGATCAGTCAATTGTAAGCAGGAGGTTTTTGTGCAAAAAGCGGTACTTTTTTTGGAAAAAGTACAAGATTCTTTTAAAGTTCATACTTTAAAAGTTCATAATTAAATTAAATTTCATTGGCAAACTACACATTTCATATTAAAATACATACATCGGATTGTTTGCCAGTACAGTAGCCTTTTAAAAATTAGCTTACCTAACCTTTTTTCTGTCTGTGCATTTCTGTTTGAATAGTTTATTAGATATCAACCTTATGTTGATTTTGATATTATTGCACACTTTGCATCTTCAGAAATATAGATTTTTTTTTTGTTCATAACAGTGGCCCTCCTGCCTAGAGTTGGCTGTCAGAAGCATTCCCAAAGCTCCACCAGAAAGAGAAGATCTCATCACAGTTTTTGTTTTTCTAACCTGGCTGAATATTCTGTCACACTCAGCACTGTTATGAGGAATTGTTAAAATGCCAAGCGTGAAATAATTTCTTGTATTTCAAGCTTCCTTGCGCACTTGTCAGTACCCCAACCAAGGACCATTGTATATCAATTCTTCTTTCATAATAGCATCTGGTGGTCTCAAACTGAAATAGACAGAGTTGATGTTACAAAACATCTGTTGTTTTATATTTAATGACACCAAGAAGTACTGAAAACATGTCCAAAAAAATTTCAAATTTAAATATGATGCACTGCCACTTGATGAAATTTGTTCTACCTCAGAATTTATGACTGATTTTCTGGAGGACTTATTCAATAAAAACCTTGTGGATTGTGGGATTTCCCAGGAATATTTCGAGTGTATTAAGGTTCATTTTAAAATCAGGTCTGGGAACAAACAATCAACAACAATCAATCAGCTGGGTTCTTGAGATCCAAAATAAAATTAGGAAAGTGTTTTTGGCTTCAAATTGCAAGGTTTTTGTTGGATGGTCTGTCCATGGTATGAAGGATTTCTTCGCAGCATCAAGCTGTTTTAAATATCTTAGCTACGGACGCTCGGCTAAAAACTGCCACCAGTCCGAGTTTACCTGCAGACATTGCGGTGACGTGGGTCATCAAATTCAAGACTGTCCTAAAATGGAGGAACCTGCTGTTTGCCCAAATTGTCAGCTTAAGAAGAGGAATACAGACCATTCCTTCAAGGACGTTAAGTGCCCTAAATTTGTGAAAGCCCAAGAAGTAACAAAAATTCGGACCAACTTTACCTAACTCTGGAATGTCTTGTGTATATACTTTACAGTTAAATTGTCAATGATCTTTATCGGTTTTAAGTGATCTTTCTAAGTTAATGGTCCAACACAAATTTCAACTTTTAGGGTTACAAGAACTGTATTCTTATAAGGGTGTGGTCAAGGGCCTCCCTCTCAGCTGTCATTATTTCTTCAAACCCTGTTACGGTTGGTGACTGGGGTAATGCCACTACCAGGCCTGGTGGTTGCTGACCCCCTCATTACTGTAACAAAAATTTCTAGTCTTTGCACTACAGCCTTCCAAGCATGCACTGCATGTGCATGCTTGGAAGGCATGTTTTGGAAAAATTTATGTGGTTTCTCTGTATGCTCAAGCCAGGCAGGCCATAGAGCCATTTCTAAATTACATGGAAGACATTTTGATCCATTTATCTAGTTTTCCCGTCATTTTTATGATGGATGCTAATGCTCACTCCCAGCTTTGGAATAGCCCTACTACAGACTCTAAAGGTGAGCTTTTGGAGGAGCTTATTCAGTCCAATAACCTCACTCTGTGGAATACCCCAGGCCATCCACCTACTTTTTTTCTTCTCTGGGTCAATCTTATATTGACATTACCCTTTCAAACTCAACTCTTGGTTATGGCATTTCCAACTGGCATAGCCATACTTTGTGGTGCTCGAGCGAACACAATGTCATCACTTTTATGAACAATCCTGGGGTTATCAGGTGCTGTTTTGACTTCCCGCAGTTTAAGACAAAACACATTGATTGGAATATCTTTGATGTAAAGGTTCATGAGCTTATTTCAGAAGAAATAATCGTCCAACTTGGCTCGCTTCCTGCTGATATGCAGGTTTCTGGGGTTCAAGAGATTCTAATCACTGTCTGTGAGTCCACTCTAAAAAAAGAAAAAATGAAAAATGAATAGTGTTTCATGGTGGACCCCAAATCTCACAATAAACTTAAAATGCTCGTCGTAATTTTCAGAGAGCTAACAGGCCCAGAGATGAGATTGACAGATTTGGTGAGTTGTATAAATCCAATTAAAAGAGTTATTTCAATACCATTTTCCAAGAGAAGAAACTTGCCTGGGCAGGGTTTGTTCAGCATAACATAAATGAAGATCCGTGGGGATTACCCTACAAACTTGTTACTAACAAGGTTCATCCCGGCGATGTTCTTTCTTCTATTATTGTAAATGGTAATGAAACCCTGGACTGGAGTTTGTCCATAAATGCTATCTTGGACAGCTTGCTCTATGAGGACACTGCCTCCTGTGAAAATACCATTCAAACTACAATAAGATTAGATCATTTATCTTACCAAGGGCCCCGAACCGAAGCTCCTTTTACGGATACTGAGTTGGAATCTGCAGTCTCAACCTTAAGGGATGGTAAATGTCCTGGAGAGATTTTTGAGGTTTCTGTACTTAAAAGATTTTAGAAAAATTGCCCATTAATTATATTAAATCTTTTGAATGCTTGTCTGTCTTCGGGATTATTCCCGCTGGCTTGGAAACAGGCTAGACTTAAAACTTCTGCTTAAGTCCTTTGACAAACCCTTCAATGATGCAGCCTCTTACAGGCCAATTACACTGCTGCCCATCCTTGGCAAAGGTTTGGAAAAATTGTTTCTCGTCTTCTAAATTATTATTTAGACAGAAACCTAAGTTCCCCACTTCAATTTGGCTTTACACGTGGAAGGGCTTTTGTTGATGCTATGTCAGGTTTTGAGTACATTCAAATTTCCAATTCTAAATATGTCCTCGGTCTCTTTGTTGATTTCCAAGGGGCATTTGACACTGTTTGGTGGCCAAGTGTCCTGGCGAGGTCCAGAGAGGCCGAGGTCTCTGCTCCTATTTACAGTCTCCTTTTGAATTACTTTGATTCTCATAGCATCACAGTTGCTCAGGATTCTGCTGTCTCCAGATCTGTTTCTAGGGGCTGCCCTCAGGGTTCTGTTCTTGGCTCTGTGTGCTGGAACATGGTCCTTGATGGGTGGCTCTCGGTTGATCGAGACAACATCCTTCAGATAGCTTACACAGACGACCTTGCTATTCTGATTTTTAGTAATTCCCACCGGGAGCTAGAGTGCAGAGCAAATGAAGTTCTAGAGGACTTGAATATCTGGTGTCAAACACAAACTACAAATCTTGACTAATAAAACAATACAAATGTTGCTAAAGGGCTCTCTCTTGATGTGAATAGACCACCTGTTATTAAGTTGAATGGAGAAATGAATAGGAGTACTCAGCAGCATAAATACTTAGGAATTTATTTTGATGACCATCTTAATTTTAATTACCATGCAAAATATGTACTTCAGAAAATAAAAGCTATGACCTATAAAATGATTAAGATTACCAGGAGTATTTTTGGTGTAAAGAAATCTTCCATTAAATTATACTACTCTTGTATATTTATACCTATTGTGTGTTATATGGCTGGGGTCTTGGAATACAGAATCGGTAACTCCCTTGTTCAAAAATATCTTACTCAAGCACAAAGATTCTTTCTTCTCGCTGTAAGTAGAACTTGTCGAACTGTCTCTACAGCTGCTCTCCAGATCCTCAGTCACTGACTGCCAATCCAATATGAAGTAATGTTACACTATCTTTTATATCATAGAAGAAAAAATGTTCCTGCGATTGTAAATGGTATAACATATAATACTGACTTGCATGAAAATGTAGACATTAAAAGAATGAGAAATGAATGTTGTAGAGCGTGGCAAAATACCTGGTCTACCTCTACTTTGGGTAGGGAGACCTTTAAGTTTTTTCCCGAGGTTGTTGATTTCAACAAGAAAATGGACTGGTTCAATCCTAGTTTATACGTTACGTTTTTATATACCAGTCATGGCAATCTTAACTTTAAATTGTTCTCACTAGGATTAAGTAACACTCCTCTCTGTAGTTGTTGTGCCCAAGAAACTGTTGAGCACCTTGTCTTTCATTGTCCCCTGTACGATGATTTAAGACTGGACTTTCAACTTCTCACAAATGTATTTGATTGCTCTGAACTGCCAAGATTGGTTAACTATTCTGAATATTATACTGCCTTCTCCACCTATGCAGAGAAATTGTTTAAACGGAGGAAAAGAATTCTTGCTCCTGAGGTTCAGTAAAATGCTAGACTGTTTCTTTGGATTACTCTTACCTGATGTATTGATCAGTCTGCTGGATTCCGAAGCCCAGTATTTATTTATATATCATCATTGTATATAGTCTTTTTATGTACCATCATTGTATATAGTCTTTTTATGTATAATTAATCATTATACATAGTTGTTATAAATTGTACACAATGTATAGATTACTTTCAGCGGCGAATAGGGGAAACCCTGGAGCCCGTCAAAAAATGATAAAATACTTTGACATGACTTGTATATGTCTTCTGAAATGTTATGCTATATTCCTTTGGCATCTTATTGAAAGAAATTGTTAATTAGCTTTGCACTACACAATTGAAATGAATGCACAGAATAAAGTGATTATGTTGCATTTCTACTTTGCAACTTAGACTACTACAGTACACCTGATAACCAATTTGTTAAAAAAAATAAGCAAAAATTCAAAAAAAATTTTTAAAAAAATCCAATTTTAACATAGCTGTATTAATTTTGAAGAGAAAAACTGAGTTTATACAAAAATATAGTGAGATAAAGAAAGGTCAATTTGAGTAAAAATAAAAAAGACAGTTGCTGTTATAAATCCAGAGAGTTGACAGCTATGAACCAGAATGGAAATCTAACCTTATCAAAATGACCATAATCGCAGCTTCTGAGAGGATATAAAAAAAGGAGATGGTGAATACAGTCATCTGTTTTACCAAAACAACAACTTCATGGCTGTGCTTATTGAATACCCGAATAAAAAGAGGACCACTTTCCCAAAATTGGCTATACAAAATGATGAGAAAGTTCAAAGAAACAGGTGATTTATCTGTAGCTCATAGCACCACATGTTACTCTGTCCTCCAGTAACAGTGGCTGCTAGTGAAGAGATCACTTGCTGTGGTGAGTGTAGCATGAAACCAACATTCATCTATTAGCACTAGGGTGGTATCACATCTTAACATTTCATGGTAAACTATCTGTAAAGCTCATCAAACCATCATTCACTAATACCCATACAATATCCTTGAGTGTAAGGGCTAACACAAACTTCCACATCAACATAATGACTTTGCTCTGTGGTGTCTGACAAGAATGGAGATTGATAACATATCACCAGGATCATATTGTGGAGTGATAAAGTTCACATCCAGTTAAATAAGTGTGAATACCAATAATTGTCAGGTGTGGGTATCATCACTTCCAGGTTCTGTCAATGAAGTGCTTCTCCACTGTCCACATGCTATTTGGTGTGGTTTACAGCAAATTTTATAATTGACCATTTTTCTTTAAGATTAGGAGATCATGATCCAGAGAACTTTACTGCAATCATCTACATCATTTGATACATAAGGAAGACATCACCCACTCTCCTGTTCTTCAGCAGAGAGAGAGAGAGAATGTTTGGAAACAACTGTTTGTATGCAGGAGAGGACACCTCTGCACATTGACTGGCCAGTAACTCAGCTGCTTTATAACACATTCACATCATTTCCCATCACTTTAGAAATATCTGCCATTTTAATCTCCAGATATCAATCCTTGTGATTTTTGGTTTTAGGAATATTTTGAGGCATATCCAATCTCTAACTGAATTGAAGGAAAGCATTGCAAGGAATGTCATTAACATTCCGCATGACATGTTTTAAAAACATGCTGATCATGCCATACTGCACAGTATGGTATGGTCACCATATAATATTAAATTTTTAAATTCTATACAATGGGACCAACTGATGATGTTACATCATCAGTTGTATCATCATCAATAACATCATCTCAGCAAATTCTAAATGGGAAGCATTCAAGGAAGTAATCTTGGAAGCTACTAGGCTTTTTGTCCCAACTAAGAAATACTGTTCAAAGTTTAGGCCTAAATGGATGACAGATGAGCTAATGAGACTTTTGACAGAGAAGAAAAATGCATCTGATACATATTATCAGGTGACACAAAAGACTATGGTAAATATAAGCTTGTCTGTAATCAAGTCACAAAGGAGGTTAAGCAAGCGAAGACAGATTATGAGAAATCTTTGGCAAAGGATGCAAAGAAAAACAAAGACTTTTTTACTTATGTAAACTCTAGAAGGAAGGGGATGAATCAGATTGGTCTACCTGATGTGGATGGTTTGACTGTTGATGACCCTGCTAAGATAGCTGACAAACTGAATGAATATTTCAGTTTAAGGGTTTTCTTCTAAGAGCAGAGTGGAGGAGAAATTGTTGAAGTTGACCGTAAGAAAAGCACCTGGGGTGGAGGGATCTATCCAGTTATATTAAAGGAGGCAGCAAAGGAAGTAAGAAAACCCTTGGCCATAATTATGAAAGCCTCCTTGGACTCAGGGGAGGTCCCCATGGACTGGAGATGTGCAAATGTGTCCCCAATTCACAAAGGGTGACACGACTAATTACAGACCTGTTAGTTTAACTTCTGATCCAGAGAAAATAATGGAGTCGCTCATTAAAGAAGCATTGCAGGATCATCTAGACAAGACTGCAGTTATGGTTCAGACATAGCATGGGTTTGTTAAGAGGAAGTCTTGTCTGACCAATTTGATTGGATATTGTGATATGGTCACAAAGGAACTGGATGCAAAAAATAATTTTGTTATCGTGTACTTGGATTTCAGGAAAGCTTTTGATACTGTTGCACATGGAAGACTACTGTACAAATTGGAGCAGTATGGCATTAAGAGTAAGTTGCTGCTACGGATAAAGGATTGAGTGGGAGAAGACAAAGTGGTAATCAACGGACACTGCCTTAATGGACTAATGTTATTAGTGGAGTCTCCCACGGTTCTGTTGGGCTCCTTGTTGATTTCTGTATTTATCAATGATATTGTGAAGGTATAGCAGGGTTAATATTCAAGTTTGCAGACAATATGAAGGTTGACAGAATTGTTATTGACAGTATACTGCAGCAACAGGATCTAGAAAAGTTGAGCAGGTGGGCTGAGAGGTGGCAACTGAAGTTTAATGTTGACAAATGTAAAGTACTGCATACTGATAGCAGTAACTCCAGAGAAATGTACAAACTGTACTATACTCAGGATAGTGGAGAATGAAAAGGACCTGGGGGTAATTGTGCAGTCAGATATGAAGTTTTCTGAGCAGTGCAGACAGGCTGCAATAGTAGCTTGTGGTGTCGTCTCAATGATATACAGGAAGTTTGTTAGCAGGGATAAGGAGGTGATTGTCCCCTTGTATAAGGCAATAGTCAGGTGACACTTTGAGTAGTGCATACAGATGTGGAGGCCTCATTTTAGGAAGGGTGTGGAACTGCTGGAATGAGTACAGAGAAGGGCAACGAGATTACTGAATGGAACAAATGATTGCTGTTACCAAGATAGGCTTAAGTTCAGCAACTTGCAATGTCTGGAGACTAGGCACCTGTGAGAGGTTCTGATTGAGATATATAAGGCCTTGAATGGTTTGAGCAAGCTCAGTGCTGATGGGATTCTTCTTCTTGCTCAGATTACTCACCTGAGTCGACATAAATTCAAATTGAAGAAAGAGTTGTAAAACAGATGTGCAGAAATTTGCATTCAAATTGAAGAAAGAGTTGTAAAACAGATGTGCAGAAATTTGCCTTTAACCAGCGGGTGGCTGATAGTAGGAACAAACTTCTGTATGTCATAGTGGAGGTCAACAACTTAAATAAGTTCACCACTTGGAGTGAATGGATGGGTGAAATGGGAATGGGTTTTTTTTTTTTTTTTTTTTTTGACTGATGCTATATAAGCTTGCATTCTTGCATCGTATGCCTCTACTGATGCTAACACTGAACATCTCAAATCTTCAAACCGAGCAGTTCATCTAAACAGTACTCTAGAAGTTGTACACAGTGTCAACTACCCCCATGGTGTCAGTTTTTGGAACTTTTTTGTTTTGCACTTTCCATTCCTAATTTCTGCCTATAGACAGCTGTGGCCTATTTTAATTATAACCATACTCTATAAAGAATTACAAAGAAAAGACTCAACATGTATTTTAATCAAAAAACTACATAGATAGATCCAGTGAAGGGAATGGATTAAAAAAAAATTTTTTTAATTTAAATTCTATACAATGGGACCAACTGATGATGTTACCAATAGCAAATTCTAAATGGGAAGCATTCAAGGAAGTAATCTTGGAAGCTACTAGGCTTTTTGTCACTACTATCACTCGTAAGTAGGTCTATAGACAAATTATTTACTCTCACTCCCTGATACCACTGGAAAAGTAAATAGTCAGACCACATCTTGAATGCTATATACAGGTATGGAAGCTACATTTCAGTTTGATTGAAAGGGAAGAGAGGAGGGCAACAAAGCTAGTTGGATGAAAAGAGATATTTTTACCGGAAGAGACTCCAGTTCAGTAAGTTGTAGGTATGTGCCTGTGGATTTGAATGAGTGCCCAATTCTTAAAAGGACAGCAAACTTAATGATGGGAGTGTATTTTCTTTTTCTAGAACGATGCAAATTATGCAACAGATTAAGGAATATAAGTAAAGATAAAGGTAGACTTTATGTAAGAAAAATTGCCTTTAGTCAAAAGCAACTGCTAGAACAAACTGACTCTAACACCAAGTGATCAGATAAATAGTTGGAAGGGAAAAAAATATAAAACAAAATATTTTCTCTATTTTATTTTTGTTTATTGACTTATTATTTATTATTTTTTTTTTATGGCAGATGCTGCATAAGCTTTGCTTCCTTACATCATTCTACCATTTTAATCCTATTGCCTTCACCAAACATTAACAAGTAGACTCCCTAATCCCATTTCCATTCTTTAAGGTTAATTACATAGCTCAAGCTTTTTTGCAATCTAATCCCAGCATCTTCATCATGCAGAAGATAGTCAAGGTGACTGATCCAGCTATTTCTAAAACAAGCTAAACTAAAGCCAGCACAATCCCAAAAAAATAATTCCAGGTTTCCCCACCAGCCTGGACACCATATATCTTGTAACAGCTAAGAAAAAAGCAACTACACAGAATGCACCCACCATACGACGATAGGATCGCTATGATCTTGAATCACAGGACCCTCTATTGAACTGAAGCCAATGAATAAAAGCTCAAAGTGAAAAAAGAAACCTTCACATAAAGCTACACAGTAATAGTGCCACAGCTATTCTTTCTCAGCCCATCTTTAAGCCACTGTTAATTTACTGGGCATGGTGCTTGGTAATCTCTCAAGTAGCTTATTTAGTAAACTATCTCATGCTCTACGTAGTATCAGACACAATTGTGGATGGTAAAAGGATGATAACAGTTGGGTGTACATTTTTGCCCATGGCATTACTCACTGGTCAAAAACTGAATTGTTACAATTCAGTTTTTGACCAGTGAGTAATCTTGGAAGCTACTAGGCTTTTTGTCACTACTATCACTCATAAGTAGGTCTATAGACAAATTATTTACTCTCACTCCCTGATACCACTGGAAAAGTAAATAGTCAGACCACACCTTGAATGCTATATACAGGTATGGAAGCTACATTTCAGGAAAGATACATTTCAGTTTGATTGAAAGGGAAGAGAGGTGGGCAACCTCTCTTCTTAGCTACCCTAACACAACCCATGTGTTTACTTGTACCGCAATGACTTCCAGCAGTCTCTGAAATATCCTGCATCTTGTTTTTCAGACTTCTGCTCATTCCAATAGAAGCAGTGCAAGAATCTCTTTCATCTCTGCAGTGGCTACTATTAATCTATTAGTCTTTATCTCCCCCCCCAAGCTACCAGTTTTCCAACCCACCTAACACTGCCTCGATAGCATCAGCAAATATTCTTGCACCCTTTCTATTTAAGTGTATCCCATCCCTGTAGAACCAATCTCTCCTGTTAACAAGTACAGTCCAGGGTGAAAAAAATTCTACCTCTTGAGCCTTGCACAATCTTTCCAGGGCCGAATTGATCGACAAGGCTCTCATCATATACTCCCTCCTATCGTGTCTGGGCAGAATTGCAGACACTTTCAAATTCAACCCTACTTCACGGCTTTTTTTCAACAGTGACCTGTACTTGTTAAGTAATTCCACTGGTCTCCTACTCTTAACATCATTAGTACCAACATGTACAACTATATCACCTTTTTGTGCCCTTAAAAGATGATATCTGCTCTACAACGTCATCAACCTTTGCCCCTGGCAGACATACCCTGGTCCTGTTCCACCTATCCTTTTTACAAAGCATGTTCCCCGTTTCCCTGACAATAGAGTCACCAACAACTTCTATGTGCAACCCTCAAGAAACATGTTTCATGTGATCCAGCAGCCCACAGTGTTTCACCTGAAGAACATCACATATTAACTGGAAACAAATTGGTAAATTGCAGAGTACCTTGTCCTTTTATTTTTTACTCATGGCAGAATTTCAACTACCATGAGTAAATATTTTAGGCTTAAAATCTACAATCCACAATTTGCTAATTTATTTCATAGGCCATATAGCTTTTGCTGCATTAAAATAATCAAACTGAAAAAAACAGACACCATTCTGAGAATGTTCCAAAGCACCCAAAATTGAATAGAACTTTGCTTCCAGTGTATTGGATGTCACCTTGAATATGTCAGATGACTTAAAGCTGGGTATATATATTTGGGCTATTTCAAATTTATTTCTTTTCTTGTGTTGAGTTTTTCGTCCTTGTTCCACTCTAATTATACATGTATAATTAATATTCTACTAAATTATGTATAAGTATAGTGCAAAAGCATCAATAATACATAGCCAAATCTGAATGAACAGAATATTAGCAAAGCGGCATCATTTTAAGTTATATCTCATATTGTGAATACCTTCACAATGAGTTGCCATGATATTGCATTACTTCGAATAAATAATGCTACACCTGAGAAGAAGACTAATGTTACTTATTCTCAGATGGATACCACCACCACCCAGAGAGCACCATTTCAGGGCTAT
Source organism: Mastigoproctus giganteus (assembly GCF_048544385.1). Classification (NCBI taxonomy): domain Eukaryota; kingdom Metazoa; phylum Arthropoda; class Arachnida; order Uropygi; family Thelyphonidae; genus Mastigoproctus; species Mastigoproctus giganteus. The sequence continues at coordinate 57,121,911 of NC_143587.1, forward strand.
TTGGCCCTTCTTCGGTGGGTGGGTAGGTACCCGAGTGATGCAATGATGGCAAAACAGTTATGAAGTATAATTCCACAATATGAGAGATGCCTGATGATGTATGATGTATTTAGACTATAAAGCATTTAGGGCCAAAGCTATGGAAAAGTCTAGACCAAGGTTTCTTAACTAGGGGTCCATGGAAGGATTGCAGGGGGTCCGTGAGCTTGGATGGGAAAAAAATCAACTCATTAATTTCCTTCACTTATGAATGTATGTAATAAATTACAGTTGTATTAGCTGTATCTGTAGTCACCAATAGAAATAACAGATATTTTCATAGCATATTATAGTTATTGCATATCTCAAAAAATTGCTTACGCTCATCGTTACTTTGAAATTACGGCAGTTATTAGACCTGCCGCTAGATCGCACTTGATTGCAGTCCTGCTGTGGACAGACTATCATGCAACGTAGTTGGCAAACTATCCGGCAAATCAGCACCCAGTAAGCCACTTTTAACAAGAATAGACACGCTGGCTACGAGTGTAAACCAGGCATGATCAAACACTTCCTACGGTTTAGATAACATTTAAAGTGTGTAATTTAACCTTTTCGCTGCTATGTGCGTTTATACCGGTCTAACGGTGGAGGCTCCTGCAGTGCTACAGGCGTGTATGCTCGCCCACTGTGTGTCTGTCAATGCATACAGTCTTCATATATGTCTTTCTTAGTTGCTAATATTGCATTAATTATTTAACATTTGTTACAGACAAAATTTAAGTTGAAATGTCGAAGAAAAGGAAGTATGATGAAAACTATGTATTATTTGGTTTCACTTGCATTAATGAACTTGACGGGACTCAAACACCGCAGTGTTTTTTGTGCGGAAAAATTCTTGCGAACTGAAGTATGAAGCCAGCATACTTCCGTTCGCAAGACCATCTCAAGTCTGTCCATGCTGAAAATGCATCTAAAGATGCTGGTTTTTTTCATGTGAAAAAATCTCAATTCGAAAAAGCAGGGACACTTCCAAAACTTGAATTTGCCATTTCATGAAAACCTTTTCTTGAAGCATCCTATAAAGTTGCTTACCGGATTGCCAAGCAAAAGAAGCCCCACACTATTGGAGAGACTTTAGTAAAGCCATGTGCACTGGAAATGGTCGAACTGGTCTGTGGACTGGAACAGAGAAAAAAACTGGAAGCTGTTCCCTTGTCAAATGATGTAATACATTCTAGAATAGTTGATATGTCTTTTAATATTTTGAAGCAGGTGATCGAGGAAATGGCAGCCTCGCCATTCCCCTTCAGTATGCAATTGGATGAAACTACAGACATTTCTCAATGTAGCCAGCTCCTTGTTTTTGTTCGCTATTGTGCATGCTGATGCCATCAAAGAAGAATTCTTATTTTGTGAGTCTCTTTCGGAAACTACAAAAGCCATCAACGTTTTCGAAATGGTAAAAAGTTTTTTTTTACAAATGAAAGGAAAACTTCATTCTCTTTGCACTGATGGAGCTCCTGTGATGCTTGGTAATACATCTGGTTTTGCTATTTTAGTGGAAAAAGAAGAAGCTCCTCAAGCCGTCATCACTCATTGCTTTTTACACAGACATGCACTGGCAACAAAGACTTCCAACAACCGTGAAAGAAGTATTGTCAACAGCCATAAAAGTTATCAACTTTATCAAAAGAAGTTCTCTGAATCATCATATTTTTAAAAGATTTTGTCAAGAAATGGGAGCAGAATATGAAGTGCTTCTCTACCACACAGAAGTGCGCTGGCTTTCAAGAGGACAAGTTTTGAAGTGCTTGTTCGAATTAAGGGCAGAAGTTTCACTTTTTCTGGAAGAAAGAGAAAACCCACTCTTGGAACATTTTGAAAGGAAGGATTTTATCCATGGGTTGGCTTACCTGGCAGATATTTTTCACCATATGAATGAGATGAATCTTTCCATTTAAGGTCACGAAGTCACCATTATGGATGCAACTGAAATATTACAAGCTTTCTTGGCTAAGTTACCAATATGGAAGAAGAGAGTAGAGACCGACATTCCTGCAAACTTTCCACTGTTGCAGGAAGTGCTTTACCAAGATGTAGTTGAAATGCAAACTTCTCTCAATTTTTTTTGAAAAGAGATATCTGCGAACACTTGGAAACATTACAGAACTCTTTTAAAAATTATTTCCATCTTGATGGCATGAAAATTGAATCATGGATCCGAAATCCTTTTCTTTCTGATATAAACTGTATCGAAGATATTGACTTAACCAAAGATGAACTCATTGATGTTAGGTCAAAAAACTTACTACGATTGCAGTTTACCTCAAAAAGCCTTGGAGAATTCTGGTGTTCCCTGAGAAGCCTATCCTTGTCTTGTAAAGCGAGCTATGGAAGCTTTGATACCATTTGCAACAATATATCTGTGCAAATCAGGATTTTCACCACTTGTAACAATGAAAACAAAAATTCGAAATCGATTAGATGTCCAACATGACATGCATGTTGCCTTGTCAAATACCACACCACACCACAGTTTAATGTTCTTATTCAAGATAAACAACAACAGTCTTCACACTGATATGTCCTTAAAAAATAAAATTTAACTTCAACTTTCCCATATTTTAAATGTATTGTATTATTATTCGATGTGTTAAGAAAGAAACACATATATTACTGCATAATGTTTTTTTTTTTAATTTTGTTAACTATTTCATTCAACTGGTTTTTTTGTAATTTTATTTTATGCATTTAAAAACATTATTCTGAGAGGGGCTCCATGGCATTCACCTGACTGGCAAAGGGGTCCATGGAACTAAGAAGGTTAAGAACCCCGGTCTAGACTATGTACAAGTATAGTGCAAAAGCATCAATAATACATAGCCAAATCTGAATGAACAGAATATTAGCAAAGCGGCATCGTTTTACGTTATATCTCATATTGTGAATACCTTCACAATGAGTTGCCATGATATTAGATGGCAACGAGTTATATCTCATATTGTGGCAACTCGTTGCCACAATATGAGATATAACTTAAAACGATGCCGCTTTGCTAATATTCTGTTCATTCAGATTTGGCTATGTATTATTGATGCTTTTGCACTATATATATATAGTCTAGACTTTTCTATAGCATTAGCTATGGAAAAGTCTAGACTATGTATAAGTATAGTGCAAAAGCATTTGATGCAAGAAAGCAAGCTTATGCAGCATCAGCCAAAAATAAAAAAAATAAATAAATAAAAATAAGAACTTCCACTTCACCCCTCTGTTCGTTCGGAATACCTGTCCAGCTGAGCATTAAACTTATTTAGGCTATCAACTTCCACCACAAGGGATGGAAGTCTGTTCCACCAACCAACCACCCGCTGGCTAAAGGCAAATTTCCACACGTCTATCCTACATCTGTCTTTCCTCAATTTGAATTTATGACCTCTCAGGTGATTATTCTGAGCAAGAGGAAGAATCCTATCAGCATTGAGCATGCTCAAACCATTCAAGGCTTTATACCTCTATCAGATCACCTCGCTGGTGCCTAGTCTTAAGACACTGTAATTTGCAAAACTTAAGCCTTTCTTCATAAGAGCACCCCTTTGTTCCATTCACTACTCTTGTTGCCCTTCTCTGTTCCAGCAGCTCTACATCCTTCTTGAAATGAGGTCTCCAGGCCTGTATACAGTACTCTACATGTGGTCTTACACAAGGGAATAAAGATGCCTTATACAAGGGAATAATTACCTCCTTATCCCTGCTAGAAAAATTCCTATATATCATTGACAATACACCATGAGCTACTCTTGCAGCCCGTCTGCACTGCTCAGAGAACTTCATATCTGCCTGCACAACCCCCCCCCCCCAGTCCTTTTCATTCTCTACCACTGTCAGTGTAGTACCACAAAGTTGATACGTTGCTCTGGAGTTGCTGTTTCCCATATGTAGTACTTTACATTTGTCAATGTTAAACTTCATTTGCCACCTCTCAGCCCATCTGCTCAACCTTTCCAGATCCTGTTGCAGCAGCATAGTGTCAGTAGTGTCCGTGACAACCTTCGTATCGTCTGCAAACTTGTACATTAAGCTTGATATACCACCATCAATATCATTTATAAATACAGAAAACAATAATGGACCCAATACTGCACCCTGAGGGACTCCACTAATAACATTAGTCCACGATGAGCAGTGTCCATTGATTACCACTCTCTGTCTTCTCCCCCTCAACCATCCCTTTATCCATAGCAGCAATTTGCCTCCAATGCCACACTGCTCCAATTTGTGTAGCAGTCTTCCATGTGCAACAGTATCAAAAGCCTTTCTAAGTTCCAAGTATATAATACAATATTGTACAGGGAAATAGAGTGGGCCAGTAAATCAGAGTCTTATAATGGGGGATTTTAATTTCCCAGATATTGACTGGAATTTGTGGGTTGGTCACTCGCACACTAGCAAGGCTTTTGTGAATTTATTGGATGATTGTTTTCTACCTCAGCATGTTCGTGAGGCAACAAGAAGGAGCAATACTCTTGATCTGATTATCAGTAGTGATTCTTCATGCATTAAGAATCTGCAGATAAATGAACCACTAGGTGGCAGTGATCACAGTGTGTTGAAGTGGGATTTACTCAAGGAGGTAACTACCATCAGAGGTAAAGGGAAGGGTTTTTGTTTTCGTAAAGGCGACTATGATGGTCTGAGACAGTATTTAAATTCTATACAGTGGGACCAACTGATGATGTTACCAACAGCAAACTCAAAATGGGAAGCATTCAAAGAACTAATCTTGGAGGCTACCAGGCTTTACATACCAACTAAGAAATATTGTTCAAGGTTTAGGCCTAAATGGTTGTCAGATGAACTAATGAGACATGTGGTAGAGAAGAAAAATGCATGGGATACATACAAATTAATGGGTGACATGGAAGCCTATGGTAGATATAAGTTGGTCTGTAACCAAGTCACAAAGGAGATTAGGCAGGCAAAGGCAGACAACGAAAAATCCTTGGCAAAGGATGCAAAGAAAAACAGCAAAGAGTTCTTTACTTATGTAAACTCTTGAAGGGGATGAATCAGATTGGCCCACTTGATATCAATGGGTCAACTGTTGATGATCCTACTCAGGTAGCTAACAAACTAAATGAATATTTTGCATCGACATTCACACATGAGGAGTTATTCAAGGAGGGGAATGCCAGAGTTGTATTCAACTCTGGCAGTAAGCTAGAGAATCTTATAATCTCTGAGAGTAAAGTGGAGGAGAAATTGTTAAAGATAAACACAAGAAAGGCACCTGGGGTGGATGGGATCTATCCAGTTTTATTAAAGGAGGCAGCAAAGGAAGTAAGCAAACCCCTAGCCATAATTATGAGAGCTTCTTTGGACTCAGGGGAGGTACCCATAGACTGGAGATGTGCAAATGTAACCCCAATTCACAAAGGAGGATCAAAGGCTGACACAAGTAATTATAGACCTGTTAGTTTAACTTCTGTTCCAGGTAAATTAATGGAGGCACTGGTTAAAGAAGCACTGCAGGATCATCTAGACAAGAATTCAGTTATAGCTCAGACGCAGCACGGTTTTGTTAAGGGCAGGTCTTGCCTGACCAATTTGATTGGATACTATGATGTAGTCACAAAAGAACTGGATGCAGGGAATAACTTTGATATTATATATTTGGATCTTAGAAAGGCTTTTGATACTGTTGCACATGGAAGACTGCTGCACAAATTGGAACAGTGTGGCATTGGAGGCAAATTGCTGCTATGGATAAGGGGATGGTTGAGTGGCAGAAGACAGAGAGTGGTAATCAATGGACACTGCTCCACGTGGACTAATGTTATTAGTGGAGTTCCTCAGGGTTCAGTATTGGGTCCGTTGTTGTTTTTGGTGTTTATGAATGATATTGATGATGGGATATCAAGTTTAATGTCCAAGTTTGCAGATGATACAAAGGTTGGCAGGGTTGTTAAGGACACTACTGACGCTATGCTGCTGCAACAGGATCTGGTTGGACATCATTTAAAGGTTGAACAGATGGGCTGAGAGGTGGCAAATGAAGTTTAACATTGACAAATGTAAAGAACTACATATGGGAAACAGTAACCCCAGAACAACGTATCAATTCTGCGGTACTACACTGACAGTGGCGGAGAATGAAAAGGACCTGGGGGTAATTGTGCAGGCAGATATGAAGTTCTCTGAGCAGTGCAGACGAGCTGCAAGAGTAGCTCATGGTGTCTTGTCAATGATATACAGGAATTTTTCTAGCAGGAATAAGGAGGTGATTATTCCCTTGTATAAGGCAATGGTTAGGCCACATCTTGAGTACTGTATACAGGTCTGGAGGCCTCATTTCAAGAAGGATGTAGAGCTGCTGGAACGGGTACAGAGAAGGGCAACAAGATTAGTGAATGGAACAAAGGGTTGCTCTTACGAAGAAAGGCTTAAGTTTTGCAAATTACAGAGTCTGGAGACTAGGCACCGGCGAGGTGATCTGATAGAGGTGTATCAGGCTTTGAATGGTTTGAGCATGCTCAATGCCAATGGGATTCTTCATCTTGCTCAGAATAATCACCTCAGAGGGCATAAATTCAAATTGAGGAAGGACGGATGTCGGATAGATGTGCGGAAATTTGCCTTTGGCCAGCGGGTGGTTGGTTGGTGGAACCGACTTCTCAACTGGACAGGTATTTCGAACGAACGGAGGGGTGAAATGGGAGTGGTTTTTTTTTTTTTTTTTTGGCTGATGCTGAATAAGCTTGCTTTCTTGCATCATATGCCTCTGCTAATGCTAATATCAAAGTTATTCCCTGCATCCAGTTCTTTTGTGATTACATCATAGTATCCAATCAAATTGGTCAGGGAAGACTTCCCCTTAACAAAACCATGCTGTGTCCGAGCTATAACTGAAGTCTTGTCTAGATGATCCTGCAGTGTTTCTTTAACCAGTGCCTCCATTAATTTTCCGGGAACAGAAGTTAAACTCACAGGTCTATAATTACTTGTATCAGCCTTTGATCCTCCTTTGTGAATTGGGGTCACATTTGCACATCTTCAGTCCATGGGTACCTTCCCCTGAGTCCAAGGAAGCTCTCATGATTATGGCTAAGGGTTTGCTTACTTCCTTTGCTGCCTCCTTTAATAAAACTGGATAGATCCCATCCACCCCAGGTGCCTTTCTTGTGTTTATCTTTAACAATTTCTCCTCCACTTTACTCTCAGAGATTACAAGATTCTCTAGCTTACTGCCAGAGTTGAATACACCTCTGGCATTCCCCTCCTTGAATAACTCCTCATGTGTGAATGTCGATGCAAAATATTCATTTAGTTTGTTAGCTACCTGAGTAGGATCATCAACAGTTGACCCATTGATATCAAGTGGGCCAATCTGATTCATCCCCTTCAAGAGTTTACATAAGTAAAGAACTCTTTGCTGTTTTTCTTTGCATCCCTTGCCAAAGATATCTCGTAATATGCCTTCGCCTGCCTAACCTCCTTTGTAACTTGGTTACAGATCAACTTGTATCTATCATAGGCTTATGTGTCACGTGTTAATTTGTATGTATCCCATGCATTTTTCTTCTCTGCCATATGTCTCATTAGTTCATCTGACATCCATTTAGGCCTAAACCTTGAACAATATTTCTTAGTTGGTATGTAAAGCCTAGTAGCTTCCAAGATAAATTCTTTGAATTCTTCCCATTTTGAATTTGCTGTTGGTAACATCATCAGTTGGTCCCACTATATAGAATTTAAATACTCTCTCAGTCCATTGTAGTTGCCTTTACGAAAGCAATAACCCTTCCCTTTACACCTAATGGTAGTTACCTCTTTGAGTAAATCCCACTTCAGCACACTGTGATCACTGCCACCTAGTGGTTCATTTATTTGCAGATTCTTAATGCATGAAGAATCACTACTGATAATCAAATCAAGAGTATTACTCCATCTAGTTGCCTCCCGAACATGCTGATGTAGAAAACAATCATCCAATAAATCCACAAAAGCGTTGCTAGTGTGTGAGTGACCAGCTCCCAAATTCCAGTTAATATCTGGGAAATTAAAATCCCTCATTATAAGACTCTCTGATTTACTGGCCCACTCTATTTCCCTGTACAGTTTCTTATTATACTCATCAGAGTCATTAGGCCTATAGCACACTCCTACTCTCAATTTTGATCTCCCAATGCTTATGTCACACCAAACTGACTCGACACTGCACTGTCCAGCGATGTCGACTGGCTTCACTTCCTTGGGATTTTATGTATTTCTTAACTAATAGCATAACCCCTCCTCCCTTCCTATCTATCCTTTCTGTACACATCGTACTCACCAATTCCAGTTCTGCATTCCTTATATCTGTGTGACACCACGTCTCTGAAATCCCAACAATATCTGCCTTTGATGTTTTGAGCAATACCTCAAATACAGCAAATTTATTTACTAAACTCCTAGCATTGGTGTACACGCAAGTATACATGCACCTGTTCTTTTTCTTAACTACCTAACACAACCCATGTGTTTACTTGTACCGCAATGACTTCCAGCAGTCTCTGAAATATCCTGCATCTTATTTTCCAGGTTGCTGCTCATTCCAATAGAAGCAGTGCAAGGATCACTTTCACCTCTGCCAGTGGCTACTGTTAATCTATTAATCCTTGTATCCCCCCAATTTAGCAGTTTTCCGACTCACCTAACACTGCCTCGATAGCATCAGCAAACATTCTTGCACCCTTTCTATTTAAGTGAATCCCATCCCTGTAGAAGCAGTCTCTCCTGTTAACAAGTACAGACCAGGCTGAAAAAAATTCTATCCCTTGAGCCTTGCACAATCTTTCCAGGGCCGAATTGATCGACAGGGCTCTCATCATATACTCCCTCCTATCGTGTCTGGGCAGAATTGCAGACACTTTCAAATTCAACCCTAATTCACGGCTTTTTTTCAACAGTGACCTGTTCTTGTTAAGTAATTCCGCCTCTGCCCCTGGCAGACATACCCTGGCCCTGTTCCATCTATCCTTTTTACAAAGCATGTTTCCCGTTTCCCTGACAATAGAGTCACCAACAACTACTAGTTCCTTTGGGACCAGCAGAATAAAAACATCCTTTCATTTAGTTTGTTAGTTTGTTTCATTTAGTTTTCATTTCATTCATTTAGGTGGCAAATGAAGTTTAACATTTGTCAATGTTAAACTTCATTTGCCACCTCTCAGCCCATCTGCTCAACCTTTCCAGATCCTGTTGCAGCAGCATAGCATCAGTAGTGTCCTTAACAACCCTGCCAACCTTTGTATCATCTGCAAACTTGGGCATTAAGCTTGATATACCATCATCAATATTGTGGTGTCTGATTTAAGTTATATCTCATATTGTGGCAACGAGTTGCCACAATATGAGATATAACTTAAAACGATGCCGCTTTGCTAATATTCTGTTCATTCAGATTTGGGTATGTATTATTGATGCTTTTGCACTATACTTACAAATAGTCTAGACCTTTCCGTAGCTTGAGGCTTTGGCCCTAAATGCTTTATATTCTACTAAATATAAAAAGATATTAAAAATGTAAAATGATATTTTTAAATATAAAAATTTTAACAAGTATTAACATCTATCACTGCTTACCTAGAAACTGCAATTGCTGAAAACATTCTTTGTCCTTTTAATATAGCATTATAGATTGTTAATCTTTCAGCACACATTGATATATTGCAAGGAACATATTCAATATTCCATGCTAAGGAAGAAAAAAATTAATACTGGTTATCCTCAAACTGATAACTACTAAAATATCAAGGTGTTATATTATAGTTCTTAACTCACTGACAGTCATGAAATCATATATAGAATATTGCCAATTACAGAGCACATATTCACCCTATTTAAGCAGGCTTTTCAATTTTTTAATTAAAGAAACTGTGGCAAAAAAAGTTATCTTAGAAAGAAAGCACTAAACATTACTTCAGTATGAACGGAATAGCTTCGCAATGAAGTTGAAGGAGGGGAGAAAGAAAAGGGTTAAACTAATCTGTGCAATTTCAAATAGGTTAAACAGTGCAATTAAAAATATAATCTACTACAACAAAGTGGTTATTAAACAGTTTTTCATGCATCCCATGACAATGCAAGCATATCTAAATTGTTATTTTGAAGTAGTTATGGTGTTGATTATTTGTATGTGGTGTCTGATTTTTGCAGAATGATTTCATCCTTAATTATGTAGCTTTAATTTGTTCTCAATAATAATATAATTATTTGGCTTCTGCAGAAAATAGCAAGAAAGCTATTGCAAAGATATGGCTGTGTGTGTGTGCATGCGTGCGTGTGCACTTTCATTTAATCTACATTAATACTTGTATGTGTATAAAAATGACCTTCAACCTCTATATAGATCAATTCCTATATTTTTATACAAATATTTACAGCAAAAAAAGTTTGAAAAATTTTGCAAAATAATGCAAATTAGCTCTACAGACTGCACTGCCTGATATGCTAATTTATTTGAAATATACAAGGTGTGGTAAAAAAAAAAAAGTTTACGGACTGGTGCTGTTGCAGCCATGTTCGATGAGTTTGAAAGTAAACGGAAGTAGTATGTTAGCATTAGCATTAGTAGAGGCATATGAAGCAAGAAAGCAAGCTTATGCAGCATCAGGCAAAAAAAAAAAAAAACTTCCACTTCACCCCACCATTCATTCAAAATACCTGTCCAGCTCAGCCTTAAATTTATTTAGGCTATCAACTTCCACAACAAGGGATGGAAGTCTGTTCTGCCAACCAACTACCCACTGGCTAAAGACAAACTTCTGCAAATCTATCCTACATCAGCATTGAGCCTGCTCAAACCATTCAAGGCTTTATACACCTCTATCAGATCACCTTGCCGGTGCCTAGTCTCCAGACGCTGTAATTTGCAAAACTTAAGCCTTTCTTCGTAAGAGCAACCCTTTGTTCCTTTCACTAATCTTGTTGCCCTTCTCTGTACGCGTTCCAGCAGCTCTACATCCTTCTTGAAATGAGCCTCCAGACCTGTATACAGTACTCAAGGTGTGGCCTGACCACTGCCTTTTGCAAGGGAATAATCACCTCCTTATCCCTGATAGAAAAATTCCTGTATATCATTGACAAGACACCATGAGCTACTCTTGCAGCCCGTCTGCACTGCTCAGAGAACTTCATATCTGCCTGCACAATTACCCCCAGGTCCTTTTCATTCTCTACCACTGTCGTCTAGTACCACAGAGTTGATATGTTGCTCTGGGGTTGCTGTTTCCCATATGTAGCTTTACATTTGTCAATGTTAAACTTCATTTGCCACCTCTCAGCCCATCTGCTCAACCTTTCCAGATCCTGTTGCAGCAGCATAGCATCAGTAGTGTCCTTAACAACCCTGCCAACCTTTGTATCATCTGCAAACTTGGGCATTAAGCTTGATATACCATCATCAATATTATTTATAAATACAGAAAACAATAATGGACCCAACACTGAACCCTGAGGGACTCCACTAATAACATTAGTCACCGATGAGCAGTGTCCATTGATTACCACTCTGTCTTCTCCCCCTCAACCACCCCTTTATCCATAGCAGAAATTTGCCTCCAACGCCACACTGTTCCAATTTGTGCAGTAGTCTTCCATGTGCAACAATATCAAAAGCCTTTCTAAGATCCAAGTATATAATATCAAAGTTATTCCCTGCATCCAGCTCTTTTGTGACTGCATCATAGTATCCAATCAAATTGGTCAGGCAAGACTTCCCCTTAACAAAACCATGCTGTGTCTGAGCTATAACTGAAGTCTTGTCTAGATTATCCTGCAGTGCTTCTTTAACCAGTGCCTCCATTTATTTTCCTGGAACAGAAGTTAAACTCACAGATCTATAATTACTTGTGTCAGCCTTCGATCCTCCTTTGTGAATTGGGGTCACATTTGCACATCTGCAGTCTATGGGTACCTCCCCTGAGTCCAAGGAAGTGCTCATAATTATGGCTAAGGGTTTGCTTACTTCCTTTGCTGCCTCCTTTAATATAACTGGATAGATCCCATCCACCCCAGGTGCCTTTCTTGTGAATATTAGCAAAGCGGCATCGTTTTAAGTTATATCTCATATTGTGAATACCTTCACAATGAGTTGCCATGATATTAGATGGCAACGAGTTATATCTTCAACAATTTCTCCTCCACTTTACTCTCAGTTATTACAAGATTATCTAGCTTACTGCCACAGTTGAATACACCTCTGTCATTCCCCTCCCTGAATAACTCCTCGTGTGTGAATGTCGATGCAAAATATTCATTTAGTTTGTTAGCTACCTGAGCAGGATCATCAACAGTTGAACCATCGATATCAAGTGGACCAATCTGATTCATCCCCTTCGTTCTAGAGTTTACATAAGTAAAGAACTCTTTGCTGTTTTTCTTTGCATCCTTTGCCAAAGATTTCTCATAATCTGCCTTTGCCTGCCTAACCTTCTTTGTGACTTGGTTACAGACCAGCTTATATCTATCATAAGCTTCTGTGTCACGTGTTAATTTATGTATCCCATGCATTTTTCTTCTCTGCCATATGTCTCATTAGTTCATCTGACATCCATTTAGGCCTAAACCTTGAACAATATTTCTTAGTTGGTATGTAAAGCCTAGTAGCTTCCAAGATAAGTTCTTTGAATGCTTCCCATTTTGAATTTGCTGTTGATAACATCATCAGTTGGTCCCACTGTATAGAATTTAAATACTGGCTCAGACCATCATAGTCGCCTTTACTACATAACCCTTCCCTTTATCCCTGATAGTAGTTACCTCTTTGAGTAAATTCAACTTCAGCATACTATGATCACTGCCACCTATGGTTCCTTTATCTGCAGATTCTTATGCATGAAGAATCACTACTGATAATCAAATCAAGAGTATTACTCCCTCTAGTTGCCTCCCGAACATGCTGATGTAGAAAACAATCACCGAATAAATCCCCAAAAGTCTTGCTAGTGTGTGAGGGACCAACCCACAAATTCCAGTCAATATCTGGAAAATTAAAATCCCCCATTATAAGACTCTGATTTACTGGTCAACTCTATTTCCCTGTACAGTTTCTTATTATACTCATCAGAGTCATTAGGCCTATAGCACACTCCTACTCTCAATTTTAATCTCCCAATGCTTATGTCACACAAAACTGACTCGACACTGCACTGTCCAGCGATGTCGACTGGCTTCACTTCCTTGGATCTTATGTGTTTCTTAACTAATAGCATAACCCTCCTCCCTTCCTATCTTGTCTGTCCTTTCTGTAGAAGTTGTAGTCCCCAAATTCCAGTTCTGCAGCGCCTCTGTAGCCAGGTGGGAAGGAGCAGCAGTGCGTAGCACACGCTTCTTGATTAGACCGGGGTTCGAGCCCATCATCACCAAATACGGAGGATGCGGAAAGGTCAGGGAATGACCACCGCATTTCCCAGAGCAATATGGCCTTAGTTGCTAATGCTCCTAAAAACCAAATAACAAACAAACTCCCCAAATTCCAGTTCTGCATTCCTTATATCTGTGTGACACCACATCTCTGATATCCCAACAATATCCGCCTTTGATGCTTTGAGCAATACCTCAAATTCATCAAATGTATTTACCAAACTCCTAGCTTTGGTGTACACGCAAGTATACATGCACCTGTTCTTATTCTTAGCTACCCTATCACAACCCATGTGTTTACTTGTACCGGCAATGACTCCCAGCAGTCTCTGAAATAACAGTCTTTGTGCCACTATCTGTTGTAGTTCCTCCAACAGATGGTGGCACAAAGATTGTCCAGAAGGCTGACAGATTGTAAATAACAACCAATTTCATTAATAGTGTTAATGTTCTGTATCACAATTTTGCAACGGAACAGCAATTGACTACCAAATTTTGCTTTGAACCAGGAAAATCTGCAATAGAAACATATGAAATGTTAAAAATTGTTTATGGTGATGTAACATTAAATCATACTAGTGTGTTTGAAGAGTATAAGTGGTTGTAAGACAGATGTGAGGATGATCGCAACAACCCAAGAAGTGGACATCCATCAACCTCTTGAAATGAGAACAGAGTTGCAAAAGTACGGAAAATTGTGGCAAGATATCGTTTGACTCTGAATGATGACTGATAAGTTGGATATGAATAAGCAGACGATTTGTGTGCTAAATTTGTGCCTCACAGATGAGCAGAGGCAACAAAGTGTCATCATGCAAAGCTTTCATTCAGACTTCAAGATAATTCTAATTTCCTAAACTCTGCTGTCACTGGAAATGAGTGTGTTAGGCGTTTGTACAACCCAGAAATGAAGCAGCGGCACATGCAGTGAACTTAAAATTCGGACCTTGGTAATGAATTTTAAGTTCACTTACTGCAAGACTACCAAATTTTGGTAGTCTGGCAGTAAGTTTCATTTATAGAAGTCTAGTATCAAGATGATACTGATTATCTTTTTCAACAAATATGGTGTGATTTTCAAGGAATTTGTACCCTGAAGAGGAGGGTGTTAATGCTGAATTCTACGTCCAGTTGTGCTTCAAAGACTACCGAAGCCATTTCCCGGGTGAGACCGCAGTTCTGAGAAAAAGGCAGCTGGTTCTTGTTGCATGATAATGCTCCTGCAAATTCTGCACTTGTCTTGAAGACATTTCTGATGAAACATGTCATTGTACTATTAACCATCTACTCTACTCTCCCAATCTATCAGCAGCAGACTTCTTCCTCTTTCCCAAGGTGAAAATTGCCCTCAGAGGAAAGAGATTTTAGGATGTTGGGGACATAAGAAAAACATAACTGCTGAACTGAATATCATTGCTTTGGATTCCTTTGCTGACTCTTTTCAGAAACTTACAACAGTGTAATAAGTTCATTCAATCAGATGGTTATTTCTTTGAATAAAAATAAAACCATTTTTGAGATCCTTCACCTTTATGTTCTTTTTATTGCACCAGTCCAGGAACTTTATAGCTGCACCTTGTATATTGTGTGCTTATTCATCCTTCTGCATCAACTGGAAATGTTTGGTTTGCTGTTATTGAATAATGTCCCTTCAGTCTGATAAACCCAAATTTAAATTTACAGCTTGAAAAGCCATTCTTTGATCGTCACCCATACTGCATGACAATCAAACATGTTGTAGATGTATGTCATTGCTCATTTGTTTAAAATGCACTAAGATATCACTGCCACTGAAATGCCAGTAGTGGAAAATTTCAGTTTAGGTTAAATAAATTAAATTAACCAAAGAGTAAAGAATGCTTATGTGTAATATAATATGAAAACATTCTTTTTTTTTTTTTATGAAAACCCCAAACACAAGAGATATTATAACCAATAGTACTTAGTACCGTGCTTGGGTTGGAGGTTGAGAAGATGAAAGAAGATATTTGTTGATATTAGACTTCAACTTCTAATTTTCCGGAAATAATATCGAGGAAGGTTGTTCCAGAAAATGGCAGTTGAATGAATAAACGAGGAAGATGAAAAGTTGGCTCTGAGTTTTAAGTTGGACAGTAAATGGATGTTGGCTGGTTGCAGCACGTGTTTGGATTGTTTTGAAAGAGAGAGTGAGAATTATAGAAGGCAATTCAAAAGAAAAGTGCCCATGGAAGTATCTATAGAAAGGGCATGCAGCAGAAAGTACATCTATGAGACAGAGAGTGGAGAGACTCTGTTAGAGAGGAGTCATTAATTAACCTAACTGCCCTCTTCTGAATGGAATCTAGAAACCTGAGAGCAGTTTGGGGGGTAATGCCACATATGTGGGAACAATATTCCATGGTAGGGCGGATTTGCGATTTTGTACAGAGTGAACAGCTGTTTGGAAGAAAAGTAACACCAAGAATGAAAGAGAAAACCAAGTTTTTTTAGATGCAGAGGAAGCAATATTTGTAATATGCTTATGCCAAGAGAGATTAGAAGTCACGGTAATCCGCAAAAGAGATATCATTTTGTCTAGAAATCGGAGTGTCACCAGAGATAAGCATAGGAGCAGAAGAATCCTTTTGCAAGACATAAGACAAGACTGAGTTTTAGAAGGATTAAAATCAACTAAGTTGTCTTTGCCCCACTGCAGAATTACCTGGAGATCGGCATTTAAGGAATTGGTAGCGGATATTCGAGAATTTGAAGCTGATTGAGCAGGGCAAGGTTTCTCAAAATGGAAAGTGGAATGCAATGTGCTATCATCGCCAAAACTATGGATAGGATTTCCAGTCAACGGAAGAAGGTCATTAATATACAAGAGGAAAAGAGTGAGGGAAAGAACCGAACCTTGGGAGACATCAGCATTCGTGGAGAAGTTAGAAGACAGAGAGCCATCTACCATCACCCTCAGTGAGCGATCCGGGAGAAAACTGGATAATTAATTACAAAATTAAGTTGGCAAAACAATAGAAGATGAAGCTTGTTTAGAAGACCTTTATGCCGAACACGATCAAAAGCCTTTGAGATGTCAAGAGCAGCTGCTTGTGCTTCACCAAACCTTTCCATTGAATTGAATTTAATTACAATATGCAACATTCTTCTCATAAATGGGTAACATAAGCCTGAATATCAATGGTGGATCGACACTGACGGAATCCATACTGGCGACTGTTGATCAGATGGAAGGTTTCTAGGTAGTTTAAGAGTTGACGGTTAATTGATTTCTCCATTACTTTAGAAAGAGTAGAAGTAATTGCAATGGGATGATAATTAGATAATAGGGATTGTCACTCTTTTTAGGAACTGGCTGGATATGAGCAAATTTCCAAGCGGAAGGAAAAACACCTCTGGAATAAGAAAGTGAAAAAAGCTGGCAAAGAACTGGAGTAAGTTCAGGAGCACAGGTTTTGAGAACAAGTGGAGAAATACCATCAGGACCTGAAGGTTTCATAGCATCAAGATTCTTCAAAATCCTTCTGACATCCTTTTGATGGAAGACCACATGAGGCACTGAATGTAGCGTGTCGGGAATGGTGTGAGGTGTTTTTTTACCAAGATCATTAATACGTGAGTTGGAAGAAAAATGGGATGCTAGCAGGTCAGCTTTATCCTTGGCTGAAGTGACAACAGAACCATCTGGTTTTGACAGAGGTGGGAGCAGAGATGGGCAAAAGTTGTAGCCAATAGCTTTGGCAAGAGATCAGAATGCTCGGCTACCATTAGGGCAAAAAGCAAGTTTTCTACTCGCAGCTTGTTCAAAATCTAGTTTTGACTGATTAATAACTGCTTTACAATTGTTGTAAGCTTTGGTGTAGGCAGAAAATGAAACTGAAGAATTGGAAACAAGCTAATTACGATATGCAACATTCTTCTCTTGAACAGCCTTAGCACATTTATTGGAAAACCAAGGTTAAGACAAAGGTCGAGATTTTAAAGTGGAGTGTGGGATAAAGGATTCCATTCCTACATGAATAATTTCACTGACACGATCTGAGCAAACGTTGACATCAGAAGGGTTGAAACAGTAATCCGACCAAGAGAAAAAAGAAATCTCGCAGCTCATCCCATTTTGCATTCTTGTAATGCCAAACAATACAAGGTTGGGAATAGCCATGAGATAAAGGCTCCATTGAAGAAGAGACATTCACCAAGTTGTGATCTGACGTGCTTAAAGGACCACTCACTTCGACCGTGTACTTAGAAGAATTGTTTGTGAGAAAAAGATCAAGCATGTTGGCTGTATGGTTAGGATTGTCCAGTATTCTTGTAGGTAAATGAACAATCTGTGCAAGCTCATTAGTAATTGCAAAAGCCTCAGCATCTCATCCAGCTGAGTCAGTGTGACTAGAAAACAGAAGCCAGCTGGCGTTATCAACATTAAAATCACTAAGGAAAATTACCTCACTGTTAGGAAAGTTGGACTGGAGAAAGTCAAGTTGCAAAAAGAGGAAGTCAAAGAACTCCAAATGATTAGTGGAGTTGGGAGAATGGTAGAGACAACAGGTGAATTTGACAAAATGAGGTAAAGAGATTTTAAGACAGAGAAGATCGAAAAGAGGAGATTCCAAATTACCAAGTCTCTGACAGGGAATATTGGAACGGACATATGCGCAAGTACCACCTTTGAGGTGAAAGGAATCATACAGCGAATAGTTTGGGCAACTGAGATGAGCAGTAGTTGAATCAACCAATAGCTGAGATTCTGTCAGAAAAAGTACATGGGGTTTGACAGACTGCAAGTAGAAATGGACATCGTTGAGATTAGAATTGAGACAACGTATATTTGTGAAATGAATTAGGAAGTGCTTGGGAGGTTTAGAACTTTTTGCAGATAAGCTTAATCTATTAGTTTGACAATTCATGGTGTATTCAATAGTAAGAAAAAGTGGGGGGAATATGCTGTATGAAATAATGAAATTTTTGGATATGGTGTACACAGGGTAAGAATATACCCAGATGCTTGACATAACGTGGCCTCGACAATGCCCTCTGCATACACACTACTCGGGCTCCCTCCAGTCACTATCTGGTAGAGTAGAGGTAGCAAGATTATACACTAGCTGATCCGGAAACCTCCTAAAGAGTTACCAATAGATTCGGTCCAGTGTACTAACTGGCGGCCGGACTGCAAACACCATTTTAGAGCTGTACCCTTGAAATGTAAGGAAGATTGGATCTCACCGCGATGTTCATCATAACCTCAAAAGTCATCAGTCATACTGCATGATGGATGAGATGGGGAAGGGTCATACATTGACTTTGCCAAATACTTCAAAAGTATATTTACAACATAATAAAATGTTTTGACACTGGCTAAATCTAGTAAATTACAGATTATAGAACATGCAATTAAGAATACATAACTGCCTTAATATATGAAAAGAATGAAACACGTTCGTGAGGTATTTTGAGTGCTGCCTACTCTTTGTCAATCTAGAAATAAAAATAACTGTTCCAATGACTGCAGGAAAACTTGAGTACAAGTTTAAATGGGCTTACTGCTATTGCTGGCTACAGCAGTCACCAAGAAAATGAAAAATAAAAAAATAATTTTTTACTTTGTATTTTCAATTTTTGTTCTTAAATTAATTTTTTTGTAATCAGAATTGAAAAGTATATAATTAATTTACTTTTGTCATTTAATTAATTACTAATAAATAAACTAATAATGTGTGCATGTCAAATAAAGGAAATTATAATATGTATATTAGCATTGCCAATATATATACCACCCAAGTAACAACATTAAACACTACTCATCATATAATCCTTCTTTAAACATCAGGAACATTATCCAGTTTTAGAGGAAAATCAGTCAACTTCCTGAAAACAGGAAAATTAAATTACCTTCATAATACAGTAAAAGGAACTTGATTAAGCATAAGGAAGTCCCAGCAGCAACCAACAAATGTCTACCAACATCTTGAGATATTCAATTTATGTATATAAAGATATGCTACCCTCAAAAAAGTATCTAGTTACATCTTGGTTTCAAAATGACATCACTGCCACTCACTTCAATAGTATGTTGGTCCCCTGCCCCGGGCCTCTATGACATACCCCATCATCTTGCGATAAGCTTTACACGATGAAGGAACGATAAACTGCAGTGGATACAGTCTTCCATGCTTCCTGCAGAAGTGACCAGTTCATCTAATGATGTTAGACATGCTTGTCTGACCATCACCAGTTCACCCCACAGGTTTTAAATTCTGCACCAGCCATTCCAGCCTTTTGTTTCTTGCCCATAAACTATTCTCAAACAGCACTAGCAGTATGACATTAACCTGTTGAAACAAACACAGATCTCTGCCAAAGAATTTGTACAGAGTGGAATTGCCCAAAATGTTAAGATGAACTTCACTGTTCATGGTTCTCTGCACCACCACCAAAGGTACTAAGCCATACCACAAGAAAACAAGCTCTGCACTATAACTGCCCCCTCCAAATTTCATTGTTGGCACAATGCACTGCAGCAGTACTCATTCTCCAGGTATCCCCTTCACACTTTGATTATAACAGGATGTAACATTTGTCATACCACTCCACAGCACCAACTTCCATTGCCCTATGGAACAATTTCAGCATTCACTGCACCATGCAGGGGGGAGACTAATGATTGTAGTTGACATTTGGCTTATGTGCTAATGCTCTCCCATAAAAATTGAGGCCGTGGAGCCTCTGGTGATGTCTTAAACTTCTGCTTTACGTTTTGCAAAGATGTCTGATGAGACTGTTGTACTACCCTTCCAAGTACTCTCTGATCTTGTGGAGTGAGCATTCATGGTGTTGCTGGGCAGCAACACACAGGAACACTTCCATTTCATAATAATGATCACCAACAGTCAACTTTGGATGGTGTAGGCTGTCAGCAATTACAGAATCAGCAAAACGGCAATGTGACATCTGACAATAAGACCCCTCAAATCAATCATCTCTGTGTGCCACGACAAGAACAACTAACTTGTATGAGTCACACATCTACCTTGTATACCAGTCTGTGTCACTTGTTTATCATGGAAGGTCTGATGTACTATGAAAGAAAATGGGTCTGGATATTTTTTGGAAAGTATATGCTTATATTCTATGAGAATTATTTTTATATAGACAAACTATCAACAGCCATGATTATATAAATCATATGCCTAAGCTGTGTCTGTCTCTACATATAGTACCCATGCATGCAGGTACACAATAATGTTAATCCAACAAATTTTACTGTTATCTGTGATTTCAATTTCATATTGACTTTTAATTTAATTTTCTACTTCTATGATTTTTTAAATAATGATTATGCATTATTATATTCATACCTGTTACAACTGTTCCATCCTCACAAAGTACAGATGCACCTACAGATAATTTCTTATGTGAAATATTTGCCATTGACTGGGCAGCTCTACTCTGTTCAAGAATTACCAATATCCCAGCATCCATGGATACTAAGAAAAGGGAAAAAATTTATAAGAGGAGGGAAAAGTGGTAAAAAAAGTTAAGGTGTGCTCAGAATGTAATCAGTATATTATAAGAATATCAACACAAGATATGAAATTGCACACAAGGACAATTAAGTGAATATGAACACTGAAAATATTTTGGTCATCAAGACATGGTTATAAAATACAATCATACACTGAGGGGCTTAGAGGGGGAACAGGTATCATGTGTGTTATCAGACACTCAGCCTAAAACACTAATGGATCCAATATCTCTCTATTACAGAAGATTTAGGAGAAGTCCGGTTGGCCTGCCTCCCTAAAATCCACTCATGCACACCTTCTCAATGGTAAGCCCTGTTACGTCGCTTAGGTAGCAACGAACGTGTAGAGTGGTTCTCTTCAAGATGCCTGGTCAGCGTGAAGAGGAAAAGACCAAACCCTCCAGCATATGACAGCACAACAATACAAATGGCCCTCAGTCCCCAGGAGCTTTCACTCTCCCTCTTACGGGAGTGAGAGGATCAGAGTGGAAGCAGAGGGTGCTAAGAATCTCTGGGTACGACCAGGCTGCCATGCACGGAAACTGAACTTGGCCTGTTATAACGTACGATCACTCATCGGTGAAGACAGGATATTAGAGCTGGAAAAGGAATTAGAAAATGTGAATTGGAATATCATCGGTTTGGCTGAAACAAGAAGAAGAAATGAATCACTTATAAGTTTATCAAGTGGAAATCTGCTGTACACCAATGGAAACAGTGAAAGGAGTGAAGGTGGAGTTGGGTTTCTGGTCCATAAAGATTTTAAAAACAACATTTTGGAATTCAAAAGTTCATCACCAAGGGTGTCAAGACTAATACTAAAGATTTCTAAGAGGTACAAGCTAAAGATTATAATGATTTATGCACCAACATCGAGCCATGATGATGAAGAGGTTGAAGAAATGTACACCGAAATTGAGAGTCTTCTAGATGAGCAGAAAACCCACTACACTATTATTACGGGGGACTTCAATACTAAGGTTGGAAAAAGGCAAAACAGCGCAGAAAGAGGAACTATAGGAAATTTTGGAATTTGTGAAAGAAATAAAAGAGGTGAAAGACTTGTGGAATTTGCAGACTCTCAAGGACTGTCAGTAATGAACACTTTTTTCAAGAAAAGGGTGAACAGAAAGTGGACATGGAAGAGTCCAAACGGATTAACAACTAATGAAATCGACTTCATCCTCACTAACAGAAGATATATAGTGAATGATGTTACCATCCTGAATAAGGTAAATGTTGGAGGTGATCACAGAATGGTAAGATGTACACTTGATATAGATGTAGGAAAGGAAAGGAAAAAACTGACTTGAATAAATAATACAAAGGTCTTTGAGATAACAGAGGAGGAGAAAAAACAGTATGTACTGGAACTTAAGAACAAGTTTGAGCTTCTGCAGACTGCTCAGGACCAAGATATCAACGAGGAATATTACAACTTTCTGAAAGTGATAAAGCCCAAGAAACCTATAGGGAAAAAGAAATCCAAAGAAGAAAAAATTAGTGAAGAAACACTTGTCATGATGAACCGAAGACGACAAATGAAGAGCAAGAAAAACACTGACAGGGAGAAAATTAAGTATACTGAGTTATGCAAAGCCATTAGAAAGAGACTCAGAGAGGACATAAGAAGATTTAACACAAGAAAAGTAGAACAAGCATTAAGGGAAAACAAAGGATTTAAATCAGCAGCCATGAGCAGTAATACAGAAAGACAAATGATACTGAAACTGAAGAATAGCGATGGTGTACTTATAAACAGCAGAGAAGGCATAATTCAAATAGCAGAAGACTACTATAGAGAATTATACAAGGAGCGAGGGAATGATACTAGCAGTGGGGAAGATGGATTGCAAAGTAGCAACACATACGACATACCCGATATTCTTCCTGATGAGGTAGAACATGCATTGAAGAAAATGAAGAATCTGAAAGCACCGGGGGAAGATGAAGTTACTGTAGAGTTGTTAAAATTGGGAGGAAGAGACATAACACAAACACTGGCAAGGCTCTTCACAAAGTGCATTAGAAAAGGTGCGATGCCTATGCAGTGGAATAATGCAATCATAGTTTTGCTGCATAAGAAAGGAGATAAATCAGAAATTGGAAATTATAGACCAATTAGCTTGTTATCCCATATCTACAAGTTGTTCACAAGGGTCATTACTAACAGATTAGAAAGAATACTTGATGAGAATCAACCGAAAGAGCAAGCTGGCTTTAGTACAGGATTCTCAACTATGGATCACCTTCACGTAATATCACAGCTAATGGAGAAAGCAAATGAATATAAAACACCATTATGCCTGGCATTTGTGGATTATGAAAAGGCATTTGACTCCATACAGCATAAGGCAATGTTTCGGGCACTGGAAAGACAAGGCATAGATACTCCATATATTATGATTTTGAAGAAAATATATGAGAGTGCTATCTCCTTTATTAGACTAGACAAAGACAGTAGCAAATTTAAAATCGAGAAAGGCGTTCGACAAGGAGACACAATATCTCCGAAGCTGTTTACTGCTGCCCTTGAGAAAGCTTTCAGAAGATTAGACTGATCGCAGAAAGGAGTCAATGTGAACGGAGAGTACCTAAACCATTTACGATTTGCAGATGACATTGTGGTCATAAGCCACGACCCCAAAGAATTAGAGGAAAATCTTAATCAGTTATGCATAGTTAGTAAGGATTTTGGACTAAAGATGAATATGGCTAAAACAAAAGTAATGATGAACAAGTATGCCACGGAAAGGGAAATAATGATTGAAGGAGCAGAAATTGAAAAGGTGGAGTCATATACTTATCTGGGACAAGTTATTAGCTGTAATAATGATAAATGGCTGGAAGTCAAGAGAAGAATAAATTGTGGATGGATAGCATTCAGGAAATATAGTCACATACTGAAGAGCAATATCCCAGTTTGTCTGAAACGTAAAATAATGAATCAATGTATACTCCCCACCATGACTTATGGAAGTGAAACTTGGGCACTCACCAAAAGAATGGAAGAGAAGCTGAGAACTACACAGCGAAGAATGGAATGAATTATATTGGGAATCAGACTGTTAGATAAGAAGAGAAACACATGGATTAGGCAGCAAACTCAAGTTAAGGACATTCTTATCAAAACTGAAGAACTAAAATGGTCTTGGGCAGGACACATAGCTCGAAGACATGATGACAGATGGACTAAGAAAATAACAGAATGGTACTCAAGAGGAGCTAGAAGAAAACCTGGAAGACAAAGGCGGAGATGAATAGATGAATTTCATGAGTTTTTGGGTAGTAAATGGATGGCCAGTGCTCAAAACAGAAGGAACTGGAAAGTTGCTGGAGAGGCCTTCATCCTGAAGTGGATTTAAAATGGCTGATGATGATGATGATGACACTGTGGAACACAGAAAGAATATCAACAATTTCTGAGTTCACAATTAATTATGAAAGCTTTTAAAGCTGTCATAATTGTGAACAGGTTCTATTTCTGTAACTATCATGCCAACACTGCCATATCTATAGATGACAAATGACATTTTAAAAATTAAAATGGAAGATTTTTTTATTTTTTTATTTTTTTATTTCATTTCTTCTTTGTTTTTAGTTTTCTACATACCTCTAGCTTTAAAAGTTCGCAAAAGCTGTTTCTATAAGAACAAAATCAGGCTAAAAAAAAAAAAAAAAAAAGTTCATATTGTTTATTGCCATTAAACAGAAAATGGTTGTTTAGGGTTATCATGCAACAAATTTTTTAGGGTAGGCAGCACTTTGGTTGTTTTATTTTTATCTGCTGCTGGTGATGGTGAGCAATTTTGTGTCATTTTTAGTGTCTTTTCTTGAATAAACAAAGATCTATAAAGGTTTACAGTTTTGTTGAAGGAATTAGCCACAGATGTGCAAATGATTATTGACGCATATGGTGAAAAAACTTTATCAAGAAATATGATATTAGTGAAATTATAATAACCTTATAATACCGTGATAAATCTGACTAAAAAATGAATAGCAAATGCTTAGAAAATGGTACTCACCTTGTATAAATCTGCAATACATTTTTTTGGTAGATGGTGGTTAAATTTAGGTTGGAAGAAGCATTAAAAAGAACTAAGGCGGGGAATGGGGCGAAAATATTTTAAGTATTTTAAACAGATTTTAAAATGAGCGCAAGGAAGTAGAAATGCAGATCTCCCAATCCTTGGTTATCATAAAGAGGTTAAAAGACGTAAATGAAAAAAACGAGAGAAGACCGGTGGTGCCAATAGTCGTTACGAGGGACTTTCGTAAGTAAACCGTCATCAGTTGGCAAATGGAAGAGAAGTGAGCGCGTATTGTATTTAAAAGTTTATCTAAACTCCCATGATACTCTTTTTTTATGGTGAGGGCTTCATATATGAAGCCCTCACCATCGAATGGTACCAACACCATTCCGATCTCAACATTATTAATGCTAAACTTCAATTCACCCTTTCACCGGCTTGGAACCTCTCGTGGCTAAAGTTCCCACGTGTCAAAAAGAGCATCATGGGAGTTTAGATAAACTTTTAAATACAACACGCGCTCACTTCTCTTCCATTTGCCAACTGATGACGGTTTACTTACGAAAGTCACTTGTAATGACTATTGGCACCACCGGTCTTCTCTCTTTTTTTTCATTTACGTCTTTTAACCTCTTTATGACAACCAAGGATTGGAGATCTGCATTTCTACTTCCTTGCGCTCATTTTAAAATCTGTTTAAAATATTTAAAATATTTTCACCCCATTCCCCGCCTTAGTTCTTTTTAATGCTTCTTCCAAACTAAATTTAACCACCATCTACCAAAAAAATTTATTGCAGATTTATACAAGGTGAGTACCGTTTTCTAAGCATTTGCTATTCATTTTTTAGTCAGAAATATGATATTTAAATAGTGATATTTGAATGGTGTTTCAAATATATGCACAAAATTATTAAGAATGATACAGGGTGTGAGAGACCTTGTACATTAACAAATAACAAACTTGTCTTCCATGTTAGAAACATTATTCAGGTTGATCAAATAAGAATTGAAGACAACCTCGCAAGCTGGACTACCATGTGGTATTTAGCATTAGTAGAGGCATATGATGCAAGAAAGCAAGCTTATGCAGCATCAGGCAAAAAAAAAAAAAAAAAAACACTTCCATTTCACCCCTCCGTTCGTTTGAAATACCTGTCCAGCTCAGCCTTAAATTTATTTAGGCTATCAACTTCCACAAAAAGGGATGGAAGTCTGTTCAACCAACTACCCACTGGCTAAATGCAAATTTCCGCACATCTATCCTACATCTGTCTTTCCTCAATCTTAATTTATGCCCTCTCCAGTGATTATTCTGAGCAAGAGGAAGAAACCCATCGCCTTTGAGCATGCTCAAACCATTCAACGTTTTATACACCTCTATCAAATCACCTCGCCGGTGCCTAGTCTCCAGACACTGTAATTTGCAAAACTTAAGCCTTTCTTCGTAAGAGCAACCCTTTGTTCCATTCACTAATCTTGTTGCCCTTCTCTGTACTCGTTCCAGAATCTCAACATCCTTCTTGAAATGACGCCTCCAGACCTGCATACAGTACTCAAGGTGTGGCCTGACCATTGCCTTCTACAAGGGAATAATCACCTCCTTATCCCTGCTAGAAAAATTCCTGTATATCACTGACAAGACACCATGAGCTACTCTTGCAGCCCGTCTGCACTGCTCGGAGAACTTCATATCTGCCTGTACAATTACCCCTCGTCCTTTTCATTCTCTACCACTGTCAGTGTAGTACCACAGAGTTGATATGTTGCTCTGGGGTTGCTGTTTCCCATATGTAGTACTTTACATTTGTCAATGTTAAACTTCATTTGCCACCTCTCAGCCCATCTGTTCAACATTTCCAGATCCTGTTGCAGCAGCATAGCATCAGTAGTGTCCTTAACAACCCTGCCAACCTTTGTATCATCTGCAAACTTGGACATTAAACTTGATATCCCATCATCAATATCATTCATAAATACAGAAAACAATAATGGACCCAACACTGAACCCTGAGGGACTCCACTAATAACATTAGTCCATGATGAGCAGTGTCCGTTGATTACCACTCTCTGTCTTCTCCCCCTCAACCATTCCTTTATCCATAGCAGCAATTTGCCTCCAATGCCACACTGTTCCAATTTGTGCAGTAGTCTTCCATGTGCAACAGTATCAAAAGCCTTTCTAAGATCCAAGTATATAATATCAAAGTTATTCCCTGCATCCAGTTCTTTTGTGACTGCATCATAGTATCCAATCAAATTGGTCAGGCAAGACTTTCCCTTAACAAAACCATGCTGTGTCCGAGCTATAACTGAAGTCTTGTCTAGATGATCCTGCAGTGCTTCTTTAATCAGTGCCTTCATTAATTTTCCTGGAACACAAAAACTCACAGGTCTGTAATTACTTGTGTCAGCCTTTGATCCTCCTTTGTGAATTGAGGTCACATTTGCACATCTCCAGTCTATGGGTACCTTCCCCTGAATCCAAAGAAGCTCTCATAATTATGGCTAAGGGTTTGCTTACTTCCTTTGCTGCCTCCTTTAATATAACTGGATAGATCCCATCCACCCCAGATGCCTTTTTTTATGTTTATCCTCAACAATTTCTCCTTCACTTTCCTCTCAGTTATTACAAAATCATCTAGCTCACTGCCAGAGTTTACTTCACCTCTGGCATTCCCCTTCCTGAATGACTCCTCATGTGTGAATGTAGATGCAAAATACCCATTTAGTTTGTTAGCCACCTGAGCATTTTCCTCAACTGTTGAACCATCAATATCCAGTGGACCAATCTGATTCATCCCTTTCCTTCTAGATTTACGTATGTAAAGAACTCTTTTCTGTTTTTTAATATTGCGAATAAAAAATAACAAAAACATTTCCCATATTACAAATAATGAATTATCACAAAACATTCTAGAATATAAAAACAAATATTAAAAAAAAAAAAAAAACTGATCTAGAAAAGGTACACAAAAATCACAGATTACATGAAAAAAAAATATTGCACAAATATTCAAGAAAATTTTCTTTTAAAAATTGCCATATGGAATTTACTTCTTTATTAATATTGACATAATGATCCAGATCAAATTGAAGCAATGGTTTTCCATTTAGATGTATATTCATCATAATCTGCCACGTGTTTAATTTTCAACATTATTCATTCATTTATTTTCAGCTTCAACACTGCTCAGTTTCAGCACTGCTAAACACAATGATTTCAAAGATATTTCTGGCTTTCTTAATTGTAAAGGGAATTTCACTCAATTTTAAAGATAAACTGTCTTCGACAAAATCATTAATTTTTATTTCATATTTTATCAAAAAACAAATTTCTTATTCAGTTTTCACAGTCTTGCCACCGAGACAAAAGTTCTTTTAAATTCCATGATTTCCAGTAGAATGTTCAAAATTTCTTTCAATATTATGATTATTTTCTTTATTTAATTTAAAATCACCCTGTTGCATTAATAACTTATCCTTTAAGGATAAAACAATGCATTTAATAACTTGTCACGAGGTAATTTTACTGTTCTTACTTTCGATTCCTTCAGATTTTTTCCACTTCAACATACTCTCAATTTTAGCTTCATATTTTTCAAATTAGCAATAGCATTGATAGTTCGAATAATTAATTTATCTGCTTTTGCCATAGTGAATCTGTAAAACTTCTGAAATGTAAGAGAGCTCCTGCAGATTGTCGATCATTAGTGCTAAATGGTTAAGAAATTCCCGATTTAAAAGTCGCTTTAACAATCCCAAATAAAAATAAATTTCCTGTTTATACTCCAGGGCAACCATACCGTTAGGGGAGTTCACAAGGTAGAGAGAATACAAGAAACAGCACCGTATTCAGCAGTCAGGGTGCTTGAACCAGAGTCACTCAAGGCACGTGTACTTATGCACTTGCGCACCTGACCACTGGGCTATGACGGCATCTGATCCAAATGTTTGCACAATGCAGGATGATTCCCTTAACCCGCAATTACCATTCGCAAGCTACAAGCTGCTCTTCGTAGCCCGAACACGTGACCGATCTTTGTAGTTTCCACATCAAGTTCTTCAGCAATCATCCTTAATTCACACTAGTTTTTTGGAGACTGGTTTGGAGTTTTTGTTTTTTAATTATTGCCTGTATGCCATTGTATTTTAGAACATTTTCTACGCAGTGAAAAGCTCAACAAAGTTTCAAAATCTGTCAACATTTCATCTTCTTAAAGTTTATATAATATCTTAGTTTTCTCAATCCTCCCCCCCCCCTGCATTGCTACTGTCACTAGTTCTTTGAATACTGTGCAAAATATCAAAATCACTCAGATATTCAGCTACTGTGAACATGTAAACATAGACAGGAGAAATTTACTGGAAGGCATGGATCACTCACTTCTCTGAAAAACATACACCTGTTTGTCGGAGTAAAGGGGAACCACAACACAGGTTGACCAGAGGCTATTATCCATGTTGGGTATCTTCTTAATTCTCTGACTGGCTATGGAAAGCATATTGACTAGCGCGAATTCTCGGAATGTGGCTGCATAAGTTTTACAGACCCCACAAACGTTGTGGAACGGTAATCCCTTTCACCCTTAATTCGCGCTTTCTAATTACCTGAAGGCCAGAGGTGAGAACAATGCATACAAAGTTGTCTCTCCTAATCTGTTCATTACATGGAAATAACTTTCATTCTACGGAAACTACTGTATTTTAAATGTAATTACCAAGGGGAATTTAAAAAAATTCGGTATAAAGAAGTTGGTTAAACAGAGGTCCGACTGTGATTAAATCAAAAATGAAGCAATTTTAAAATACATAACCGATTGATTGCGCCATTAAAATGCTGGGAATGGGGCCCCACCGTAGTTTCGGCTCTGGATACTCAATAATTGCGCATTTGGGATTTCATTTGTAAAATAAATGATCGTCTCAACAATGGGCTCGCAAATTTTCAAAAAAATAACAATGGGCTCTCGCAAGCCCACTATAGCTCACCACTGGCCCTATAACACACTCCTACTCTCAATTTTGCTTTCCCAGTGCTCATATCACACCAAACTGACTCAACATTGCACTGTCCACCCGTGTCAACTGGATGCACTTCCTTAGATTTTATGTGTTTCTTAACTAACAGCATACCCCTCTGTCCTTTCTGTACACATTGTACTCCCCAAATTCCAACTGTGCATTCCTTATATTAGGTGGAGAGTCGCTGCATTCCTTATATCTGTGTGACACCACGTCTCTGATATCCCAACAATATCAGCCTTTGATGCTCTTGACCACCAACTCAAATTCATCAAATATATTTACTAAACTCCGCATTGGTGTACATGCAAGTATACATGCACCTGTTCTTACTCTTAGTTACCCCAACACAGCCCATGTATTGACTTGTTCCGTGATAACTCCCAGCAGTCCTTGAACTCCCTAGCACCTTGCTTTTCAGGCTGCTGCTCATTCCAGTAGGTGCAAGAATCGCTTTCACCTCTGCCTCCAGCTACTGTTAATCTATCGGTCTGTTAATCCCCCCCCCCAAACTAGCAGTTTTCCAACCTACCTAACACTGTCTCAATAGCATCAGCAAATATTCTTGCACTCTTTCTATTTAAGTGTATCCCATCCCTATAGAAGCAGTCTCTCCTGTTAACAAGCACAGACAACACCGAGAAAAATTCTATCCTATGAGTCTTGCACAATCTCTCCAGGGCCAAATTGATTTATAAGACTTGTCATATACTCCTTCCTATAGTGTCTGGGCAGAATTGAAGACACTTTCAAACTTAATCTAACTCAAGACCTTTTTCAACATTGACCTGTACTTGCTAAATTTTTTTTTTTTTTTTATGTAAACCCCAAACACGAGAGGTGTTATAACCTATAGTACTCAGTACCATGCTTCGGTTGGAGGTTGAGAAGACGAAAGAAGATATTTGTTGACATTGGACTTGAACTTCTGAAGACTGTAATTTTCAGGAAATACGTATGAAGGAAGGTTGTTCCAGAAAACGGCAGTTGAATGAATAAACGAGGAAGATGAAAAGTTGGTTCTGTGAGTTTGAAGTTGGACAGTAAATGGATGTTGGCGGCACGTGTTTGGACTGTTTTGAAAGAGAGAGCAGGAATTATAGAAGCTAATTCAGAAGAACAGTGCCCATGGAAGTATCTGTAGAAGAGACATGCAACAGAAACAGTACATCTATGACACAGCGAGTGCAGAGACTCTGTTAGAAATGAGTCATTAATTAACCTAACTGCCCTCTTCTGAATGGAATCAAGAAGCCTGAGAGAGGTTTTGGGGGCACCACCCCAGATGTGGGAACAATATTCCATGGCAGGGCTGATTTGCAATTTATAGAGAGTGAGCAACTGTTTGGAAGAAAAGTAATGCCGAGAGAGAAAGAGAAAACCAAATTTTTTAGATGCAGAAGAAGCAATATTTGTAATGTGCTTGTGCCAAGAGAGATTAGAAGTCAGGGTAATCCCCAAAAGAGATATATCATTTTGCCTAGAAATTGGAGTGTCACTAAAGATAAGTATAGGAGCAGAAGAATCCTTTTTGCGAGATATAAGACAAGACTGAGTTTTAGAAGGGTTGAAATCAACTAAGTTGTCTTTGCCCCACTGGAGAATTACCTGAAGATCAGCATTTAAGGAATTGGTAGCAGATTTTCGAGAAGTTGAAGCTGATTGAGCAAGATTTCTCAAAATGGAAAGTGGAATGCAATGTGCTATCATCAGCAAAACTATGGATAGGATTTCCAGTCAATGGAAGAAGGTCATTAATATACAGGAGGAAAAGAGTGGGGGAAAGAATTGAACCTTGGGGGACACCGGCATTAGTGGAGAAGTAAGAAGACAGAGAGCCATCTACCATCACCCTCAGTGAGCGATCCGGGAGAAAACTGGATAACCAATTACAAAAAACAGTTGGCAAACCATAAGATGAAGCTTGTTTAGAAGACCTTTATGCCAAACACGATCGAAAGCCTTTGAGATGTCAAGAGCAACTACTTGTGTTTCACCGAACCTTTCCATTGAATGTCCATAAATGGGTAACATAAGCCAGAATATCACCAGTGGATCGACACTGACAGAATCCATACTGGCAATCATTGATCAGATGGAAGGTTTCTAGGTAGTTTAAAATTTGGCGGTTAATTGATTTCTCCATTACTTTAGAAAGAGTAGAATTAATTGCAATGGGATGATAATTGGATGGGAGGGCTTTGTCATCCTTTTTAGGAACTGGCTGGATATGATCAAATTTCCAAGCAGAAGGAAAAACACCTTTGGAATCAGAAAGCGAAAAAAGGCGGCAAAGAACAGGAGTAAGTTCAGGAGCACGGGTTTTGAGAACAAGCGGAGAAATACCATCGGGACCAGGAGCTTTCTTAGCATCGAAATTCGTGAAAATCCTTCTGACATCCTTTTACCGGAAGACCACAGGAGGCATTGAAGGGAGCGTTATGGGAATAGTGTGAGGTGTTTTACCAAGATCATTAATACGTGAGTTGGAAGAAAAATGGGATGCTAGCAGGTCAGCTTTATCCTTGGCTGAAGTGACAACAAAACCATCTGGTTTGGATAGAGGCGGGAGCAGAGATGGGCAAAAGTTGCAACCAATAGCTTTGGCAAGAGAACAGAATGCTCAGCTACCATTAGGGCAAAAAGCAAGTTTTCTACTCTTAGCCTGTTCAAACTCTAGTTTGGACTGGTTAATAACTGCTTTACAATTGTTGCAAGCTTTGGTGTAGGCAGAAAATGAAACTGGAGAATTAGAAACAAGCCAATTACGATATGCCACATTCTTCTCTTGAACAGCCTTCGCACATTTATTGGAAAACAAAGGTTTAGATAAAGGTCGAGATTTTAAAGTGGAGTGTGGGACAAAGGATTCCATTCCTGCAAGAATAATTTCACTGACACGATCTGAGCAAACATTGACATCAGAACTTTTGAAACAGTAATCCGGCCAAGGAAAAGAAGAAAAAAAGTCTCGCAGGTCATCCCATTTTGCATTCTTGTAATGCCAAACAACACGAGGTTGGGAATAGCCATGAGATAAAGGTTCCACTGGAGAAGAGACAATCACCAAGTTGTGATCTGAAGTGCCTAAAGGACCTCTCACTTTGACCATGTACTTAGAAGGGTTGTTTGTGAGAAAAAGATCAAGCGTATTGGCTGTATGATTAGGATTGTCCGGTATTCTTGTAGGTAAATGAACAATCTGTGCAAGCTCATTAGTAATTGCAAAAGCCTCAGCATCTCGATCAGCTGGGTCAGTGTGACTAGAAAACGGAACCCAGCTGGAGTTGTGAACATTAAAATCACCAAGGAAAATTACCTCACTGTAAAGAAAGTTGGACTGGAGAAAGTCAAGTTGCAAAGAGAGGAAGTCAAAGAGGTCCAAGTGATTAGTGGAGTTGGGAGAACGGTAGAGACAACAGATGAATTTGGCACAATGAGGTAGAGAGATTTTAAGCCAGAGAAGGTCAAAGAGAGGAGATTCTAAATTGCCAAGTCTCTGACAGGGAATATTAGAACGGATATATGCACAAGTACCACCTTTGAGGCGAAAAGAATCATACGGTGAATAATTTGGGCATCTGAGATGAACAGTATTTGAATCAACCGATAACTGAGATTCTGTCAGAAAAAGTACAAGGAGTTTGGAAGACTGCAAGTGGAAATGGACATCATTGAGATTAGAACTGAGACCACATATATTTGTGAAATGAATTACGAAGTGCTTGGGAGGTTTAGATCTTTTTTCAGATAAGCTTGCTCTATTAGTTTGACAATTCATGGTGTATTCAATAGTAAGAAAAAATGGGTGGGACATGCTGTATGAAGTAATGAAATTTTTGGATATGGCATACACGTGGTAAGAATATATCCAGATCCTTGACATAACGTGGCCTCGACAATGCTCCCCACATACACACTACTCGGACTCCCTCCAGTCACTATCTGGCAGAGTAGAGGTAGCAAGATTATACACTAGCTGATCCGGAAGCCTCCTAAAGAGTTACCAATAGGTTCGTTTCGGTGTACTAACTAGCAACCGGCCTGCAAACACCGTTTTACAGCTGTACCCTCAAAATGTAAGGAATATTGGATCTCACCATGATGTTCATCATAACCTGAAAAGTCATCAATGCATGATGGAAGAGATGGGGAAGGGTTGACCGGAACTTATCTCTAGAGACTAAACATGGGTTCCACCACTTCAAGCCTCCAATAAGCATAGTGGTGGTATTGCACCGATTGATGACAGTCATCTACCACCTAGTACTGCCTGGTAACATAGTTGCAGCATTGTTTCATGTGGTGTGGGCACCAAACCTTGACCCCTGCTTATGTTGGTTCACACCTGGGTAGTCACCCACCATGTACTTGTGCATGGAGGTTATACCCGGGATTACTAACAGTCCCACCATTGTAAAGGTGCAAGCAGAGGATTTGGCTGTCACAGACCGTCCAGACTTCGCCAAAATTGGGTCCACTTGACTTGAGTGTTATCCGAATATCAGTTCCATGAGTGTTTTAGACTCACAGGTATCAAGTACAGCTTGTCTGGCTTATCTGAGAGAATGTGGCTTATCTTGAGGTTGTCTGTGACAACCTCAAGGACCAAGTAAGTCCGCAGATGTTCTATTCTTAATGTCATTATTGCTATTAAGTGTCATTAATAAGTAAATATATATGTTAATTCATTACATTTTCAGAATAGATCCAAAAATTAACTTTTTAGTATTAGCCTTAATCATGCCAGATGGAAAGATGTTTTTTTGCTTATTTTCATTTGCATGAATCATTAATTGAATATCCCTTTCTAAAACAAAAAAGTAAAAAAAAAAAAAAAAAAAAATTCAGACAAATTTATTTGAAACAATGAATGTTGTTATACTTACCAACTCTAACTTCACTCATATGCTTTATGTGTTTTGGACATAGTGAATGCTTAAGCAAATCATTTTTATGTGCTCGTATTGTTCTGTGACAAAAACGACAGTAAGCTCTTTTTACATCACCAGGATATGGTTGAATCCATCCTGTAAAAAATAAATTATTTTTTAATTACAACTTTCTTCAAGGCTCAGAGATTGCGTGTCAATAAATGAAAAATTAATATATAAATCTAGGTAACTACTAACACTCTTGATGGTTTTGATAGTTATTAATAACATAAAAAAATTAACCAAAAGACAACTCCATCATGGATACAGAATCGTCAATATATGATAATGTTGATGTGGTTACAAAACATGGAGAGTAGCTGTTAAAATAATGTGCATAAATTGCCCAGCAATACTCGCACATTATTTTAACAGCTACTCTTCACAGTCAGGTCCTCAAATATGGTACTAAGATAAGTTTGCAAAAGATGTGTAGAAAAATTAAACTATGCTTAAATTTTATTTTTAAAAGAAATTTTAATTAGAAGAGGAATACAAGGATGCACGTGCAAAATAGTTATCATTAATTATTTTTATAGTAATCTCGAATAAGAAATATTAATGAGTCTATAATACTAGCTGTACTACAATCTAATTAAACTGTCCCAGAAAACAAAAGTAGAAAGGTTAGTTTTAATAGTTTGAAGTTAAAAAAGCAAAACTATACTGAATATCTGATTCATCTACTCCAGTCTTTGACTAACATGGTAAATCGGTTCTTGAAAAATATTGTGTTAGTCAGTTGAAGCAGTGACTTAGTGTTTCCTCTTCTTGCTTTAATGTGTAAAAATGTGGCGTTACAGTTTTGTCAATGCATCCTCTTCTCTCACAACAATGCATATGCCCTTTATGCCTCCAATAATTTTTAAGGAGGGCACAACTTGGCAGTCATATTTTGAGAGTTCATTTAAAGCTTTCTTCATGGTATTAATGTTTCTCATCAAAGTATCGTCGGCTTTCATAAAGGTTCCCTTTTTTGTTGCTTCTTAAAATATATCTGCCTCTTAATCCTTGCCTACAATACTATGTTCTTGTGAAATTGTAGGAACTCTTGATTTCAGAATTGCTCTTTGTGTGACTCCAACAACTTCACTTGCCTGCTTCAGCAAGTTGAAGCATCTGCTTCAACTTGCTGATATTAGATGAGTGCAGTTTTTTTTTTTTTTTTTTGATGCAATGAAGAAAATTCACTAGTAGTGAATTTTCTTCATTGCATTATCAAGCTTAAAGCCTTGAAACTACACAAAGTGAGGAAGCAGTATTTTTGCACAACATTATTGCACAATTGAAACACCTCATCCCAAGCTTCTTAGCTGAAGCCTGAGAAGTTAAACTTGCTCAAGCAGATTGATAAATTTGTTGAAGTCAGTGACACAAAGAGCAGATCTGAAATCAAGAGTTAACACAGTTGGCCTTATAGGCAAGGATTAAGAGGCAGAGATATCTGAAAAAGAAACAGAAGAGCCATTCGCTGAATAACATGCCTAAATTTAACTATTTTTCATGGACTTCAAATAACCAGAAAAGGATAATTTTAAGAAACCCCCACTGCTGAAAAGCTCTTTGATTTTTTAGAAAGCCCAATCTCCTACTGCCTTAAACTTGGTGCCTTTCATTCATTACTCAAGATGTACATTCTTGTCAGCATCCTTTTCCAAAACAAATGTTTCATCAACATTAAACACTTGGCTCAACTAGAGCACGAGTTAGTGCAATTGCATCATTTCTATATGTAGCCAACTACTTAAGTAGTTATAAATTGGCTTGTTTGTTTGTTATTTGGTTTTTAGGAGCATTAGCAACTAAGGCCATATTGCTCCGGGATATGCGGTGGTCATTCCCTGACCTTTCCGCATCCTCCGTATTTGGTGGTGACGGGCTCGAACCCCGGTCTAATCAAGAAGCGTGTTCTACGCACTGCCGCTCCTTCCCACCTGGCTACGGAGGCGCCAGTTATAAATTGGCATCATTAAGTATATTTCATATTGTGAATACCTTCACAATGAGTTGCCATGATATTACACTACCTCAAATAAGTAATGTTTCACCATAGGAGAAGACAATGCCACGTAGGTGATGGGGATACCATCACCCACGTGGCACTGTTTTGGAGCTTATTGGCTCCTCATCAGTGGGTGGGCAAGTACCCTGGTGTTGCAATGATCAGCAGGTGGGTACCTGCCCACACACTAATGAGGAGCCAATAAGCTCCGAAACAGTGCCATATGGGTGATGGTATCCGCTGAGAATAAGTAACAAGTCTTCTCTTATGGTGAAGCGTTACTTATTCGAGGTACTGCAATATCATGGCAACTCATTGTGAAGGTATTCACAATATGAGATATACTAATGATGCTAATTTATAACTACTTAAGTAGTTGGCTACATACAGAAATTATGCAATTGCACTAACTTGTACACTAGTTAACTCCCTACATAACCCGAGGCTTTAGCCCTAAACTATTCTGTAACACTTGCCTCAATTAAGTGGTGGCCAAAACCATTTTTCTTATGTATCATTGAGCAAACTAAATTTGCTACTTAAGGCATTCACATTGTGGTGTTAATGATCTTGTATTGTGGAGGCACCTCTATCATGAGTTGCCTTGGTATTGCTTTTTTTTTTTTTTTTTTTTTTGTTAGTTGTTGGTGCATCGGCTTCTGTGGCTATAATGCGCCTCCCAAAGTTTTTGCATTTTACTCTGATCCAAACCCGAGGCAGGATTCAAACCTGCGACCTTTGGGTTGGGAAACTACTATGGCCGCCGTCCAGTGTGGACGCACGTTTTCCATGCTCCTGAATTTTGTTCACGAATATGTGGTTAGAATGTCTACTAATTTTTGAAAAGTTTGCTCCTTAGTAGAACTACTACAGTGGATCTCAGGGTGAGAAACGTTTGCTTATTTACCCAGAACTTTGCAGGTTATTTGCATTTTTTATCTATATCCTTTGTTGCCAGACCGTACTGGTCACCATGTGGGTGACAGCAGGGCTATAGAGAGGCACCAATTATAGTGTGGTTGCCACGCAAATACCTTGCACTTGACTTGGGAGGAATGTGTAGCACTCCCCTCCGGCGCAGGGTTTAGTGAATTGATATCTACACCTTCAGCTGTGACATTGACTGGGGACGGTGTTCCCACCTGTGAAACCTTGAACTGTGATAACGTCCCAATATCTTCAAACTGTTAGAGAACAATTTTTGGTGAAATCATGATTTCAGTGATTTCCCCCCCCTCTGCAGTAGACTTACCATGGACAGCTTTTACTTTCGTTCCTGCTTGTATAGTGAAAAAACAGACTTCTGCGGCTGCGAAAACGCTAGAAGAAAGTAGTACAGTTTCTCCAAGGCTATCTTTACGCTTGTGTGTCTCCCCCCCCTCATGTGACAGTGGGGGGATAGCCCAAATCGACATCCGTGCGCTATCTGGCTTGAAATTTAGCTACAAACCTGTGGTTGGCACCAAACTTTGCCATTCCTCAACCTCTATCTAACTGTGCAGCAATAATCTCAGTTATCCGAATATTCCCGATAAACCGATATTTCCAACTAATCTGAGAATATGGATACACCCAGTAAAAATCCCACTGAATTAATTTGTGACGTCACTGAACGGCCATCGAGCGCTCAACAAACCACTGATAGCACAAAAAGTGACCAACCTGACACCGGTATCCAAAAAGAAATACAGAAAACGGATAGTTTCCCAATCAGACAGGGAAACCTGCTCACAAACTGAGCCTCAAGAGCCCCCAGGGATCCCAGGGCCCCACACAAGACAACTGCGAAAAGACGACAAAACAACAAGTCAACTAACATCGACCCAACTCTCTTCTAGAGGGCACCGTCGATGAGCAGGTATTGGCCCAGCGAACAAACAAAACAAATAATTATATTTGTTTTGTTTGTTCTACTGTAAATTTATTGTAAATTTAAATACAAAGTTATTAAGATTTTGGTTTTCGTTTTTACTTCAATGGTTTGTGAGAAACGCTAAAAAAAAAAAAAAAATCATAGTTTGCATTCTTGTGATGCCAAACTACACAAGGTTGAGAATGGTCATGAGAGAAAGGCTCCATTGGAGAAGATACCATCACCGTGTTTTGATCTGAGGTACCTAGAGGACCACTCACCTTGACCATGTACTTAGAAGGGTTGTTTGTGAGAAAAAGATCGAATGTTGGCTGTGTGGTTAGGATTGTCTGGTATTCTGATAGGTAAATGAACAATCTATGCAAGGTCATTAATACCTGTAAATGCTTCGGCATCTCGACCAGCTGGGTTCGTGTGACTAGAAAATGGAAGCCACCTGCTGTTTTGAATATTAAAAATCACCAAGGAAAATTACCACACTGTTAGGAAAGTTGGACTGAAGAAAATCAAGTTTCAAAGAGAGGATATTGAAAGAGTTCCAAAGTGATTAGTGGAGTTGGGAGAATGATAGAATGGAGAAGATGAATTTGACAAAATGGGGCAGAAATTTTAACTAATAGAAGATCAAAAAGAGGATATTCAAAATTACTAAGTTTCTGATGGGGAATATTAGAGTGAACATAAGCACAAATACCACCTTTGAAACGAAAGGAATCATACAGTGAAGTAAGCAGTGGTTGAATCAACCAAAAATTGGGTTTCTGCCAAACAAAGAATGTGTGGTTCAACAGACTGTAAATGGAAATGAACATCATTGAGATTGGAACTGAGACCATGTATATATGTGAAGTGAACAAGGAAGTGTTTGGGAGGTCTAGATCTTTTCACAGATAAGTTTGTTCTATTAGTTTGACAATTCATGATATGTGGAGGACATGCTGTATGAAGTAATGAAATTTTTGGATGTGGTATACACATGGCAAGAATATCCCAGTTCCTTGACATAATATGACCTCGAAAATGCTTCCCTGCCTACACACTACTCAGATTCCCTCCGGTCTGGCAGAGTAGGGGCAGTGAGATTATACACTACCTGATCTGGAAGCTTCCTAGAGTTACCTATTGGTGCAGTCCAGTGGACTATCTAGCATCTGTCCTGTGAACACTGTTTTACAGCTGTAGCCTCGAAATGTAAGTATTAGTATTAGTATTAGTAACGGCCGTATGGTGCAAGAAAGCCTATGGCTTATGCTGCACCAGCCAAAAAAAAAAAAAAAAAAAAAAAAATCCGAACAAAACAATGATAAAAACAAAAATTAAATAAATAAATAATAATAATTAATAAAGAAATAAAAATAATAAAATGAAATTAAAAATTAAATAAAAAGGAAATTAATCCTATCATCCTATGCGCTTCCCTTACCCGAAAGTACTATCCAGATGACCTTTGAATTTCCCCAAACTGTCGGCCTCTACCACCCATGAAGGCAACTTATTCCAGTAATTTATAACTCGCTGGCTAAAATAAAACTTCCTGCAGTCCAATCTAAACATTTCCCCGCGTAACTTGAATTTATGTCCCCTAGTTCTAGCATCATTTATAATCTTGAAAATTTTGTCCTCATTCAGTTTACTGATGCCTCTCAGAGCCTTAAACACCTCAATCAAATCTCCTCTAAGGTGTCTAGTTTCCAAACTCTGCAACCCACATATTCGAAGTCTTTCTTCATAAGGACGCCCTTTTGCCGATCTCACCAGGCGAGTTACCCTTCTTTGCACCCTTTCAAGAAGCTCGATGTCTTTCTTTAGGTGCGGTCTCCATACTTGAACACAGTATTCCAAGTGTGGTCTAACATAGGCCTTATATAATGGGATTATCACGTCCCTATCTCTACTTCCAAAAGTTCGATAGATCATCGATAGGACACCATGGGCCTTCCTTGCAACCTGTTTACAATGCTCAGAGAATTTCATGTCTGACCGTATCGTAACACCCAAGTCCCTTTCCTCCAGTACTGGGTTTAGTTGAACTCCACCAAGTGAATAAGTTATTTTGGGATTACTGTTTCCCAGGTGTAATACCTTACACTTTGTTGGATTAAAGCACAGCTGCCATT
Source organism: Mastigoproctus giganteus (assembly GCF_048544385.1). Lineage (NCBI taxonomy): Eukaryota > Metazoa > Arthropoda > Arachnida > Uropygi > Thelyphonidae > Mastigoproctus > Mastigoproctus giganteus. The sequence goes on from NC_143587.1 coordinate 57,162,788, forward strand.
TTTCTGACCATTCTTGAAGTCTATCTAGGTCTCTCTGAAGAAGCTCAGCTTGACAGTGATCATTAACTACTCTACCAATTTTAACATCATCTGCAAATTTAGACATCACGCCCTCTATCCCTTCATCAATGTCGTTTATGAAAATTAAAAACAACAGTGGTCCTAATACTGATCCTTGGGGAACCCCACTTCTTACATCAACCCAATCTGAGGAATAGCCATTTATCACAACCCTCTGCCTCCTGCCCTGAAGCCATCCTTCTATCCATCTAAGGATTTTCCCAGTGATTCCAACCTGTTCCAGCTTATAAAGCAACCGCTCATGTGGGACTGAGTCAAAAGCTTTGCTGAAATCTAAATAAACAATGTCGAAATTATTCCCTAAATCCAGCTCGTGAGTGACCCTTTCGAAATAGCGAACCAGATTTGTTAAACATGATTTTCCCTTTACAAAACCATGCTGAGTATCCTTGAGAATTTTAATTCTATCCAAATGATCCTGAATTCCACCCTTGATCAATGCCTCCATGATTTTCCCTACTACTGAAGTCAGACTGACAGGTCGATAATTTCCCACTTCACTTTTAGAGCCACCCTTATGTATGGGAGATACATTTGCACTTTTCCAATCCAAGGGAATCTCCCCAGAGTCTAGTGATGCTCGCATAACCAGCCTCAGTGGTTCAATGCACTCGCTTGCCGCCTCTCTCAAGATTATAGGGTATATTCCATCAACTCCAGGAGCCTTACTAGTCTGTAGGCTTGAAAGTTTTTTCATTAAATAATCTTGCGAAATTTCAATATCATTAATTACATATTTTTTAACTTTGCTCCCACAATTTCCCATTGCCACAAAAGGCTTTTCATTTGTAAATATCGATGCAAAATAACTGTTGAGTTCATCTGCAACGGCAGCTGGTGTATTTATTACTATCCCCTTTCCCTTACGTAAAGGTCCGATCTGGTTTGTCCTGCTCTTCTTGGCATTTATATATGTGAAGAATTCTTTATCCCCCCTCTTTGCTCTGTTTGCTAGTGATTTCTCATAAACTGCCTTTGCCTGTCGAACCTTTTCTGTGGCTCTATTACACACCACCTTGTAGCTGTTATAGGCTTCAGTACTTAGTAAGGAAGATTAGATCTCGCTGTGATGTCCATCTTAACTTCAAAAGACATCATATTGTATGATGGAAGAGATGGTGTGTATGTGGGAAGGGGGGTTGCCAGAGCTTTTCTCTGGAGACTAAACATGGTTTCCACCATTTCAAGCCTCCAATAAGTTGTGGTATTGGACCAGTAGACGATGGTCATTGTATAAATTTGGAAGTGCAACACTTGGAAACTGATCAGTTGGTTTTCTAGTCCCTCCCTCTCAATATGATATCAAAAATTGCTTCATTAACTATTCAATGCCATTTGTTTCATAATTTTTGGACTTGAAATTTAGCACATCACTCACCTCAGAAACCTTTCCTGAACATTACACTTTACGCTTTAAGTTGTAAAAAATAAAATAAATAAAAAGGAACACTTAAAGAGTTTATGCAATGTACAAATAATGTTGGTCCTGATTAGGAGCAAGCAAAATCATCCAATCATATCATAGTGTAAGTCTGATTAATATCAAGAAACACTGCTACTGGAAGGTAAGTCATACATACACAATTCTATTATTAACCTCTCTCAATTAGGACTTAGAATGATCAGTCCTTACTAAGGAAAGTTTCTTCAAGTGAGAGATATTCTATAACTGCTTAAGTGACAAATTTGTTTTTCTACATCATCAGATGTTGTTGTTTGGTTTTTAGGAGCATTAGCAACTAAGGCCATATTGCTCCGGGAATATGCGGTGGTCTTTCCGCATCCTCCATATTTGGTGGTGATGGGCTCGAACCCCAGTCTAATCAAGAAGCATGTGCTACGCACTGCTGCTCCTTCCCACCTGGCTATGGAGGTGCCAACATCATCAGAACACTGAGTAATCTTTGTATGGTAACTGATGAACAGCTGGGCACTTTACTTTATTACAGAGACATACAGTATTAGGTTTCAAAAATCCAGCAAGAGGGAAGTCCCAGAGTTGCAAGATTTATGGTTGCACCGTAACCTGAAATGTATATTATCACTCTGAATAAATAAATTACATTAATTTACTTGCTGTCATCGGACTCAAATATTACACCCACTGCCATTCCAATTAGCTAAATTTGAAACTAAAAAGTTCTTGTTTAGACTAAAAAAATGTTCAAACTATTACCTTTTAGATCGTCTTCCAATTCCCATTCTTTTCTATACCGTTTAGGATATTTTGCCCATTTTCCTGGTGTTATAAGTGTCCCATCTGACCTCCTCCTTCTTCCATGAACTTTTTGAGTGATTGCTATAAAGTAGTATATTATTGACTGCTTTTAAATGAATCTGGACAGTTTTAAAACTCTAATAACATTAAAGAATGTTACATCAAATTCCTATATTCATTAATTCATTTATGTCATTATTAAAGCTACTTATGTAGCTTTGAAATTTAAACTCCACAGAATATTATCATTTAGGAAAAATAAAAAAAGTAGCAACACATTGAATTGAGCCCAATTGGCACTAATCACAATACTTTTTTGGTCTGCAATAAGTTACAGAAAAATAAGATGCAAATTTTATACCAGTTCTTTGATCACATTCAATACAAAAATCCATGATTCAGAGTCAAGGATATATAAAATGACATTCCTGATACTAGAATTGCAAAAATTTAAGGGAAGTATATTGGAACACACTGTGATCTTTCTTGTGACAGTTACAGGCATCAGCTTATGCTCAATTGTAGAAATAATATTGTTATCTCCAAGTTGACCTAAAATTATTAATATCATTTTTAATTTAATAATGTCACCAAAAGAGTGAATCCATTATTCATTAAAAGCCCCAAGGTACTACAGATTGTTTCCATTCTTGCTGGAATCTCATCAGACTGCAGTGGACTCAACTGGCAACTTCATGCTAAATGGTAAATAATGCATCAAGTTGACAGCAAAGCAGTATGTGGAAGAAAAACTTCCATGACATACACAACAAGAGTTACGTGTTAATAAAACCCCTAGTACTGAGTCCATGCAGTGAACGGGGTTTTTATTTTGACATGAGTTGAAATAATCAGATAATTAATGCTTCTTTGCATTAATTAGTAAATAATATTAGTAATTTTAGTTATACTTGTGGATAACCATGTTGCTTCTAAACTTTAGCATAAATCCAAGCCTATCACTGCCACAAGAGAGAACACAGTACCCCAAGACAGCATGACAAAAATATAATGCAGAGAAGCATTAATTATCTACTAAGAGAGGATGATGTTGGCTCATGAACAATCTAAGATATTAAGGCACAGTAACAAGAAAATGTAGTCTGCTGCTGCATTTGATACTAAAAAAGACATTGGATAAAAGGTGTATTCTGTAGAAACCAGAATTGGAAAACTTGGTTTTATATAAATGGTTTAAGTTCAACCTTTCAGAAGGTGCTTCAATCTCTGGTTCAGTGCTAATATAGAAAGAAGAGACTTTTTCCGAGTGTAATATAGTGTTTATGTATTACACTTGGAAAAAGTCTCTTCCTTCGCCTCCTGATTTTTCATTTTTCCAGCAAATTAAGGTCCTAATGGAGCTGGAAAAACAAAAGTTTATCATGCTAGTTAAAGTACTTGTAATAAATAAAAATATCCAAAATAATTTAAATTAATATTAGAAATTAACTAGTTAAAAGGTACAACACTAGTGGCTATGGTACCAGCAAACATATCCAGTTGGATTAGCTAATCATAAAAAAATGCACAAATGTGCTATTGTCTCATCAGGCTTCCAAAGATATATATTATGGGCAATACCTCAATATATGAGGCCCACTAATAAGCACAGGGAAGACAATAAATATCAATCTATTAGAAGATGACTTTTCATATAAAGCTCATCCTGCTATAACACACCATCTTACAATGCATGTTTCAAGTTACATGCATATTTATTTGACACCTTATCCACCAATACACAGAGAAATTCAAATTATGTGCACAAAACGTGCATGCTGCCATGTTACACTGTTTTTGCTAACATAATCTCAATTTATGATTGCTGTGAGTGCATGTTGCAATGTTTGATTTTTTAAATATTGTACATTTAAAAATTTATACACAGTTCCTCTGTACACATATTCTTACTGCCCCTACTGTAAACAATTACTGAAAAAAAATTATGGTAGAATTTCAAAAAAAAAAAAAGAAAAAAAAAGCAATATAAATAAGAAGATTCATCCCCTTACTCTGATTGAAAAATTATCCATCAAAAGTGAAATAGTATGTTTCGTTTCAATAACCTTTGAACTTTGGTGTAATATGTATTGATAAAAGTTTGAAAATGGTATAACTACTGACAATTTATAGCTTTTATGGAACCTATCCCTGACTGTTACCAGGGGCATTGAATAAATTATATACCTACATTGAAGGAAATGAGACAGGCAAAAATCTTTTTATTTTTCAATGTTACTCCCCTGAACTTCAATACACTTGTTCCATTTTATTGGCGATAAGGAAAGATCAGACAAATAAAATTCTTTGTCCTGTTCATCAAAGAACACAGAAACAGCAGACTTCAATTCATTATCATCAGCAAGGCAACATTTTTTTCTTCAGGTGTCGAAACATGAAATAGTCACTGGGAGCCAGATCCAGACTGTAAAGTGGATGGGTAAGTTCTATAAAGTCAGTCTTTCAAAGCAGCAGAAATAGCATGTAACCTGTGCACTGGTGCATTATCTTGAAGAAGTAGCACACCTCTGAAAAGTTTTCTACAGCATTTTTCCTTTATGACATCCCGTAAGTTGTACATTACAGATGCATGTGACTTCCCAGTGACTGTCTGCCTGTGTTCCAAGTAGTGAATGTACAAAATTCCCTCAGTATCCCAAAAAATGGTGGCCATAATCTTGATAGCTGGAGGTTGTGTCCAAAATTTTGTTGGGTGAGGGATAACCCTTGTGCCTCCATTGCATTTATTCTTGCTTGGTCTCAGGATCCCAGTGATGAACCCATGTTTCATCACCCATAACAATTCTGAAGATGAAAGTTTCAGAATCCCTTCCATAAAGCTATAAATTCTCACAACACCGTACTCTGAATTGCTTCTGCACATGGGTCAGAAATCTGAGGACTCACCTTGCAGTGACCTTAGTCATCCCCAAATGTTCATGGAGGATAGTTATAACTGTTCCCTCGGATATATCATATTCCCTGGAGATTTGGGACACCTTTAAATGTCTGTCATTCAGCACTAGGGTTTCCACAGCTTGGAACATTTCTGGAGTGGTTGCTCTCACAGGCCTTCCTCGACATGGATCATCTTCATTCGATTCTCTACCCCACTTGAATTGCTTTGACCAGAATTTCACCTGGTACTGTGAAGGTGAACTGTTGCCATATACAGCCACCATCCTTTCATGAATGGTCTTTGGCCCATTTCCTTCTTTAATGAGAAACTTGATGACTGAACGATGCTCCAATTTCAGCAAATCCGTAATTTGATACACAACTTAGGTTATGCTGTTGTAACAGTTTCTGTTACAACAGCATAACCTAAAAACATAATGGGATCAAAATTAGTATGATTCAAGTTGAGATATGTAGGAACACGATAAATCATGACTCACTGAAATATAACTTTGGGAAGTACCTCAGATAAATAATTTATTGAATGCCCCTTGTATATAAAATTGTGCACATTATACTATGCATTTCTATTACACTTTTTTTTTTCCCCTCCAGAATGTATATCATGCAGGATGAGCTGTAATATGAAAAATATCTGCCACTTTCCATATGATCATTTTGGGCATATCATCATCAGGAAGCCAGACATGTGAAGAGAGAATTCTAATTACTCACAATCAAAGTGAAAGCTCTTTTATAATGTGTCAAGTAAAACCATTCCAAACTCTAGGCAGAAGTTTTGGGTTTTTTTTTTTTTTTTTTTAAGGAGCATTAGCAACTAAGGCCATATTGCTCCGGGATATGCGGTGGTCATTCCCTGACCTTTCCGCATCCTCCATATTTGGTGGCGACAGGCTTGAACCCCGGTCTAATCAAGAAGCGTGTGCTACGCACTGCTGCTGCTGCTCCTTCCCACCTGGCTACGGAGGCGCCTAGGCAGAAGTGTTCAGTCTCGGTGAGAACATACAGTGGAGGGAAAGGACATAATATTCTAATAGCATATAACACAGGATAACAAATTAGGTCATCCAAAAAATAATAAGCACTGCATTCTGATTTTTTCTCTGTACTGCCAAGGGACAATGTTGCCACTCCTGTGACAGGACAGAGCTTGGACTTGAGGTCTTTAGAAAAGAATACATTATCCATGAACTGATCTAATGTAACGTATCATTTTTAATCGAATAACAAACCCAGTACGTGAATCTATTATTCATTAAAAGCTCAAAGCCACTATTCTGACCAGTTTCGGAACTATATGGTTCCATCATCAGACAACAGGAAACCTCAATTACCAACAAGGTTGGTAATTCAATTACCAACCTTGTTGGTAATTGAGGATTCCTTGTGCCAAAAAGAGAATAAATGTATAAAATCTAAATGAGAAATCAATGTTCAGAAGAAAAACTTCCTATTTGGAAACAACTTTCATTACACGATAATAAGGCCCCGGGTGCCAAGCGTTATAGTGATCAAGCGATTCCCTGAGTGATTTCTAGAGCGTTTTGTCAAAAGCTACAGTTATATTCATTTGTAAAAGTTTTCTTACGTTCCCATTAATTATTTGTTAACTTAGTATTACGAATTGTAACTAAGTTACAGGAAGGAAATTCACCTTTCTTTTTTTCTCTTTAAACTAACGCATTAACCCTTATACCGCTTGGTCACTCTAGCGGCACTGCTCCTGCCTCCCCGTGGCGGGGCCGGTAACCTGGGAGAAGAAATCCACTCTCCCGGGGCTGAAAGGAGCAAAGATGGAAAACAGTTCTTTTCCACCTTTAGAGCCATCGAGCTCAAGACTAGAAAAAGACACCGAAAATGACTATTCTCAACCAAAGAGGTTGAAAACAACCCCACAAGAGGAAATACCAGCTTTCCTCATACTACACTCTCTATCAGAGCTGCCTCTGAGTAAACTGTCCCCATTCCTTATCCAAAAATGCATCGAGTCTGCTGCAGGCTCACCAAAAACAGTAAAGCGGCTCCAGTCTGGAGACCTTCTTGTAGAGACTATGAAACCACAGCATTCCGAAAAATTACTAAAGATGACTACTTTTGGCAGACAACCAATAAAAGTTACTCCCCATGCCACCTTAAACTCCTTGAAGGGAGTAATCGCAGAATGGGACTTGCTAACTGTATCAGAGGAGGAGATAGTTCAAGAGCTAGGTAAACAAAAAGTCATACAAGCAAGGAGAATTATGACTCGGAAAGATGGTGTGCTTGTTCCCACTAGGAGCATAATTCTCACTTTCAGCTCTCCCATCCTACCATCATCTGTTAAAGCAGGCTATCTCCATTGCCGTGTCCGGCCTTACATCCCAAACCCAATCAGGTGCTACAAGTGCCAAAAATACGGACACTCCCAAACTGCATGTCGAGGTGAGTCAGTATGTCCAATTTGTGGATCGAAGGAGCACAATCAAACTGAATGCACTGCTACAACTTCTGTTTGCCCAAACTGTAAGGGTGATCACCCAGCATTTTCCAAAAGTTGCGAACTTTGGAAGCAAGGAAAAACAATCCAGAAATATAAAGTTGAAAATAAAGTGACATATTCAGAGGCCAGAAGGCAAGTACTAAAAACAGATCGAACACGTACATATGCAATGGCTGCTAAACAATTTCAGTCAATAGGTACACAAACAGATGTTGCCGTTCCCCCAAATATGTCCATCGCTAATTGGGCACGCTCCATTCTCTCTGATCCCAAACAGTGTCCTTCGCAACAAAAAACTGAACAAGCCTGTAATACCCCAATTACCATTCCAGCTAATGTAAACCCAACAGCAAAACAAAAAGTGACAGAAACCATGGTACTGAAACCACCAAATTCAACCAGAATGGATATTGACCAGCACAATGACTCCGAAGAGGCCATATTAGAACTTCATGCGACTGATGAGATGGACGTAACACGCCCCTACTTTCCAAAGAAAGACAAAGGAAAATTGGATCGATGTAAACAAGTCACAACTAAAAAGCAGTCAGAAACAAAAACAACCAACAAAACCGCTTAATGGAAAGAATTCTTCAATGGAATTGTAGAGGGTTTCGCAGTATAAAAGATGATATATGTGATCTCATCCACCGTTATGATCCAGCAGCCATATCCCTTCAGGAAACTTATTTAAATTCACAAGTGTGTCCTACTATAAAAGATTACTCTATCTTTAGAAGAGATAGAAGTATTGACTCTCCAGCCCGTGGAGGAGTGGCGGTTCTTATAAGAAACAACGTACCATCGAAACATATTGCTCTTCAGTCTCCTTTTGAAGTAGTGGCAGTGCGCATTGAAATTGGCATCACTCTTACAATAGCATCTATATATATTCCTCCTAATTTCTCATTTTCTTCAGATGATCTAGAAAATCTAATAGAACAGCTACCGTCTCCTTTCTGCTTACTTGGAGATTTTAATGCTCATCATCCGATGTGGGGATCTCTAACAATTGACAAGAGAGGCAAGTTAATAGAATCCCTTCTGGACTCTTATCAACTTACCCTTCTGAACACTGGTGAACCTACCTATATTCATTTTTCGACAGGATCCATGAGTGCAATAGACCTATCAATCTGTTCTCCTTCCATATATAGTATTATGGAGTGGTCGGTTCTTGAAAATCCGCTAAACAGTGACCACCTTCCGATTCTCTGCAAGCTGCAAACACGGGTAAACTCTCCTTCACTACGTCGCTCCTCTTGGAAATTTCGTAGGGCACACTGGTATGAATATGCCTCTCATGTGCAGTTAGACAACAAAATAATCCAATCTCAACCCATAGACAATGTCACAGAACATGTAACTAATCAAATATTACGAGCTGCTACCTCTGCAATACCAAAATCTTTCTCAGGGAAACGGAAACATAGTAATTACTGGTGGAATCAAGATTGTACACACGCCAAACAGTACAAAAATAGAGCTTGGAATTTATTTCGTAAATTTCCCACAACTATCAATCTAATTAACTTCAAAAGACTGAAAGCCAAGTTCCGCCAAATAAGACGAAAAGCAAAGAAAGATGCCTGGATCAGCTTTTCCTCGAGCATAAACAAGGATACAGACAGCAGAATTATCTGGAGGAAAATACAAATGCTTAATGGCAAATACATTCAGTCCCCAGCTACAATACTAAACTGGGAAGGGAAAGAGTTGTCATCCCCGGGAGAAATAGCAAATGCCTTAGCAGAATCATTCGCCAGTATATCAGCAATAGCCTCCTACAAACCAGCCTTTCAGCAAATTAAAAAACTGCAGAGCAGCATAAGATTAATTTCTCTACCAGAGTTTCACATCCATATAACCAGCCATTCACATTAACAGAGCTTTTTGGAGCGCTCAATAAAACATCAAATAGCACTGCTGGCCCAGATGAGATCTACTATATAATGCTAAAACAACTGAACGACAGAGCAAAAAGATCATTGTTAAACTATTACAACCGAATATTCTTAGAAAATGCTTACCCTATCTCCTGGTGTCACTCAATAGTCCTAGCCTTCCCAAAGCCCGGAAAGGATTGTACCTTTCCACATAATTATAGGCCAATTTCACTGACCAATTGTTTAGGCAAAGTCCTGGAAAAAATGGTTCACCGGCGTTTAATCTGGTTCCTGGAAACAAACAACTTGCTAAATAGTAATCAGTACGGGTTCCGAAAAAACCGTTCCACCTTAGACGTAATGATAAAAGCAGAGTCAAATATACAGAATGCCTTCATAAGGGGACAGCATCTGGTCATGATTAATCTAGATATTCAGAAAGCCTTCGATACCACCTGGCGATATGGTGTTCTACAAGATCTTCATTCTTTCGGCTTGAGAGGTCATCTACCCCAATTTATACAAAGCTTCCTATGCCAAAGAACTTTTCAGGTCAGATACATGAATAATTTATCTAAAACATTTGAACAAGAGGAAGGTGTACCACAGGGTTCCATTCTGAGTCCAACGTTATTTGCAATAAGAATCACCAACATGACAAGGGATGTACCAAATACAGTACAATCGTACATGTTTGCCGATGACCTCATTATCTCTACTCAATCCCAGACTATGAACACCATTGAAAGGCAACTTCAAATTGCTATAGCTATAATAGAATCATGGGCATTGCGGAATGGTTATTCCCTAGCAGTAAAGAAGTCTGCTGCTATTCATTTCTGTAAAAAACGGAAACTACATCCGGATCCAGAAATATTTTTAAATAACAGCCTCATTCCTGTCACTACCAATTTCCGTCTGTTGGGTTTACATTTAGATAACAAACTTAACTTCGCTTCCCATATGGCATACCTCCGGAATACTTGTCTTAAAAAACTTAATATCCTAAGAGCTGTCTCTGCTATGTCCTGGGGTGCTGACAGAAGCTCTCTCCTACACCTCTATAGAGCTTTAATAAGATAGCGCTTAGATTATGGAGCACCTATTTACGACTCCGTAAATAGTGCCCTTAGAATAGCTGTTGGAGCCTTCAGAACATCTCCGGTTCACAGCCTGTATATTGAGGCAAACGAATCCCCTCTGCATCTCAGGAGAAAAATGTTATTGTTAAATTATGCAGCAAAGATTGGAAGTAATCCAGCCCACCCCAGCTGGCAGTATCTGTTTGATCCTCAACACACCGTGCTATATCACAATAAACCTAATGAAAACCGCCCTGCAGGGATTCGACTGCAAGAACTCATGATCAGTTGGAAAATTAACTTTAAGAATATATTCCAAGACCTTGCCACTCCTGAACCTCCCTGGACTGAATTCATACCTCTCTGTGACAATTTCTTTTCAAAATGGGGAAAATCCTCCCTGGCAAATACCAACATTCAACAGCTACATAAACTGCATTCTTTGGAAAACTCAGAGAAAGTTCATATCTATACTGACGGCTCCAAAACAGATACGGCTGTTGGTGCAGCAGCAGTTTCCGCCACTTTCTTAACAGCTGCCTCTCTTCCCACTGAATGCAGTATCTATACTGCAGAATTATTTGCAATAAAACTGGCTCTAGATAACATAAACAAATATCATATCAAACAATCTTTGATATATACAGACTCTTTAAGTGCAATCAACGCCTTTCAATCTACCTTTCCTCCCTCTCATCCCGTTCTTAAAGAGATCCGGTCTAAACTATCTTACCATCAAACAGCCAACTACAAGGTTACCTTCTGCTGGATTCCTGGTCATGTCGGCATCCAAGGTAATGATTGTGCAGATGAGGCTGCTAAACATCCCGACTCTGGATCTTACAGTCAACTGAAAGCTCCATACACAGACTATAAATCCATTATTAAAAAAACATGTTGGAAACAATGGTCTGATCTCTGGCAATCTCAAACCAATAATAAACTGTTCCAGATAAAAAAAGTGCCCCAACTGTGGACATCTAGTTTTAGAAGAAACAGGCGACAAGAAGTAATTCTGGCAAGGCTTCGCATCGGTCATTCACACCCAACTCATCTGCATTTGCTTTTGGGAGAGACTCCTCCTAAGTGTTTTTTCTGCCAGTCGCAACTAACAATAAAACATATTCTCATTGAATGTCCACACCTTTCATCTGTCCGAAATTCCAGCTTCAGCTCCCTCTCCAATTTGCAGGAACCCTTAATGTTATCACATATTCTTGGCAACGAAGCAAATTTCAAGGATCTGTTTAAGTATTTAAAACGCATCAATTTATATAATAGTCTCTAATCATAACGTGAAATCAGTGATACTCAAACCATGAACAGGCACAATATGGCCCAAGAGGCCCTTGTGCCAAAAACCTCAAATACAACAACAACAACAACAACACGATAATAACACCTCTTTTGGTAATCAACATATTTCCAATACAACATATTTCCACTAGGAGAGTTTCATTATCATGTAACAAAAGTTACATTTTCAATCAGAAGGTTGTTATAAGTAGTATAAGTATTTGCCACATACTGCAAGGAAGTCACGTGCTTTTCTGCACTGGCAAAAAAATTGATAAAAAAATACAAATTATGTTTCTCTCTCCTTGTGTAGGTATCCACAGTTGACCTTTAATTTTCTAAAACTGTCAGCCTCAACAGGAAACTTGTTCCAGTTATCAACAGTCTTTCCTCGTATGGTCACCGTTTTGCCAATCTAATCATGTGAGTTACCCATCTTTGGACCCTTTCAAGAAGCCCAATGCTCTGGCTTTAAAAAAAAATTCCTACAATCTAGTCTAAACAGCTTTCTCTATAATTTGAGTTCTGGAATTCTTTATAACAATGAAAATTTTACTTTAATTCATTTTACTAACCCTTCTCAGAGCCTTATAACTCTCGGCCAGGTCCCCTCTAAGGTGCCCAAGTTTCGATGTTCTGTAGTCCACATAATCAAAGTCTTTCCTCGTATGGTCACCGTTTTGCCAATCTAATCATGTGAGTTACCCATCTTTGGACCCTTTCAAGAAGCCCAATGTTTTTTTTCAGATAAGGTCTACACACTTGGACATAGCATAATAAATGCAGCCTTACCCAGTGGGATTGTAAACTTTCTATGCTATTCTCTCTCCATATCCTACTGGCTTTCCTGGCTGCCTCCCCTCGACATGGGCACCTGTATGTGGTGAGGGCACTTCCCAGTGATGCTGCTGGACTTCCAGACTAGTGTCATTGGGATCCAACGCCCACAGCCTAGGTTCCAGGCTAACATCAATGGAATCCGGCGTGTTTGCCATGCACTGTGACCCGTGGAAATTCCGAAAAGGGGATCCTGGTGGTTGAGGGGCCCAGCTTCAATACACCACTTTGGCCCCTGCTTCGACAAGACGGGTGGTCCTGAAAGGCCCGGCTAGGATCAATCGGCTAGTAGGCTCGCCTGTGAGGGTCAACCGTGTCAATGCCATGCCCCTACTCTCATGGTCCGAGGGACAGGATTCAGGCTGGTGGCAGTGCGGGTATGGTGTCTGGGTAGCCTTGCCTTGAGCGCATTTATTGCATACCAGTTAGTGAGCGTCCCTTTGGGCCCCATGGTGGGTGGGGAGCCCAGACACTGAACCATTTCAAAAACTTCATGAATCCTGATAAACTTACTTCTTCAGGGGCCCCAACCTGGTCCCTATCTGCAAATATAGACAACAATTCTTGCACTGCTTCTACTGGAATGAGCAGCAGCAGCCTGGAAAACAAGATTCTGGGTACTTCAGAGGCTGCTGGAAGTCATTGCGGTACAAGTAAACACATGGGTTGTGTTATGGTAGCTAAGAATAGGAACAGGTGCATGTATACTTGTGTACACACCAATGCTAGGAGTTTGGTAAATAAATTTGATGAATTTGAGGTATTTCTCAAAACATCAAAGGCAGATATTGTTGGGATATCAGAGACGTGGTGTCACACAAATATAAGGAATGCAGAACTGGAATTTGGGGAGTAAAATGTGTACACGAAGGATAGACAAGATAGGAAGGGAGGAGGGGTTATGCTATTAGTTAAAAAATACACACAAAATCCAAGGAAGTGAAGCCGGTCGACATCGCTGGACAGTGCAGTGCCAAGTCAGTTTGGTGTGACATAAGCATTGGAAGATCAAAATTGAGAGTAGGAGTGTGTTATAGGCCTAATGACTCTGATGAGTATAATAAGAAACTGTACAGGGAAATAGAGTGGACCAGTAAATCAGAGAGTCTTATAATGGGGCATTTTAATTTCCCAGATATTGACTGGAATTTGTGGGTTAATCATTCACACACTGGCAAGGCTTTTGTGGATTTATTGGATGATTGTTTTCTACATCAGCATGTTTGGGAGGCAACTAGAGGGAGTAATACTCTTGATCTGATTATTAGTAGTGATTCTTCACGCATTAAGAATCTGCAGATAAAGGAACCACTTTGTGGCAGTGATCACAGTGTGCTGAAGTGGGATTTACTCAAAGAGGTAACTAACATCAGGGGTAAAGTGAAGGGTTTTTGCTTTCGTAAATACGACTACGGTGCTCTGAGACAGTATTTAAATCTATACAGTGGGACCAACAGCAAATTCAAAATGGGAAGTATTCAAAGAATTTATCTTGGAAGCTACTAGGCTTTACATACCAACTAAGAAATATTGTTAAAAGTTTAGGCCTAAATGGATGTCAGATGAACTAATGAGACATATAGCAGAGACGAAAAATGCATGGGATACATATAAATTAATGGGTGACATGGAAGCCTATGATATATATATAAGCTGGTCTGTAACCAAGTCACAAAGGAGATTAGGCAGGCAAAGGCAGATTATGAGAAATCTTTGGCAAAGGATGCAAAGAAAAACAGCAAAGAGTTCTTTACCTATGTAAATTCTAGAAGGAATGGGATGAATCAGATTGGTCCACTGGATATTGATGGTTAAACTGTTGATGATCCTGTTCAGGTGGCTAACAAACTAAATGAGTATTTTGCATCTACATTCATACATGAGGAGTTATTCAGGGAATTGAATGTCAGAGGTGAATTAAAATCTGGCAGTGAGCTAAATGATTTTGTAATAACTGAAAAGAAAGTGGAGGAGAAATTGTTGAAGATAAACATAAAAAAGGCACCCTGGGTGGATGGGTTCTATCCAGTTATATTAAAGGAGGCAGCAAAGGAAGTAAGCATACCCTTAGCCATAATTATGAGAGCTACTTTGAACTCAGGGGAGGTACCTATGGACTGGAGATGTGCAAATGTGATCCCAATTCACAAAGGAGGTTCAAAGGCTGATTCAAGTAATTATAGACCTATGAGTTTAACTTCTGTTTCAGGAAAATTAATGGAGGCACTGGTTAAAGAAGCACTGCAGGATCATCTAGACAAGACTTCAGTTATAGCTCGGAACAGCTTGGGCTTGTTAAGGACAAGTCTTGTCTGACCAATTTGATTGGATACTATGATGTGGTTACAAAGGAACTTGATGCAAAGAATAATTTTGATATCATATATTTGGATCTTAGAAAGGCTTTTGATACTGTTGCACATGGAAGACTGCTGAACAAATTGGAGCAGTGTGGCATGGGAGGCAAATTGCTACTAAGGATAAAGAGATGGTTGAGTGGGAGAAGAAAGAGTGGTAATCAATAGACACTGCTCATTGTGGACTAATGTTATTAGTAGAGTCCCTCAGGGTTCAGTGTTGGGTCCATTGTTGTTTTCTGTATTTATAACTGATATTGATGATGATATATCGAGCTTAATGTCCAAGTTTTCAGACGATACGAAGGTTGGCAGGGTTGTTAAGGACACTAATCTAGAAAAGTTGAGCAGATGGGCTGAGAGGTGGCAAATGAAGTTTAACATTGACAAATGTAAAGTATTACATATGGGAAGCAGTAACCCCAGAGCAATGTATCAACTCTGTGGTACTACACTGACAATGGTAGAGAACAAAAAGCACCTGGGGGTAATTGTGCAGTCAGATATGAAGTTTTCTGAGCAGTGCAGACAGTCTGCAAGTATAGCTCATTGTGTCTTGTCAATGATATACAGGAATTTTTCTAGCAGGAATAAGGAGGTGATTATCCCCTTGTACAAGGCAATGCTCAGGCCACGCCTTGAGTACTGTATACAGGTCTGGAGGCCTCATTTTAAGAAGGATGTAGAGCTGTTGGAATGTGTACAGAGAAGGGCAACAAGATTAGTGAATGGAACAAAGGGTTGCTCTTACAAAGAAAGGCTGTAATTTTGAAAATTAGTGTATGGAGACTAGGCACCTGCAAGGTGATCTGAATGAGGTGTTATAAAGCCTTTGAGCATGCTCAATGCTGATGGGATTCTTCCACTTGCTCAGAATTATTGCTTGAGAGGGCATAAATTCAAATTGAGGAAAGACAGTTGTAGGATAGATGTGCGGATGTTTGTCTTTAGCCAGAGGGTGGTTGATAGCTGGAACAAACTTCCATCTGTTTGGAAGTTTGTTCCAGCAATTCGTAGAAGTTGATAGCTTAAACAGATTCAAGGCAGAACTAGACAAACATTTGGAGCAAGTTGATGGGTGAAATGAGAAGGGGGTGTGTGTGTGTGTTTTTTTTTTTTTTTGTCTGATGCTATATAAGTTTGCTTTCTTGCATCATGTGCATCATGTGCCCTTGCTAATGCTAATAAGACCTTGCATTTTGCTGCATTAAAACATAGCTGCCACTTTTCTGACCATTCTTTAAGCCTCTTGAAGTCAACCTGAAGGAGTGATGCTTGGCACTGATCATTATCAATGCTCCCAATCTTTACATGTTTGCATATTTTGACATCACACCTTTTATCAATGTCGTTTATGAAAATCAGAAACAATGGTGGTCCAAGAACCGATCCTTAGGGAACCACACTTTTGATGTTTCAACAACCTGAAGAATATCCATTAATCATAAACCTCTGCCTTCTGCCCTGAAATCCATCTTCGAATCTCTCCAGTAATCCCAACACGTTACAGATCATACAGTAACTTCTCACGAGGGGACTGAGTCAAATGCCTTGCTAAAATCCAAATAAACTGCATCGAAATTGTTCTCTACTTCCTGCTCATGAGTAACTGTGTCAAAATAGCTTACTAAGTTAGTTTAAAATAATTTTTCCTTAACAAAACCATGTTGTGTGTCCTCCAGAATGCCATTTCCATCTAAATGTTCCTGGATTGCACTCTTAATCACTGCCTACAAGATTTTTTTCAAACAATGAAGTCAGATAACCAGGCTGTAGTTACTGACTTCTCTTTTAGAACTGCCTTTTTGTACTGGTGATACATTGGCACTTCTGCAATCCAAAGGACTCTCTCCTAAGTCCAATGATGCCTTCATAATATGGTGAAATGCGTTTCACCTTCCATGAAATATTCAATGATATAAAAAAACATAAATAAATTTTCAGAAACTCATTACTCCATATCGTGTTTGTTGCAACTTGTTCATGCCGTGTTCTTTGTTATTAATTGCTTATCATATTTACTGTTATAAATTTTACAACCAAAAAAAAAAAAAAAAAAGTCAGTGAACAGAAATATCAATTAGTATGTACATATTACAGTACGTATTAATTAAGCTATGTATGTAAGCATAAATTTATTTTTATTTTGCTAACTGGAAAATGTTCTTCCAATTTTCATGTATCATTTAAAGTGGGGGTCCACTGTATTTTGTTGGGAGATCCCTGGGTTAAGTTCTGTGCTGTTGAACTTGCACTTGTTTGAGACCATAAAAAATAATTGTGACTTCACAGAGTGCAGTTCATGACTTTTAAAGAGAACAGAAAGTACACGAAATCTAGATGCTGCAGAAGAGATTGTGCCTAGCAGCGATGAAGAGGAAGAAAATTAAATGAACGTACATTATCTCACAATTTAAGTATCACAGTTTGTAAGGTAAGACTTTTGTTCAGTTATTACTATTTAAGTTACTACTATTATAAAAAATTAAGTTAAAATATTAAGTTATTACTACTATAAAAATTAAGTTTCCGATAGTTATAAAAAAAAATAAAAGGTGTATTTTTGTTAGCTTTTGGAATGTAACCCCCTTTTTGTACTGGTTCTTAGTCCCATATAACATGGTTTCACATTACACAAGATTTTGTAGGAACCAAACTATCATGTTGTACGAGGGTTACCTGTATTATTATTAAATAATGTTATGTTAGAGAAAATATGCTGATACAAATAATGATCATCAAGTTTATTTTAAAATTTTCTTTCCCGTGATGGTTTCTCTCCCACTTATTCTATTCAGTTAGGAGAAGATTGACGTTACCCATAATAAAACGTTCACACTTGCTTTCCCATTCCATCTGCATGTAGAGATGCTTGTCATACTCTTTACAATCCTCTGGTCTGTAGATTACTGCCACTCTCTTTATACCTTTGATTCCAACTTACTCACAGAACAAAGATCCTATGCTGGCAGGCATAACTTCTGGCATAACTCCTGAGTGCAAAAAGAGCAAAAGCTATTTTGGCACTCAGGCTGCTTTTGACATGACCCCTCCCAACCACTTCTATCTTTCCTAAATACATTACATATACCACAGTGGAACTTGTAATCTCCAATCTCTGAATTGTACCATTTCTGTTAGCTCTATTATCTCAGCATTTTTCTTCCAAACATTGCTTGGCTGCTCATTTTGATTCAATTCATTTATCCACCGCTTGGCATAAGATCAGAATTGAGGCTACCTGTTATCTGATGATAAACCAAATAGTTCCAGTACCAGCCACAACAGTGCTTTTCAGTTTTTTTTTTTTTTTTTTTTTTTTTTTTTTTTTAACAAATAAGATTCACCTACTGGGTGATGTTATTTGACTAAACACAATATTAGTTACTTTAGATCAACTTGTGGATAATGCAGTCATTTCTAAAGAGCCTAAGCCCAAGCTCTGTCACTGTCACAGGAGGGGTCATATTGTCTCCTGGCAGTATTGACATGAAATGCAGTATGAGCATTATTTCTCAGATTATTTCAATATCTACATTGACATAGTATCCCACTTCTTTACTTGATTAAGAATTAGGTACTCTGTGATAGTATAGCAGTTTTTCCGAATAATTAAATAAATAGATAAATAATAATTGAGATGAAAAACCATTTTATATCAATGATAATCAAGACAAGTAACTGCTTTATATAGTAATTAAATATAAAAAAAAAAAGAGTACTTAACTTCTGTAAGGGCTGCAGCAACTGTCTGGAGGGAAACATTTGTCTCTATTATATTTAAATCAAAAGTAGCAAGACCGCACATGGAAGGCAAAAAGTGATCTAGAAATTGTACTGCTTGACTTAATTATTCTGCATAAACAATAACTATGACTTCCAAAACTACTTAAGAAAGAGTGTCTACACTGGAAGGTAATGAGAGAGAGAGAAGAATGGCCATTAATCTTGAATTTGTCATTAAGATACAATAAATATTTTTCTGAGGGGTCTATCACACCAGGCCCCACTGTGGGGTTAAAGGTCTCTTCATTTAATTGATGTAGTTAGTCAATCTTGGCTGTATAACATGCTATTAGGGTAGCTCAGGGCTGTAAAGTTTTCTTTCTATTCTCTCTCTCCCTATGATTTAAATTTAGGAGGGAGTAAGGTTCCCCTATCAGTTATTCTTGGTTTTTTCAGCTCACACAACATGCAAATTAGCCTGTAAATACACACTGTGCACATACGAGGGTTATCCCAAAAGTAATGCACACTGCACACACTCATCACTCCATACACTTGCACGACTGATATTCGTCAGGATAATAATTTGAAGTTTAATCTCAACATCAACATTCAGTGCAGAATTCCTGCACTGAAGAATTGTGTAGAGGCTTTTAAAAATGGATGGAAATACTGCTTCAGGTCAGATTTCAACCAGTGTTGAAAACAAGCAGTGCAGTGCTCAGTAGACCAAGAACATCTGCAGATACACACTCATTATTACAAACATTTTTGAGAAAAACAGAAGTATGAGTGAAGAAATAGCTAACAAATCTGGAATACTGAAATCAACTTTTCCCCAAATTTTAAATGAGCTGTTACAAAAACAAAAGGTCACCACTTGATGGTCCCAAATTTTCTCTCAGATGCAATGATCAAAGCGTAAAGAAATTGCAAAGCAACTACTTGCACATTATCGACAAGAAAGTGGAGAGTTTTTTAAATGAATTGTTGCCATTGATGAGACATGGACACACAACTTTAAACTTAGTGAAGTCACGATCAGCTCAGTGGAAGTATCCATCTTTCCCACACCCCTCTAAATGTTGCCAGCAACAAACAAATATGAAACAAATGGTTGTGATGAGCTGATCATGTGCCACTTGAAGATAAGTAACCAGAGACTACTATGAAACATTTCATCAGAAATTACACTTGAAAATTCATCAGACTCGGCCACAGGTATTGGAAGCCAGAGTGCTTATACTCTATGACAATGCAAGGCCTTATATCACACAGTCTGCAGAGCTTGTTTTCACCAATTACAAGTGGGGAGCACTGTCTCATCCCCCTTATAGCCCTGATATATGTCTTTGCAATCAATATATTCCCCAAGCTCAAGGAATCATTGTATGGCCAAAAATTCTGTCTTTAGAAGCAGTGAGTGCAGCTGTGAGTCAATACGAGGGCTTAACTTCAATAGACAGTTAAACAGCATTCAATATTACCCAACGTTAGGAAGCAGCTATAAGCCATGAAGGAGACTATAATTATGTTATAAAAAATTCATTTTAAATTAACCACTTTTGTGCATTACTTTTGGAATAACCCTTGTATATAATACACATAGCGCAATATGTCCTCAGGTGCTAATGTGCATATAAATAGCAATAATAATAACAAGAATCAGAAAGCTGAAAATAAGGAAAAATGAATAAAACAATATTATTGAGCACTCCAGGATTGCATTAAATTCAATAATTTTTAATTATCTCCTCCAAGGTAGTTAACTAGTAGGGATAGCCCTGAATAATATACCATCTTTTTCCTTACTTTCAGCTTTCTATTATTTTGCATCACATGTTGTTAGGGTAGCTGACAGCTCTGACTTTTTCATTTTATCTTCTCTCTTTCTCTGTCTAATTCAGGTTAATGTTGGAACTGACAGTTCAGCCTGGAGTCTGGAATGGTTTAACCTGGAACATTATAACAGAGCTTTCAATTTGTTTGTTAGTCATTAGAATTCTGATATTATAATCCTGGAGGCCTGAGTAACACGCCATTTTTTTTTCCTTATTTTCAGCTTTCTGTTTCTTGTTATTCCACTTCACATGCTATTGGACAGCCAAGAGCTGCAAAGTTCTTTCTATCCTCTTTCTTTCTTTTACTTTGTCTTATTTAAATCTATTATCATCCCCTCTCGTTTGTTTGTTTGTTTGTTATTTGGAGCATTAGCAACTAAGGCCATATTGCTCCGGGACATGGGGTGGTCATTCCCTGACCTTTCCGCATCCTCCGTATTTGGTGGTGATGGGCTAGAACCCCGGTCTAATCAAGAAGCGTGTGCTATGCACTGCTGCTCCTTCCCACCTGGCTACGAAGGCGCCACATCCCCTCTCCCTCCACTGTATGTTTTCAATGAAACTGACAGTTCAACCTGCAGTTTGCCAGCACAGTATAACAAGACTTTCAATTTGTTTGCTAATTATTAGCATTCTTTCTTCAAATGCTGGGCTTCTCACAAATAATGTGCCAGTTAGCACCAAAACAGACAAATGGAAAGTCACAGATTTTCATATTATATAAATAGTCATCTTGCAACAGCCTAAATATTTATGGTGCTAACTCTTATTAGAAGGTCTCACATACATCGAGACATTTGCCCATACATCAGTCTTTTGAGTTATGGAAGTCTGATAGGACAATAGCACAATTGTGCATTTTTTATGAGTTTCTAACAAGCACAAAAATGTTATCAAAATGAAAACAATTGCTATGACAACATCCAAATTCCAAATACTTAACCAATTCAAGATACCATGCCTGAAAATACTGTCAAAATCATATATCTCAATAAAAATACTTACTACTCAAAGTTGTGTCTGGATTGGCATGTGAAGAATCAGGAACACAATTTAGAGTAACTGACGTCTTATCTTCAACCTAAAAACGAAATTAAAAAAATAATAATTATTTCTGTGCATAACCTTAAAGAAGTATGTCAAAGCTACAATGTTCTAATATCAGTAGCTTCATTTTTTGAGCATAGAAAATTCCTCCACCCCTGCCCAAAATAACTACAGTGTGGACAGAAAAACTGCACCACTTGTGAATTTTGCAGATAATGTGTTTTGCACTGCATTGTGGGTTGCAGACGTGTTTGCAATACATTTGTTAGATGGGATATATATCTCTGTTAATGAAATCTAATAAAAAGACTCCACCTGATATACCCAACTGCCATAAATATCTTCCCAAAGGGTAAAATACGTAATTAATGGAAATATGAGAAATCATGCAAATGGCAATCGTGACAACCAAACATACATTTTATTGCATTTATGGGTACAAACTGAAATGACAAGTTAACATAATAATATTGTGTACTGTAAATCAGCAAAATAAGTCCTCGATATTTTGGTGTCCTTCTTGAGCTGCAATTACAGCTTGGCAACGATCTGGCATACAGTTAATCAACTTCTGGATAAATGGTTGCCCAATTTCGTGGTACCACACCCTTACAATGCTCTTGAATCTTACAATGCAGCTGAATCTTACTTGTTGGCTTCTTCTGAGCAAATTTAGATGACATTATATACCAGCAATTTTCAATAGGGTTCAAACTGACTGTTGCCGGGCCAGTCCAACACTTTAATACCAGCATTTCTGAGGTATGATTGCACCTTAAGGGAGAAAAACAAGGGAAAACATTGGTGTAAGTATGTTTTAAGCCTTGTGAGACAAGAAGACAAAAATCATCATTAAATCTAAATAGCATAAATACTGTCTCAGACCACCGTAGTCACCTTTAAGAAAGCAAAAACCCTTCCCTTTACCCATGATAGCAGTTACCTTTTTGAGCAAATCCCACTTCAGCACACTGTGATCACTGCCACCTAGATAAAGGAACCACTAGGTAACAGTGATCAGAGTGTGCTAAAGTGAGATTTACTCAAAGAGGTAACTACCATCAGGGGTAAAGGGAAGGATTTTTGCTTTCGTAAAGGTGACTATGGTGGTCTGAGACAGTATTTAAATTCTATACAGTGGGACCAACTGATGTTGTTGCCAACAGCAAATTCAAAATGGGAAGCATTCAAAGAAATAATATTGGAAGCTACTAGGCTTTTCATACCAACTAAGATATATTGTTCAAGATTTAGGCCTAAATGGATGTCACATGAACTAATTAGACATGTGGCAGAGGGTAAAAAATGCATGGGATACATATAAATTAACAGGTGACACAGAAGCCTATGATAGATATAAGCTGGTCTGTAATCAAGTCACAAAGAAGGTTAGGCAGGTAAAGGCAGATTACAAGAAATCTTTGGCAGAGGATGCAAAGAAAAACAGCAAAGAGTTCTTTACTTATGTAAACTCTTGAAAGAAGGGGATGAATCAGATTGATCCACTTGATATTGATGGTTCAACTGTTGATGATCCTGCTCAGGTAGCTAACAAACTAAATGAGTATTTTGCATCTACATTCACACATGAGGAGTTATTCAGAGAGGGGAATGCCAGAGGTGTATTAAACTCTGGCAGTAAGCTAGATAATCTTGTGATAACTGAGAGTAAAGTAGAGGAGAAATTGTGAAGATAAACATAAGAAAGGCACCTGGGGTGGATGGAATCTATCCAGTTATATTAAAGGAGGCAGCAAAGGAAGTAAGCAATCCTTAGTTTAGCCATAATTATGAGAGCTTCCTTGGAATCAGGGGACGTACCCATGGACTGGAAATGTGCAAATGTGACCCCAAATCCACAAAGGAAGATCAAATGGAGACACAGGTAATTACAGACCTGTTAGTTTAACTTCTGTTACAGGGAAATTAATGGAGGCACTGGTTAAGGAAGCATTGCAGGATCATCTAGACATCTAGCTGAAGTCTTGTGACTTCAGCTATAGCTCGGACACAGCATGAATTTCTTAAAGGGAAGTCTTGTCTGACCAATTTGATTGGATACTATGATGTAGTCACAAAGGAACTGGATGCAAAGAACAATTCTGATATCATATATATGGATCTTAGAAAGGCTTTTGATACTGTTGCACATGGAAGACTGCTGCACAAATTGGAGCAGTGTGGCATTGGAGGCAAATTGCTGCTATGGACAAAGGGATGGTTGAGTGGGAGAAAACAGAGTGGTAATCAATGGACACTGCTCTTCGTGGACTAATGTTATTAGTGGAGTCGCCCAGAGTTCAGTGTTGGGTCCATTGTTGTTTTTTGTGTTCATTAATGATGGTATATTGGGCTTAATGTCCAAGTTTGCAGACGATACGAAAATCGACAGAGTTGTTAATGACACTAATGACAGTACCTGCTGCAACAGGATCTAGAAAAGTTGAGCAGATTACCATTAGCATTAGTAGAGGCATATGATGCAAGAAAGCAAGCTTATGCAGCATCAGCCAAAAGATGGGCTGAGAGATTGCAACTGAAGTTTAACATTGACAAATGTAACGTACTGCATGTGGAAAGCAGTAACCCCAGAGTAAATTATCTACTGTATGGTACTACACTGACAGTGGTAGAGAATGAAAAGGACCTGGGGTAATTTCTGAGCAGTGTAGACAGTCTGCAAGAATAGCTCGTGGTGTCTTGTCAATGATATACAGGAATTTTTCTAGCGGGGATAAGGAGGTAATTATCCCCTTGTATAAGGCAACAGTCGGGCCACACCTTGAGCACTGTATACAGGTCTGAAGGCCTCATTTTAAGAAGGATGTAGAGCTGTTGGAATGAGTAAAGAGAAGGGCAACAAGATTAGCGAATGGAACAAAGGGTTTATCTTACAAAAGAAAAGTTATGTTTTGCAAATTACAGTGTCTGGAGACTAGGCACCTGCGAGGTGATCTGATTGAGTTGTATAAAACCTTGAATGGTTTGAGCATGCTCAATGCTAATGGGATTTTTCCTCTTGCTCAGAATAATCGCCTGAGAGGGCATAAATTCAAATTGTGGAAAGACAGTTGTAGGATAGATGTGCGGATGTTTGCCTTTAGCCAGCGAGTGGTTGAAACAGATTCAAGACAGAACTGGACAAACATTTGGAGTGAGTGAGTGGGTGAAATGAGAAGGGCATGCTTTTTTTTTTTTTTTTTTTTTTTTTTTTTATTTGGCTGATGCTATATAAGCTTGATTTCTTGCATCATGTGCCCTTGCTAATGCTAATGCATAAAACTTATCAATTTTCTTGTGTGGCACAGTGCTCAGTCCTGTTTAAAAATGCAGTTTTGGACATTTGTGTGGTGATCCCTAATAACAGGTTTCAGGCACTCCTCCAAGATAGTAGTGTAGGTTTCTGCATTCACCATTCCATTAATGAACTTAATTCGCTCTACCCCTTTGCTTGTTATGAATCCCCAGACCATCTGACTGGCAGGAATCTTTACAGTTGGTGTTATACAGTGAGGATGGTATGCCTCCGATTTTCGTCTTCTGACATATTGCTTCCCATCTGAGCCATGCAGGTTGAATTTCAATTCTTCAATAAATATGACTGTCCCATTGCTCTTTTGCCCATGAAACATGCATTTTAGCCCAAGTAAGTCACTTCTTCCTCATTTGTTAGGTCAACAAAGGCTTCTCCTTGGGCTGATAGGCATGCAGACCACATTCCAAAAGCCGTCTTTGGATAGTTCGTGCACTTGTTTCAACACCAGAGGCCATCTCAATGTCCAGTTTTAGATCAGGAGCACTAGCATGGTGATTACAAAGGCATAGCCATTTCAAATATCGATCTTGGGAAGGCTTAGTCACTCTCTTATGGCCTGATCCAGGCCTTCTCTTCTCATCACTGGCTTCATGCTTTAATTTCAGCACCTGTGATACTGTTGACTGGTGGCAGCCTATTTTATCAGCGATGGCACACATAGATAGCCCTTCCTGGGACAGAGCAACAGCTCTGTCTACACTTCTTTTTATTGGTGTCAACTGAACATATGGAGCCATGCTTACACCTCCACAAAACAGGATACTAATGAGCATGTATACTCTTCCAATGCCGTATTTATAGAAACAGCTGATACAATACCTTGGAATTACTGTCTGATGCAATAACTTTGCTTTGCGACAAACAAAATGACTGTAATCAAACAATATCTTACACATTTCACTACAAATATTACTTTTTTAAAGTGACCCATTTTTTTTTTCTGCCACTGTATGTACTAATAATAGTTCCATGCCAATTTCAACATAAGGCCATTTATTTACAGAATATGGAATACTATGGGATTATTTAGCCAATGAGTACTTAAAATTTCCATAAAAAAATTAAATATGAGTTCTTCTAGATATTGTTAAAAAAATTAAAATAGAAAAACTCCAATAAAAAACAGTGGTCACAGTTTGTAACTTAACAGACATTCTCATTCAACAAACCTGTTCATCTTCATACCAACATCATGATACTTCTTGAAATGCGCAAACGTTACTTCAATAACAAAGTTTTCAAAATTGTATTTATATCTATTTTAATCACACAACAGATAAACTCTAGAATGTGTCTGCTGCATGACTTTATACAAGGTGAGTTGAAAGTTGAATTGCTAATTTCAAAATTTTATTTATCAACAGAAAATTAAAAAAATATATATATATATCATTTACAAACAAAGTTATTTTGTTCTCAAACAGCTGTTACAATTTCAGAAAATCAAATGTTGCCATTTACAAAAACTGTTATAGTGTAACTGGCATTACAGTAGTTTTTGTAAATAGCAACACCTATGGAACAGCAAATGTTTCTTAGAATCTATTTATTTATTTATGGAAACTAATATATTTCTGATTACAAATTAAGACATTTCTGTTAACAGATGCACAATACTGAAAGTTAGCAGAATGATGCTCAGTCCCTCACATAAATCACTATCCATTTAGCACAGCAATTCAGCTTGTTGCATTTTAACACACAAAATATATATTTTAATGAGTGGAACCCCTATCACGCAAAAGGTTAGGTGGTAATAACATTGTGTCAGTGTTGTGCAATTCAAGTTACATGAATCTGACAAAAAAAAATTCAAACCACTGTCAGTGGTCTTCAAAATTCATTTAGCATATTTCAAACATTGCTTTATATTTAGAGGAAGCATGGTTTTTTGTATATCAGAATATTCATAACTCAAAGGCTGTGTTGCTTGTTTGGGAAGTTTTTGCCACACTGACTAATTTTGTCACTGCGTGCCAGTTCATATGATCTTTATCACATACCATAACTATATAATTGTGTGTTCACAAACTTATTTACATGTTGTGCAGGATAAGAAAGAAAGCCCTACTAATCTCTGTCATCTGCAACTACAACCTCAATTGAAGAGGCTCTTAAGAATTCAACAGTATCTGGCATGACTTGAATCCGGATCTTGCCAAATGAATCACAAGTGACAAACCCACTATACCATTAAGGATATTAACGGTCTTATTTAAGGCATAACCCACTTACCCATGATACTATGCCAGATAATTCTAGTATATTTTTAAAATTTTACAATCTCAGTATCAAACCACAAATACAGCCACTCCCCGGCTTACATAATACTCGACTTATGGAAATTCGACTTTGAGTAAGTTTTTGCTGGCTGGTGCAAACTTAAAAAAAATCGTGGAAACGTATTTTGCATCCTGTAGGAATAAATGGAGATATTATGAAAATATTGTAAAGTGAACCCAATAATACATTGTTTGTTTGTTTGTTTTTTTTTTTGATAATTCATTCCAAGACCTCGGAAGTTGAAATTTTTGCTATATAAGTAAGCTATTTATCTCTCTAAAAGGTCATTTTTATAATGGAAATTGCACTACACTTTCATTATTATCATATGTTCTGTTATAAGAATCAATTTTGAATGCCTTTGTGATATTTTTCTAAAACACATTTCTGGAGATCACTACCATAAAACAATAAAAACAACTTGCACTTTCTGGTTTATTGGGCTTTTCTGTTAGCACAATCTATTATAAATGGGTAGTAAACTCAATCTTATTGCATTTGCGATAATACCGATAATTGGAATTCTGTGGGTTTTTACGTTACAGTATTATGGTGAAATGAGTTCCCCTTCACTGAAATCTTCAATCATATAAAAAACACAAATAAATTTAGAATCTTCTCTTCATTACTTATTACAATGGTGAAGGGAAAGGGACCAACAGAAAGTGCAAGTGCTGACAGTGCTAGAAAACGAAACAAAATTGATTTAGAAATGAAGATGATTAATTAAGAAGTATGAAGCAGTACAAAGTTTGTCATCTATTGCCCAGATTAGGTCTCGTTGCTTCAACAGTGAATACTATTTTAAGGGACAGTGCAGGTATAAAAGAACATGTTAAAGGATCAATGAATTTAAGATCAACAGTGATCACAAAACAGCGTTCAGGTGCTATATCGAAGATGGAAAAGCTATTAATAATATGAATGGAAAATCAGATTCAGAAGCAAGTGCCCCCTGAGTCCAATGGTCATTCAAGCAAAAGCAACAAGTATTTATGAAGATATTAAGGATAAGTACGGCAAACCCCAAGCCAAGTTCATTGCAAGCAACAAGTGGTTTAATAATAGGTTCAAGCATCGCGCTGGTTTCCAAAACATTAAAGTATGCAGTTAAGTCGCCAGTGCTGATTCTGCAGCTGCAGAGAAATTTTGCGATGTGTTGAAAAAAGTCCCTTCTAAATCTCCACAGCCCTCAACTTCCACAGCGATGTGCTTATCCTGGTAACGATACTTGAAAAGTAAAACTTGCTGACATTATGACACTTGTCTCCTCTCTCTTTTTGTAATTTTATAATTTTTGCAATTTTTCCTGCACGTGTGATAAAAAAAATTGAATAAATAATTCTATTTACATGTTCATCAAACATTTCTTTTTTACTCCAATCAAATTCAGTCAAATCTGTGACTGCTGCATAAGGATTTAGGAAAATTCCAACTTAAGTAGAGTTCCGTGGAATGCAACCCTTACGTAAGTCGCGGAATGGCTGTATTTAAACTAATACATTAATTTAAGATATTTAAGTCAATCATTAAAGCCTTGTAATGAATAAAATGCTAGAAATTAATTACAAATTTTCTTTGATAGCAGCACCATTGCATCATAAACTGTATGCTCAAGAATCACTATAGACTTTATCTGTCAGAGGACTTTTTTGCTTTTACATGCACTTGATCTGGCAACACAGAAATGAGAATTTCTTTTTTTCTAATTTTTTAAATAATTTTTTTCAATAATTTTAGAGTATCTAATGATATTTTGATATCAGGAATTTGCTTATTTTATATATTTTTTTAATTTTTAATAAAAAAATTTAATATTTAAAAAATGTTGTTTTTTACATGTTATTTTAAAAAATATATATTAATACTGCTGAAAATTAAAAAATAAAATTACAGTCATAAAATATCAAATATTAAATAGACTCTTCCATTTTCCAGTTCAGAGAATTGATAAGAGCATGGCAAATAAATAAGGGAATAAACAGATAAATAATAAAAATTGAACCAAGAAACCATTTTATATCAATAATAATAATCAAAACAAATAAAAAAGCAAGTGTATAACCCTGTACACACAAAATATGTTTTATGTGAAACATCTTTGATGAAAATCAGAACTGTTTTAAAATCAAACAGCTAGAACCGAAGTTATGAACGATGTAGAGTTTTATGCTCATGCTCACTACTTACTCTATCGAATCAACATTAGTGACTGAGTTAGTGTCATTTGCATCATTTCTATCTCGAATTTTCATTACCAATCGGTTTTACTTCAGTCCAAAATAACAATGTAACGTTTTATGCTCACGCCAGCTACTTAGCAAATCAACATTAGTGACTGCATTAGCATCATTTAT
This sequence comes from Mastigoproctus giganteus, assembly GCF_048544385.1. Taxonomy (NCBI): domain Eukaryota; kingdom Metazoa; phylum Arthropoda; class Arachnida; order Uropygi; family Thelyphonidae; genus Mastigoproctus; species Mastigoproctus giganteus. The sequence continues at coordinate 57,192,513 of NC_143587.1, forward strand.
GAAGTGATGTAATTTGCATCATTTCTGCTTCACATTTTCATGACAAATTGGCTTTACTTCAGTCCAAAATTTAGTAGGTGCCAGCAAGATTTATCACATCAAAAATTTTGTATAACAATTAAACATAAAACAAAGAGTAACTACTTTCGGTAGCAGACACCTTTGCCACACATCAGCCAATGTGCCAATTTCAAATGCCACATGTGAATAGATGCTGAAAGCAAAATGCAACTGTAGCAAATGGTCATACAGGACCTGACAGGTTCTTTGCACATATAATTCTAAGTAAATAATAATTAGGCAAGTCAGAATATAAGCATAATACACCTATTGTCTTCTGCATATCTGTCTTCCACAAGTAAAAAATTGACTCTCAGTGGACGTGAAATTTTATATTTCAGCCTTTTCGAAAGATTTGCAGAGAAATTTAATAATTTCTCTATTATTATTAATAGAGAAATTATTAAATTAAATTATTATTAAAAAATTTTATTTTTTAAATTATTTATTTAACTATTTAATTATTATTTCTTTGTCTGTCCATCCATCCATCCTCATGTAATAATTTTTCCAGTACTTCATGATTTTCATGAATTTTTATATTTTTCTCTTTAGAACGATTTGTCAACCCTTTCCAAATTTCATTAAAATCAGACAAATAGAAATCTGGCAATTATTATTTATTTTTTTCATACACAATCACATAGGCTATCCATATGCTGCATAAAAGGTAAACTGTAGCCATTATCAACCCACTGCAGAATGGAAGCCTCCTCAACAATTCACGTTGAGGGAAATGGATCATAATCTACCATGCTGGTCCAGTGTGGGTTGGCAGATCGACAGTTTAGCATTCAGGGGCTTGAACCCTGGTCTACTCAAAGAGTGTGTGCTGCTGCACTCCCACTCCTGACAATTTGGCTATGGAGCTGAAACACCGGATATTACGTTTGTTGCCATGCATTGGTTGGAGGAATGAAAGGGCAATGTGGAAGATACACAAAAACAAAATTTTCTCAATTCATGCATAAGCATGATTGCTTTTTGCTCCATTTTTTGTTATAAATCATAAATTATTACTATTTGCTAACATGCCCGAAATGTAATACACTGCGTACATTAACTAACTTATTTTTTCACTTCAAAACACATCTCAAATAAAATTTTACTATATTTATGAAGGTAGAAAAAAGTTCAGATTTTTAATCATAATTAAAAGGTAATGTGCAACATTTATTTTCAAGGGGGACCTGACAAGTACCATGTGGTTGGCACCAGGTTAAGGCTGCAGCACAGGGTTACCTCAATAGTAATAATATGACAGATGCTCTGTTTCTGTTGCATGACTTTTCTATAGATACTTCCATGGGCACTGTTCTTCTGAAATTTCATTATAATTCTCCCTCTCTGTTCCAAACCAGTCTTAACATGTGCTGCAGCCAATCAGCATCCATTTATTGTCCAACTTAAAACTCACAGAGCCAACTTTCTTTTCCTTCCTTTATCCCTTCAACTTCTGTTTTCTGGAACAGCCTTCCTTCACATGTATTTCCTCAAAATTACAATACAGTAATACCCCGAAGTTACGCGATAGGTGGGTCCGACAAAAATCGCGTAAGTCGGGGTACAACTTGCATATAAATACATATAAATTTTGCTATGTATAAATAGAGTGCAAATGCATCAGAAATACATAGCTATATCTGAATAAATCAGAATATTGGTAAAACGGCATCGTTTTAAGTTATATCTCATATTGTGAATACCTTCACAACGAGTTGCCATGATATTGCACTACTTCGAATAAGTAACGCTTCACCTAAGGAGAAGACTAATGTTACTTATTCTCAGATGGATACCACCACCCAGACGGCACCGTTTCAGAGCTATTTGGCTCTTCTTCGGTGGGTGGGTAGGTACCCGAGTGATGCAACAATGGCAAAACAGTTATGAAGTATAACTCCACAATATGAGAGATGCCTGATGGTGTATCATGTATTTAGACTCAAGCGTTTAGGGCATAAGCCTCAAGCTATGAAGGAGTCTAGACTATGTATAAATAGAGTGCAAATGCATCAGAAATACATAGCTATATCTGAATAAATCAGAATATTGGTAAAACGGCATCGTTTTAAGTTATATCTCATATTGTGAATACCTTCACAACGAGTTGCCATGATATTGCACTACTTCGAATAAGTAACGCTTCACCTAAGGAGAAGACTAATGTTACTTATTCTCAGATGGATACCACCACCCAGACGGCACCGTTTCAGAGCTATTTGGCTCTTCTTCGGTGGGTGGGTAGGTACCCGAGTGATGCAACAATGGCAAAACAGTTATGAAGTATAACTCCACAATATGAGAGATGCCTGATGGTGTATCATGTATTTAGACTCAAGCGTTTAGGGCATAAGCCTCAAGCTATGAAGGAGTCTAGACTATGTATAAATAGAGTGCAAATGCATCAGAAATACATAGCTATATCTGAATAAATCAGAATATTGGTAAAACGGCATCGTTTTAGGTTATATCTCATATTGTGAATACCTTCACAACGAGTTGCCATGATATTGCACTACTTCGAATAAGTAACGCTTCACCTAAGGAGAAGACTAATGTTACTTATTCTCAGATGGATACCACCACCCAGACGGCACCGTTTCAGAGCTATTTGGCTCTTCTTCGGTGGGTGGGTAGGTACCCGAGTGATGCAACAATGGCAAAACAGTTATGAAGTATAACTCCACAATATGAGAGATGCCTGATGGTGTATCATGTATTTAGACTCAAGCGTTTAGGGCATAAGCCTCAAGCTATGAAGGAGTCTAGACTATGTATAAATAGAGTGCAAATGCATCAGAAATACATAGCTATATCTGAATAAATCAGAATATTGGTAAAACGGCATCGTTTTAAGTTATATCTCATATTGTGAATACCTTCACAACGAGTTGCCATGATATTGCACTACTTCGAATAAGTAACGCTTCACCTAAGGAGAAGACTAATGTTACTTATTCTCAGATGGATACCACCACCCAGACGGCACCGTTTCAGAGCTATTTGGCTCTTCTTCGGTGGGTGGGTAGGTACCCGAGTGATGCAACAATGGCAAAACAGTTATGAAGTATAACTCCACAATATGAGAGATGCCTGATGGTGTATCATGTATTTAGACTCAAGCGTTTAGGGCATAAGCCTCAAGCTATGAAGGAGTCTAGACTATGTATAAATAGAGTGCAAATGCATCAGAAATACATAGCTATATCTGAATAAATCAGAATATTGGAATATTGCCGTCTGGGTGGTGGTATCCATCTGAGAATAAGTAACATTAGTCTTCTCCTTAGGTGAAGCGTTACTTATTCGAAGTAGTGCAATATCATGGCAACTCGTTGTGAAGGTATTCACAATATGAGATATAACTTAAAACGATGCCGTTTTACCAATATTCTGATTTATTCAGATATAGCTATGTATTTCTGATGCATTTGCACTCTATTTATACATAGTCTAGACTCCTTCATAGCTTGAGGCTTATGCCCTAAACGCTTGAGTCTAAATACATGATACACCATCAGGCATCTCTCATATTGTGGAGTTATACTTCATAACTGTTTTGCCATTGTTGCATCACTCGGGTACCTACCCACCCACCGAAGAAGAGCCAAATAGCTCTGAAACGGTGCCGTCTGGGTGGTGGTATCCATCTGAGAATAAGTAACATTAGTCTTCTCCTTAGGTGAAGCGTTACTTATTCGAAGTAGTGCAATATCATGGCAACTCGTTGTGAAGGTATTCACAATATGAGATATAACTTAAAACGATGCCGTTTTACCAATATTCTGATTTATTCAGATATAGCTATGTATTTCTGATGCATTTGCACTCTATTTATACATAGTCTAGACTCCTTCATAGCTTGAGGCTTATGCCCTAAACGCTTGAGTCTAAATACATGATACACCATCAGGCATCTCTCATATTGTGGAGTTATACTTCATAACTGTTTTTGCCATTGTTGCATCACTCGGGTACCTACCCACCCACCGAAGAAGAGCCAAATAGCTCTGAAACGGTGCCGTCTGGGTGGTGGTATCCATCTGAGAATAAGTAACATTAGTCTTCTCCTTAGGTGAAGCGTTACTTATTCGAAGTAGTGCAATATCATGGCAACTCGTTGTGAAGGTATTCACAATATGAGATATAACTTAAAACGATGCCGTTTTACCAATATTCTGATTTATTCAGATATAGCTATGTATTTCTGATGCATTTGCACTCTATTTATACATAGTCTAGACTCCTTCATAGCTTGAGGCTTATGCCCTAAACGCTTGAATATAAATTTTGCTTAATTGGGACCAAGGACTAACAAAAACACTAGTTTAGAAGAAAAATATTAATAAAATTGCAGTTCTTTATACATATTAATACAAAATATGTATTAAAAAACAAATGACTTACGTTAAAAAGTTATTTCGATGTCGATGGCTTCATAAAATCTAACAAATTCGTCTGACGACACAGCGCGTTCTTTTTTTCACACAGAATTTCTTTGTAGCAAGCTAATAATTTTTTTATTCCTTGCTTTGTAGCTATAACGCGTTCTTCGTTGGAGTCTATGTTTTCTAAAATTTTTAAGCCCTTTACAATTGAGCTCTTTTCAATTTTCAACCTGTCAAGTTCGCAATTGTCATGTGCTTTTCGCCGTTGCTTCGTTTAGGCCTGTAGCACGTACAATATCACATGGTCTTTCATTTCGCTCAAAGCGTTTCACAATTTCATATTTTTTCTCTATCGACAGAGGCGGACTGGCCATAAGCCTTACCGGGGAAACCCCGGTGGGCCAGTGTGATTTTGGCCATAAACCATAGTATGAGGCCACTATAAATTTTCCCCTGGTAAGAATTTTTGATCCAGTCCGCCTCTGTTTATCGATAATTGCTTTTCTTTTTCTCTCTGAATCTGCAGTGTCTTCACCAGGACGCTTCCTTTTCACACTTTTAATTAAGTATTTTACTCATTTTTAGGGAATAAAGCACAATTACAAAACGAGGAGGCACACTTGATACGCATAAACAAAGCTGCGCGCATGTAGCAACTGAATAAACAACACCATAAAGGCAGAGATACACTATTAACACCTCACATTTCTAGGGGTTACTACCATAAAACAGTAAAAATCCAGTTGCGTTTCTGCTAGTGAAATCTGTTATAAACTGGTAGTAAACTCGATCTAATTGCATTTGCGATTATACCGATAGCTGGAATTGTGTTGGTTTTTACGTTATTATGGTGAAATGTGTTTCCCCTTCACTGATATAAAAAACATAAAAGCAGCAAAGTTGAATTTTGTTCATCTTTCGCTCTCATTCTCCGCCGTCGCACCGTATATCGATAACATATGAAAAACGACCTTGAAGATAGTGGGCAGCAGCGTTGCCAAACGAAAAAATCAAGAACCGCGTAACTCCGAGTTCGCGTAAGTCGGGGTATTACTGTATACAGAAATTCAAGTCTAATGCCAACAAGTAACTTCAATCTTCTCAACCTTCAATTAAGGAATTACAAGAAAATATTAAGGTTTTCACTTGTAAATTCAGATGCATTACTAGCCATCCTTATTTACAGAGGTCATGAAAATCAGGTCCTGGAGTAGGGCAGGACTGCTACAATGTAATGTTAAACGTAGGGGAATTTTATATGGCACTAGTTACAAATTCCATTCTATTCCACTCCTCATATACTGGTCTGCGTTAATTGATTGTTTCATTCACCTTATTGCCATTGCTTCATCAGTTTCAAGTTTAAAGCTAGTTGTTTAACAAGAATAAAAGTAAGGCTTAAGCCAAGGATGTGTCCTGTTTTAAGATGATAGGTTATCAATTCCATGTTTTGATATTTTCCTTCTTGGTAACCACATTTAAAGAACACTGATGTTTTCGTAATATAGTATGAAGGGAACACATGATTGCATATACAGTGTTAGCTGCCTGAAATCATTTGGTTTTTCTTTTTCTCTAGATTTTAAACATTTATTATATAAAAAATATTTAAATATAATAATTATTTTTCTAGAACTACTGAATACTATATCACATCAAGTATCTCTTTTAATGTACTGAAAAATAAGTAAGATAGAGTCATTCCATGTCAAGTAGCCTAGGGATCCCTGCTCAACCATTTTCAATTTTGTTGAAACTTGGTGTGGATGTTTAAACAAGTTTCAAATGAAGCTGTGCAAAATTTCAGTTCAAAATATAGTATTCTTGAGACACCAGCACCTTTTTTGTGGAGGTCACTTGTGCTGTGGAATAAATCACAAAAAATTTTCAAAGTTTTAAGTGTTACTGTTGCACAATGGTGAGAGTTAGTGCTCTGAAACTTGGTATACCTAGTTAACTTTTGGCAAAGAATGAAAAACATTTGGTGTCCAGGCTCAAAAACCTTCACATTTTTTTCAATGCAGTCTAAAACTGGTACCAAAAATTTGTCGCAACAAATTTAAGCAAGACTTTTGAAAGTCATAACTTTGAAATAAAAACCTTTGGTACCTTCTTCTTTGGACATTCCACTTACCAACTGCATGAATTCAGCCTAACTAAATATCAGCTCTTATACTATGGCCGACCGGGCTAGCCAGGTGGGTAAAGTGCCTGCCTGGCAACCCGAAGGTCGCGGGTTCGAATCCTGCCTAGGGCTTGGAGCAGAGTAAAAAAATGCAAAAACCTTGGGAGGTGCAATATGGTCACAGAAGCCATTGCACCAACAACTAACAAAAAAAAGCTCTTATACTTGTTTTCTGGCTGAGATATTTTCCTTCAAAGATTGACTCAAAATTTGAAAGTCAAATTTGACCTATCTTAAGGGGCAAATATCTTAATGTGGGACACCTTCAATTCTCTCATTTTTGTCACCACTGGAAAGAGCAGAGTTTCAGCTACAAAGGATCATGGTCTATCTGTTTTGTGTCTTTGCACTTAAGGCCTTAAAATTAAGCCTAAACATCAAGTAGTTTTATGTGCCATATTCTTATTTTGTGAGATCTTTTTTGTTGCAGAACACTTCCTTAATCCTGCCTAATGTTTAGAATAATCTAGAAATAGTATATTCTAGAATATTCTAGAAGAATACCCAAGAATTATAGAATATTCTTGAATTCCAAAAAAAATTGATGAACATTCTAGAACTGTGGAATATTCTAGAATCATACAAAAAAAAGTATAAACAGCTGATATTTGAACCATGCTGTTATTAATGTGTTTTACCTTCACAATGAACAGTTTGTTTATTTTGTTCCTCTATTTTTTATTGTTTGACTGTAATAAAGTTAATTAAGCTTTCATTGCTTGCAGAAACGTCCACTTATTAGTCAGAATGAAAGCCATGGAATCAGAAGATTTTGCTGGAGATAAGCTGGACTCATGCACCATCAGTCATAGAGAATTCTAAATGTCATGTGCTATCCTATACATGGAAAAATGGGTTAAAATTATTTAAAGAATTTAAATTTGAAGAACAACAGCTGATAGGTTGACATTGTGGATTAAAACTGAGTGAAGAAGACAATGTCTACATCATGAAGCTTTGCTTTTGACAAAATTTGAATTTTTTCAGCATTCATGTTACAATCCTTTCCAGAATAAAAATCATATGGTGAAAAAAGTTTACAACCAATTGAATTCCAAAATTCAAATTGTCAATAGCAAACTACCTGAAAGATCTAACAAAAGTAGACATAAAACCAGGCCAGAAGCTCTGTCCATCATGCCAAAAAGCAGCAACAGGTACATCAACTTCATTTGGATCAGACCATGGTGACAAAATGCATGTGACTGAAAGTTTGAACACAAGTTTGAAGGCTATTGGTATTTCTCCTCTGAAATTTCAGCGAATGGCTAAGACTCACATGGCTATGCCAAAAGGAAGGCAAGTCAAGTACAAGATGTAATTGGCAGTAAAATTGCATCTATTGGTGGCTTGGATCCAAATGACATCATGGAGCCAAGTGCAAATTATCAGTGTGAAAAATGCTTAGATTACAATGAGCTGCTGAAAGAATTGAAAGAAAAGTTGATGGTATCAAGTCATTCAGAAATACTTCAAATATTAACACTAGCTCCAGTTAATAAAGAAAACAATGGAAGAGTTTAGTGTCTCAGAAAGAATGATCAAGAGAGCTAGAAAACTTAAAGCAGAAGAAGGAATCATGGCAAGGAAAGAAGCTTTCTGAGCAAGTAAAACAAAATCATGTGACTGAAAGCTTGAACACAAGTTTGATGGCTATTAGTATTTCTCCTCTGAAATTTCAGCAAATGGCTAAGAGAGACTCAAAAGGTGATGGAATTTTTTTAAGATGACGAATTTAGTCGGATATGCCCTGGAAAGAAAGATTACATTTCCATTAGAAATGCAGATGGAATAAAAATGCAAAAGCAACTAGTACCCAGCAACTTGAAGCAAATGTTTATAACTTATTGAGATAGAAATGGATCTGACATTGGATTTTCTAAATTTTGTGAACTCAGACCCAAGTGGTGTGTCACAGTTTGCACACCAGGAACACATTCTGTATGTGTATGCATAATCCATCAAAATGTCAAGTTAACGCTAGTAACAAGTCCTGTTGAATGTGATTACAAGGTTCTCATTGGTAAAACAGTCTGTGATTTGGAGTCGAAAGATTGTATGCTTCATCGGTGTGAAAAATGTCCAGGAATAGATGAATTAAAAAAGTTTCTAGAGAATATTTTTGAAAACAATGAACCAGAAGATATTATTGAATTCAAGCAATGGATATACACTGGACACAAAGCAATTAACAACAGAAGATTTTATTGAAGAGTTGAGTACAAATATATTTATCACTACATCGCTAAACATCAAAGCTACCATTTGAAATCAACAAAGGAAAGCCTAATGACAGGAGAATTGGTCATCTTGATGGATTTTGCAAAAAAATTATTCATTTGTTGTGCAAGATGCTGTTCAAGGGTTGCACTGGGAGAATAGCCAGGCTACATTACATCCATTTGTCATTTATTACAAGGATGTTGAACTTCAGAATATAAGTTTCTGCATAATCAGTGACTGTCTTCGACATGACACAATTGCAGTACATGTTTTTCTAACCAACTTAATTGAATATTTGAAGAGTTTCATGACAGAAATCAGGAACATTTACTACTTCAGTGATAGCTCTACAGCTCAATACAAGAATTTCAAGAATTTTATTAACTTGTGTCATCATCAGAAGGATTTTGATATCAGTGCTGAATGGAATTTCTTTGGCGCTAGCCATGGCAAGTCACCATGTGATGGAATTGACGGAACAATAAAACGATTGGCAGCACGTGCAAGTCTCCAACACCCAATTGAAAACCAAATCCTGATACAAAGAAACATGTTGAAAAAATATGAAGTTCTCTGAGCAGTGCAGACGGGCTGCAAGAGTAGCTCATGGAGTATTGTCAATGATATACAGGAATTTTTCCAGCAGGGATAAGGAGGTGATTATTCCATTGTATAAGGCGATGGTCAGGCCACACCTAGAGTACTGTATACAGGTCTGGAGGCCTCATTTCAAGAAGGATGTAGAGCTGCTGGAACGAGTACAGAGAAGGGCAACAAGATTAGTGAATGGAACAAAGGGGTGCTCTTACGAAGAAAGGCTTAAGTTTTGCAAATTACAGTGTCTGGAGACTAGGCACCAGCGAGGTGATCTGATAGAGGTGTATAAAGCCTTGAATGGTTTAAGCATGCTCAATGCTGATGGGATTCTTCCTCTAGCTCAGAAAAATCACCTGAGAGGGCATAAATTCAAATTGAGGAAAGACAGATGTAGGATAGACGTGCGGAAATTTGCCTTTAGCCAGCGGGTGGTTGGCTGGTGGAACAGACTTCCATCCCTTGTGGTGGAGGTTGATAGCCTAAATAAGTTTAAGGCTCAGCTGGACAGGTATTTTGAACGAACAGAGGGATGAAGTGGAAGTGGGTTTTTTTTTTTTTTTTGGCTGATGCTGCATAAGCTTGCTTTCTTGCATCAAATGCCTCTACTAATGCTAATGCTAAAATTGCTAATGTTTGAATTTTATGACAAGCATGTGACTGGAATAAAATTCTGTTTTGTTTCTAAAGAGGAAATTGAGTGAGTACGGCCATTTCAAGAGAAAAGATTCATAGACGGTCATACTGTTGCTGGAACAACAAAAAATCATCACTTCATTCCTATTGCTGCAAGACAGATTTGTGTTTGCAGAGTATCAAATGACACACCATCATCATTTTTAGCTCATGTAGATCAGACTAGTGAAACCAATATTCAATATGCACCAATTGTTAATTTACAACCTGGCCAATACATTGCCTGTATTTATGACAATAATTGGTGGATTGGAAATATTTATGAAATTTCATTTAGCATTAGTAGAGGCATACGATGCAAGAAAGCAAGCTTATGCAGCATCAGCCAAAAAAAAACTCATACCCATTTCACTCCTCTGTTCGTTCCAAATACCTGTCCAGCTCAGCCTTAAATTTATTTAGGCTATCAACTTCCACAAAAGATGGAAGTCTGTTCCACCAATCAACTACCCACTGGCTAAAGGCAAACTTCCACACATCTATCCTACAACTGTCTTTCCTCAATTTGAATTTGTGCCCTCTCAGGTGATTATTCTGAGCAGGAGGAAAAATCCCATCAGCATTGAGGAACATGGCATTTGAAGATACATCATGTTCTTGATGGTAAATTTCATGCATCCTCATGGAGCAGCTCGCTCATTTCACTGGCCTGCTAGACAAGATGTCAGCTGGATTCCTGAACAACAAATTATTGCCAATCTTCCATCTCTAAAAATAACAACAATGGGACGACAATATAGCTTGCTTGAAGTAGTTATATCAACCATCAATGAAAAATTCCAGTCCATTACGAAGCAGTGATTCAATATCTTCACACTCACTTGCTTATTTCAAATTGTATTGTGTTTTAAATAAATTTTGTTGCAGTTATAACTTCTTTCAAGCCTAGAAACCAATAGAACATCATCTTTATGCTTGGAATCCTGAATAAACATCACTTTCCAGGCTTGGGAACTTGCACTAAAGAAACCCATGCATTTCTTTTCGTGCCATTTTAAAAAATACAGATCTTTTTGTATCATTGGCAATATATCCTTTCTCCTTAAACCAAAGGGCAGAGTAATAGTAATAGTAGCATGTAATGCAAGAAAGCAAGCATATGAGCTTATGTAGCATCAGCCAAAAAAAAAAAAAAATTCACACAACCATTCCCTCTAAATGTTTGTCCAATTCCTCCTTAAATTTATTTAACCTAGCAACTTCCACAATGACAAATGGAAGTTTGTTCCAGCAATTAACCACCCGCTGGCTAAAGGCAAATTTCCGCACATCTATTCTACAGCTGTCTTTCCTCAATTTGAATTTATGCCCCCTTAGGTTCGTAATCTGAACAAGTGGAAGGATCCCATCAGAATTCAGCGTGCTCAACCCATTCCAGGCCTTATACATCTCAATCAGATCACCTCGCATGTGCCTAGTCTCCAGCTACTTAAGCCTCTCTTGGTAAGAGGATCCCTTCATTCCCCTCACCAATCTTGTTGCCCTTCTCTGTAAACACTCAAGCAAATCTACATCCTTCCTAAAATGAGGCCTCCAGACTTGTACGCAGTACTCAAGGAATGGCCTGACCATTGCCTTATACAGAGGGACAATCACCTCCTTTTCCCTGCTAGCAAAATTCCTATATATCATTAACAAAACCCCATTACCTGCTCTTGCAGTGTGTCTATATTGTTCAGAAAACTTCATATATGACTGCATAATTATTCCCAGGTCTTTTTCATTTTCTACACCCTAAGTGTAGTACCACACAGTTGGTACTTTCCTCTGGGGTTACTTCTACCCATATGCAGTACAGTAATACCCCGACTTACGCTACCCCGACTTACGCGAACTCGGAGTTACGCGGTTCTTTCGTTTGGCAACGCTGCCGCCCACTATCTTCAAGGTCGTTTTTCATATGTTATCGATATACGGTGCGACGGCGGAGAATGAGAGCGAAAGATGAACAAAATTCAACTTTGCTGCTTTTATGTTTTTTACATCAGTGAAGGGGAAACACATTTCACCATAATAACGTAAAAAACAACACAATTCCAGCTATCGGTATAATCGCAAATGCAATTAGATCGAGTTTACTACCAGTTTATAACAGATTTCACTAGCAGAAACGCAACTGGATTTTTATTGTTTTATGGTAGTAACCCCTAGAAATGTGAGGTGTTAATAGTGTATCTCTGCCTTTATGGTGTTGTTTATTCAGTTGCTACATGCGCGCAGCTTTGTTTATGCGTATCAAGCGTGCCTCCTCGTTTTGTAATTGTGCTTTATTCCCTAAAAATGAGTAAAATACTTAATTAAAAGGTGTGAAAAGGAAGCATCCTGGTGAAGACACTGCAGATTCAGAGAGAAAAAGAAAAGCAATTATCGATAAACAGAGGCGGACTGGATCAAAAATTCTTACCCGGGAAAATTTATAGTGGCCTCATACTATTGTTTATGGCCAAAATCACACTGGCCCACCGGGGTTTCCCCGGTAAGGCTTATGGCCAGTCCACCTCTGTCGAGAGAAAAAATATGAAATTGTGAAACGCTTTGAGCAAAATGAAAGACCATGTGATATTGCACGTGCTACAGGCCTAAATGAAGCAACGGCGAAAAGCACATGACAATTGCAAACTTGACAGGTTGAAAATTGAAAAGGGCTCAATTGTAAAGGGCTTAAAAATTTTAGAAAACATAGACTCCAACGTAGAACGCGTTATAGCTACAAAGCAAGGAATAAAAAAAATTATTAGCTTGCTACGAAGAAATTCTGCGTGAAAAAAAGAACGCGCTGTGTCGTCAGACGAATTTGTTAGATTTTATGAAGCCATCGACATCGAAATAACTTTTTAACGTAAGTAATTTGTTTTTTTAATACATATTTTGTATTAATATGTACAAAGAACTGCAATTTTATTAATATTTTTCTTCTAAACTAGTGTTTATGTTAGTCCTTGGTCCCAATTAAGCAAAATTTATATGTATTTATATGCAAAGTTGTACCCCGACTTACGCGAATTCGACTTACGCGATTTTCGTCGGACCCACCTATCGCGTAACTTCGGGGTATTACTGTACTTTGCATTTGTCAATGTTAAACTTCAGTTGCCACTTCTCAGCCCACCTTCCCAAATTTTCTAGATCCTGTTGCAGTAGCACACTGCCATTACTGTCATTAAGAACCCTGCCAACTTTGTATCATCTGCAAACTTCGACACTATACCTTCGTCAATATCATTGATAAATATACAAAACAACAGTGGACCCAACACCGAATCCTGTGGGACTCCACTAATAACATTAGTCCATGAAGAGCAGCGCCCATTGATTACCACCCTCTGTCTTCTCCCACTCAACCATCCTTTTATCCACTGTAGCAACTTACCCTTAATACCATTCTGCTCGAATTTGTACAGTAGTCTTCCATGCGCAAGTGTCAAAATCTTTCCTGAAATCCAAATATATGATATCAAAATTATTTTTTGCATCCAGTTCCTTTGTAACCACATCATAATATCCAATGAAATTTGTAAGACAAGTCTTTCCCTTAACAAACCCATGCTGTGTCTAAGTCTGAATTATTGCTGCAGTCTTGTCTAGATGATCCTGCAATGCATCTTTAACCAGTGACTCCATTATTTTACCCGGAACAGAAGTTAAACTAACTGGTCTGTAATTACATGTGTCATCCTTCGATCCCCCTTTGTGAATTGGGGATACATTTGCACATCTCCAGTCCGTGGGAACCTCCCCTGAGTCCAAGGATGCTCTCATAATTATGGCTAAAAGTTTGCTTAGTTCCTTTGCCACCTACTTTAATATAACTGGATAGATCCCATCCACCCCAGGTGCCTTGCTTATGTTTAACTTCAACAATTTCTCCTCCATTTTGCTCTCAGTTATTACAAAATCATTAAGCACCCTACACTTGCAATAGTTCAGTCCTTAATTGAGATGTGAAACTTCACCATCAAATAAATATGCAAATATTATGTGGGAAAATATAAAATGTTTAAGGCCATTTTTTAGGCTTTAAAAAGTATAGACAGTATCTCATGCTCGGCGTAACATAAGTTACACGGAGCATGAGATACTGTCTATATTTTGAACTGAATTTTTGCACAGCTTCTTTGGAAACCTGTTTAAACATGGTAATCCAGTCCATATTTTTTTTTCTTATTTACAGAGTTTGTGGGGTTTTTTTTTCCCTGCTATTATTCATTGTGGATATCCATATCTTAAAAATCTGTTTGGAAGCATTCTACTCCTTTAATCAATTCTTTCTCTGATGAGGAGTGCTTAAAGGAATTTGCAGGTTGAGCTGCTATTGTGGATATTTTTTTTGTGGCATTGCATAAAATATTTGAAAATGACTTTTTCAAACGTGTTAATGTGTTAAAATGAATTTTTTTTAAAAAATTCATTTTAACACATTAACTGTTAAAATGAATCAAAACCTCTTTACTGCTTATGATAAACCTTTATTACTACCTTTATATTCTTTTTAGTTAGTCAGATTTCAAAAATTTATACTTCATTCCCCCACCCCCAACTTCTTATATATGCACTCCAACAGTTTATCAATGCTGTTCGATTCAGAGAATGTTGTTAATCATTTCAGGCTTTCCAATAAGGACCACATCACCTACAACCTTCCATAAATTTTAATGCTAAGTCATGCACTCTCCAAATTTGCCACATTTTACACACAAGGAATAATTATAATAAAATTTACTTCGATTTTAGAAAAACTTTTGAAAAGTCGTACATGAATGTCCTTGTGCACAGGTTTGGAGAAGTGGAGCATTCGAGAATATTGCTACAAGAAATAACTGGAGGGTTAACTGGTAGAAGACTGATTATAAATGGTCAATACTCTGAAGGACTGGTGTTAGGGGTGTGGATCCTTAAGGTTCTATGCATGGAGATCTATACTTGATTGTTTATAATTGTTGTTACAATATCGATGATGGTATTACAAGGTTCATATCAAAATCTGCTGATGAAATTGAGTTGCACAGATTTGCTTAACAATGAGAACAAGAGAATGCTGCACAATAAGATATGAATTATACAACTGATCGAAAAGATGGTAATTAAGCTTTAATGCTAGTAAATGAAAAGATGTTCTTCAAAGTTAAATAACATCTAATACACTTAATGTTGAAAGAGGGGGGGGGGGGGGAAGAAGACTTGCGATTGAAAAAAAATCTAGAATTAAGTTCCCTCGGCAGTATAATAAGCAAGAACAGCACATGAGATACTATCAATGCATACAAGAAATTTGTGAATAGATATAAAAAGATAATGATCCAACTATATAAAAATCAATAGCCAATCATATCTTGAATACCATATCAACTTGTTTGAAAGGGTAAGAGGCCAACTAAGACCAGTCGTAAATAAAAACAAATATTCAGCCCTCTTCATGGCAATTCTTTAGCCCTTCTTTCAAGAAAATTCATGTGTTGGTATATGTTGATGAAATCAACATATATCAACATACACGAAAGAAGATTCTCCTATACAGACAGCAATAGAAAAAAATTTAATTTCCAAAGGTGGAAGAAGGCTGCCTAGGCCAAGTTATATTAAGGAGCTGGGTATATTTTGCTATGTGTACACCAATATATGAAAATTTAATTGGCTCACACAACATACCTCACCTCTCCCAACTTTATCAACATTTATACTGTGCTAATGGAACTAACTTATTTGTGAAAGGAACCACCAAAAACTTCCAACTTCACAAATATATGTAGTCTCAGCTCTAATCTCATCGATGTCCATTTCCGTATACAATCTGAAAAAACTCCACTTACTTTTTCTGATAGAATCTCAATTATCAGTTGTCTCGACTACCATTCATCTTAATCTGAGATGGCTGTGATCCTGGGATAATATATATATATATATATCAATACAATAAAAGTTTCAATGAAGTTGTAAATTCTCTGGGCTTGGCAACCATACACAGTACAAAAGAAAATTTATTTATTTAACTCACTGCTTTTGTAAGATACCAAATTCAATATCATGAAACAAAAAAACCTACAAGAAATAAATAGCCAAAAACTTGTTCATCTATATTAACATATATAAATTAACAAGTTTTGATGTAAATTAATTTATATTAGATCTATATTCGTATAAATTCATCATGACATAGTTTTGAGTTAATATTTCAAAAATATGAAAGTTTTATGTTTGAGCTGTTGCATAATGAAACATTCTGTCTTAATTTTGTTACTACTAAATGTATGATACCATTTTAAAAAAAGAAAAAGAAAGTTTTTAGTTTCTTTTCTTTTTCTTATTTCAGAAATTTGGTATTAAAATTTTATCTAGCAGTATAAAATGGTACATTTTCACTACTTACTTCCTCAATTTCAATTTCCATATTTACCATCTTTTCTTCATTTATTTGTTCTAATTCATCATCTGAGGAAGAAGAAGAAGAAGAAGCAGAAGAAAACTGTTTGCTCTCATCAGCTGCAGTCTGTTTCCACTCAACGACTGCAACTTTTTCAAACTGCCCCAACCATGCTTCTGTGTTTTCCTCAATCCCTTGAAGGAACATATTGGCTTCTTCCATATCTACATCTAAGGATGAAGATGTAGAGGTTTTAGCCTCGGCTCTACTGGCTTCTTTTTCTTTAGAATTTTGATTTTTAAGGGATTTATTTAATTCCTTTTTTTTGTTCTTCATGTTGAAATCTAAAGTGAATGAATTTTGGGGCAGTAGCTGTCCAACTGTCCACTTCTGGAAGCTTAGGTCAGGATTTATAAGATAAACATCCCAGTCTCTTCCAAACTATAAAAAAATGTTAAAATTAGTGAATGAATTAAAAATAAAAATTATAAAAAGTTTCTTTTTTTTTTTTTTTTTTTTTTTTCAGAACAAAAACACACACACACATATCAAATTTGTAATTTTGTCTAGAAAATGACATCAATATTTCAAAGAAGGAGAACTGATGAGCTCAAGATTTTTCAATTGGTATTTCACTATGCATAAAAAATTATATATTATATGATTTTTAATATGGGATAATAACTGTGGACTGCTACAACTGCAGAAACATGGAAATAGATAGTCAAATAACTGATCATCAAACGTTATACATCAACTACCAGATGAAAGGTTTTAGAATATATAGTACTTTGTGTCATATATGGGTTGAAGGTTGGAAAGACAGCAAATTTTCCAAATTTGTTCTTCAGACGATACAGATAAGAGAATTACATTAAAAAAAAAAAAAAAAAAAAAAATTGTTCCAAAAATCACCACCAGAAGGAAAAGCTGTACTGTGAACAATCTGCACATACTCCACTCATACATAAATAAAGAATAGAAGGCATAAGATTCTGCAAATGAAAATTTCATGGTATTAAGAGAAAAATGCCTCTCACCTTACCAGGACATGATTCCACTGTGAAACTCTACTACCAGGATGGGACCAACATAGCAGCAATGATTTGGGATTACCAGCATTGCAAGTTGTTGTTATTTGGTTTTTAGGAGCATTAGAAACTAGGGCTATATTGCTCTGGCTATATTGCTATGGGAATATGCTGTGGTCATTCCCTAACCTTTCCGCATCCTCCGTATTTGGTGGTCACAGGCTCGAACCCCAGTCTGATCAAGAAGCTGCTCCTGCCCACCTGGCTATGGAGGTGCCAGCATTGCAAGTATCAGCAATGAGATCTGATTACACCATGTGGTGTTAGAAATTGATAGCACAGTTTGAGGAAACAGTAAGTCTGAGAGTGAAGCCCAGGAAGATGATGCAAACCCCAGAATGGGTTGAGGATACTACTAATGCAGTTATGGAAAGATCTGTGGGCAGTGGTGTAACAGTATTGTACCAAAAGGTAGAATGTGCAAAAGCAAGGCAGCTGGATATGGCACATGAAACACCATGGAAGGTCCTGAATAAGGTTTTGCAGTTTTACCAATATATACTCTACCATGAACTCACATCTGGTGAGTATGGGCTTGGCACACCCATAGGTCCTGAGCTGGATATCATCATTCTTCTCTTTCTTTGTGATTCCCTTCTCTCTCTCTCTCTCTCTCTCTCTCTCTCTCTCTCTCTCAGGATAACTCAGGAATTTTTTTTGACTGGTGCAGCATAAGCCTCAGGCTTCCTTGCACCATATGGCTAATAATAATAATAAACAACAATTACAAGTGAGTGTTTCCAAAACTGAACTAACATTTGTTCTTAACTTCTTGATATGATTGAAAGCAGTCATCAAGTGGCCATGAAATATCCTTTTGAGGAGAGAAGGCCCAACTCCATTTGAATGGGACTGTGATCACTCAAAATGTAGGAATCGGGACATAGAGCCCACCCTGTGCAATACAGGAAATCCCATTTCATGCACTTAAGGTCACTATTACATTGTGGTTTCACGGCTAATTTCTCATCAGTCCTTTTTTTTTTTGTTTTTTTTTTAAAGAAACCCATCCTGCTGGATTTGTAATGTGTTCAGTTATTGCCCAATGAGTACCAACACATGTTAGCAACTGTTGTATCATTTCACAACTGCAATGGTGAGGGTCCCTAGAAAGAGCAATTTTCATGCAAGATTAAACAACCACAGATCACAAGTTCTGTTCACCACAAAAGACTTTGTTTTTTCAAATTGCAGTGTTTGGAAACTATACACTTGTGTGAAGACTGATTGAAGTATTTAAGACTTTAAATGGATTGAGTAAACTTAATGATGATGGTATTCTAACTCTTTCTCAGACAATGCACACAGGAGGATACACACTCGAATTTAAAACAGATGGCTGCAGGACAAACATAAAAATTTTCTTTCAGCCAGAGAGTAATTGATGGTTGGACCAAAGTATCATCTGGTGTTGTGGAGGCAGGTAGTTTGAATAAACTTAAGGAAGGATTAGACATATTATTAGAAGAGATGGACAGATGAAGTAGGTAGGGTTTTTTTTTTTTTTACTGATACTAAATAAGCTTGCAACATTTGCCAGTACTAATAATGCTATTAATCTGCACAAAAACTGTTGTGACAGCATTTTACCGTTGAAAAGGTGGTTAGCTGCTTGTTTCCCACTGTGTGGCTGCCTCAATCACTGAACCTCATTCCTTGAGACTTTTTTGGCTCAAACTACCTGAAAGACAATGTGCATCATAGTAACATTTCCACATCACACCCCTGATATGTTACATTCTGCAGCTAGCCATTACTCGGTGTGAGATTCCGCTAGACCACAATGCTGATCACATCAAGCCATATACTGAGTACTGAATCAAATATTGCCACTTGGAACAAGAGGGTATAATACCATTAATGTTACACTAACTCACATGACAACAGTTATGCTGCACACTGTGTGTTGCAGATAATGCTGTTACAGTGAAACACCACTATAGAATGACAATATTACCAACTGTTGTTGTTGTTATTTGGTTTTTAGGAGCATTAGCAACTAAGGCCATATTGCTCTGGGAATATGCGGTAGTCATTCCCTGACCTTTCCGCATCCTCCGTATTTGGTGGCTCATGGGCTCGAACCCCGGTCTAATCAAGAAGCATGTGCTACGCACTGCTGCTTCTGCCCACCTGGCTACGGAGGTGCCCTTATTACCAACTCTGTTAGCAGTGTGCTCTTCATATGCTGTATGCATGGCCACCCCAATCATGTAGCAAGTTAATCCATTCACAATAAGAATTTTCCCCTGGTAGGTATTTTTGGAACTAATTAAGTTTTTTATGTAATTCTCTTTCTTCCATATCTTCCAAAGAACATGCCCGACAAAGAGAAGCTTTAAATTGTGGCTGCATGGTAAATGCAAAGGAAAGCTGTACCAATGAACAAAAACAGAAGGAATAAATAAGGAAAAGAAAAAGTTCAGTGAGTTTCAAGTTGAAGGGTGAATGGATGTTGACTAGCAGTGATGCACTCAGACTGGTTTAGAAAAAAAGGTGGAATTACAGATGTCAACTCAGAACACTAACCTTTAAAATATTTATAAAAATGGCCTGCAGAAGCTGCATATTTGTTTGTTTTTTTATTTTCAAATGAAAACCCCAAACATAAAAGACATAAGAACATATAGTATTGGTACTATGTGTGGGTTGGAGGTTGAGCACATCAAAGAAGATATTTATTGACAGACTTGAATTTCTGTAGATTGTAATTTTCAAGAAATATGTGTGATGTGGGGTTGTTCCAGAAAACTGAAGTTCAAGAGATAAATGAGGAAGAAGAAAGGTTGGTTCTGTGAGTTTGAAGTTGAACAGTAGTAGTAGTGGCATGTGATGCAAGAAAACAAGTGTATACAGCATCAGCCAAAAAAAAAAAAAAAAAAAAAAAAATTTACAAAACAATTCCCTCTAAATGTTTATCTAGTTCCTCCTTAAATTTATTTAACCTATCAACTTCCACAACGACAGATGGAAGTTTGTTCCAGCAATTAACCACCAAATTTCCGCACATCTATTCTACATCTGAAGTAATTGGATATTGACTGGTTGCAGTACATGTTCAGACTAGTTTGGGAGAAAGAGAGACAGGATTTACAGAAGCCAATTTTGGAAGAGCAGTGTCTATGCACATATCCATAGAAAAGGCATGCAACAGAAACAAAATGACTATTAGATAGGGAATGGAGAGATTTTGTAAGAGATGAGTTATTAATTAACCTAACTTTTCCATTTTAAATGGAGCCAAGTAGCCCGAGAGAGAGAGGGGGTTATGGGGACACCACCCTAGATGTTGAAGCAATATTCCATGGTAGGTGGATCTGAGATTTCCAGAGTGAGTTCAGAAGAAAAGTAATGACAGGAACAAAACAGAAAACCCAGTATTTTATATGCCAAAGAAGAAATATTTGTGATGTTCTTATGCCAAAGGAGATTAAAAGTCAGGAAAATCCCTAACAGAAACATGTGATCTTGTCTAGAAATCTGAGTGTCATTGAAGATAAGCATAGGAGCAGAAGAATCCTTTCAGCGAGATATAAGAAAGGACTGAGTTTTAGAAGGATTGAAATTAACAATTATCTTTGTCCCACTGGACAATTAGCTAGAGATCAGCATTTTGGGAATTAGTAGAGGATATTCAAAAAGTTGAAGCTGTTTCTGCAGTGCAAGGTTTTTCAAACTGGAAGGCAGAATGCAATGCACTATCATCAGCAGAACTATGGATAGAATTTCCAGCCAATGGAGAATTTCATTAATATACAAGAGAAAAAGAATGGAACAAAAAACTGAAGACTGGAGAACACCAGAATAACTTGAGAAGTTAAAAGACAACCATCTACCATCACCTGCAGTAACCAGTATTAATATAGCCATATAGTACAAGTTAGCCACAGGCTTTTGCTGCACTAGCCAAAAAGAAAGGGGGAAAAAAAAGGAAAATACAAATTATGCACTTCCCTTCTCATGTAGGTAACTATACAGTTGACTTTTGAATTTCTTCACACTGTCAGCCTCAACTACCTGCAGAGGCAATCAATTCAGTAGTTAACTCACTGGCTAAAAGAAAATCTAAACCCCTTCCCCTGCAATTTGAATTTATGGCCTCTTGTTCTGGAATTCTTTATAACAGTGAAAATTCTGCCTTTTCACCTTACTGATCCCTCTCAGAGCCTTATAAACCTCAATCAATTCCCCTCTAAGGTGCCAGTTGCCCATTTGCCAATCACATCATGCGAGTTGCCAATCCTTGGGCCTTTTCAAGAAGCTCTATATCTTTTTTAAAGGAGGTCTCCATACATGGACAAAGTATTCCAAATGCAGTGGAATTACGATATCTCTATAGGATAATGTTTGATAAATCATTGATAGACAACCATGGGCTTTTCCGGTCACCTGTTTACACTGCTGCTAAAATTGTGTCTGCCCATATCATAACACTCAGATTCCTCTCTTCTACAGTTTTTAATTCAACCCACCAAGTGTATAATTTATTTTGGGGTTGCCTTTCCCCAAGTGTAAAACCTTGCATTTTGCTGCATTAAAATACAGCTGCCATTTTTACTATTTTTGAAGCCTCTTCAAGTCCTCCTGAAGTAGGGCTGCTTAGCACTGGTCATTAATGACTCATCCAATCTTTACGTTGTCTGCAGATTTTGACATCACGTCCTTTATCAATGTTGTTTATGAAAATCAAAAACAACAGTGGTCCGAGAACTAATTCTCGGGGGGGGGGGGGGGGGATCCACTTCTGACATTACACCATTCTGAAGAATATCCACTGATCACAACCCTCTGCCTTTTGCCATACAGCCACCCTACAATCCATCTTAGAACCTTTCCAGTAACCCCAATATGTTTCAGCTTATACAGTAACTTCTCATGAGGGACTGAGTCAAATGCTTTGCTAAAATCCAAATAAACTATGTGGAAATTGTTCCTACATCCAGCTCATGAGTAACTGTGTCAAAATAGCTTACTAGGTTAGTTAAACATGATTTTCCCTTAACAAACCACCTTGTGTGTCATCCAGAATGCCATTTCTTTTATATATATATCCCTGGATTGCACTCTTAGTCATGGCTTCTAACTATTCTTCAAATAGGCCTCTGGGGTTGGGTATATTCATACTATGATTTTTTAGTGTTTCTCACCAACCATTGAAGTAAAAACGAAAGCCGAAGAACCAAATTCTTAAAATTTTAATATTTACAATAAATTTATTTACAAACAAAACAAAATACCATATTACTGATGATAGCAATTTTAAAATAAGACAACTGTGATATACAGTAAATATACAAGGTGATAATACAAATACCGAATTTAAAATAGAATAAAATATACTAGGTTAAAAGCGCTAAAATACTAACTGAACCTTTCAAAGGCTTCTGCCTTCTTTCCCAACAATGTACTTCTATTCTGCGGTGCATCATTAAATACCAGCAGGTTCGCGGTGCGTCTCACGTAAACGTATACTGTTCCCGTCGGAACCAGAAGTGGCTCGGGAGCGTTTCAGGCAAAAACGTTCATCCCCTCCAAGGATTACCGCCTCAAAGAGGCGGTAACACTAAAACACTAAAATCATGTTTTAGTGTTTCATTGAGGTGAATATTCACCTCAATGAAACACTAAAAAAATCATAGTATGGCTTCTAACACTTTCCTTACCACTGAAGTCAGACTAAGTGGTCTTTAGTTACAAAGTTCACCCTTAGAACTGCCTTTCTGTATTGACAATATGTTGGTGCTTCTCCAATCCAAAGGAATCTCTCCTGAGTCCAATGATCCCCTCATAATTAACCTCATTGGCTCAATACATTCTCTGACCATCTCCCTCAAAATTATTTGGTATAAGCCATCAACTCTGAGAGCCTTGCTTGCCTTTATGCTTGAAAGTTTTTCTAATAAACAGTCAGTAATTTGAAAATCACTAATTTCAGGACTCAAATATCAGTAAAGACCAATGCAAAGAACCTATTCGATTCATTGCAACATCAGAGAGAAAACTGGATACCCAATTACAAAAAACAGTTGGCAATCCTTAAGATTAAAGCTTATTTAGGAGACCTTTAAGCCAAACACTGTCAAAAGACTTTGAAGAGCAAGTGCTTGAGTTTCAAACTTTTCCAATTAATTTATCCATAGACGTAAGCCAATGTATCATCAGTGGTTTAACTCTGACAGAATCCATATTGGTGACCATTGATCAGATGAAAGGCTTAGGGAGTTGGTGGTTAATGGATTTTGCAATTACTTTAGAAAGAATAGAAATAAGTGCATTAGGATGATAACTGGATGGAAGGGATTTGTCTCCTTTTTTAGGAACTGTCTTGATATGAACAAATTTGTAAGCAGAAGAAAAAACACCGGCAAAATAAGAAAGCACAAAAAGGCAACACCGAACAGAACACAGCTCAGGAGAAAGTGGAGAAATAGAATTGGGAACTGGAGCTTTCTTGGCATTAAAATTCTTCTGACATACTTTTGACAGCAGACCACAGGAAGCATTGAGTGGATTAAACTGAGGATGGTAGTGTAGTAGTTTACCAAGATCATCAAATACAAGAGATAGAATAAAAGTAGGATGCTAGTAAGTCCATTTTGTCTTTAGCTGATGTGACAATGGAAAACCATTGGGTTTTAAGAGATGGTGGGAGAACCTCAATTCACAAAGGTGGATCAAAGGGTGACACAAGTAAATAATAGACCTGTTAGTTTTAACTTCTGTTCCAGGGAAATTAATAGAGGCACTTGTTAAAAAAGCACTGCAGGATCATCTAGAAAAGACTTCAGTTATAGTTAGGACACAGCATGGGTTTGTTAAGTGGAAGTCTTGTCTGACCAATTTGATTGGATACTATGATATGGTCACAAAGGAACAGGATGCAAAGAATAACTTTGATATTATATATTTGGATCTTAGAAAGGCTTTTGATACTGTTGCACATGGAAGACTGCTGCACAAATTGGAGCAGTGTGGCATTGGAGGCAAATTGCTGCTATGGATAAAGGGGTGGTTGAGGGGGAGGAGAAGGCCGACCGGGCTAGCCAGGTGTGTAAAGTGCCTGCCTGGCAACCCAAAGGTCGAGGGTTCGAATCCCGCCTCGGGCTTGGGTCAAAGTACTGCAAAAACCTTGGGAGGTGCACTATGGCCACAGAAGCTGATGCACCAACAACTACCAAAATAAAAAAAAATAAAAAAGAGGGGGGAGAAGACAGAGAGTGGTAATCAATGGACACTGCTCATCGTGGACTAATATTATTAGTGGAGTCCCTCAGGGTTCAGTGTTGGGTCCATTATTGTTTTCTGTATTTATAAATAATATTGATGATGGTATATCAAGCTTAATGTCTAAGTTTTCAGACGATACGAGGTTGGCAGGGTTGTTAATGACACTAATGACAGTATGCTACTGCAACAGGATCTAGAAAAGTTGAACAGATGGGCTGAGAAGTGGCAACTGAAGTTTAACATTAACAAATGTAAAATACTGCAGAGTAATGTATCAACTTTATGGTACTACACTCAGGTGGTAAAGAATGAAAAGGACCTGGAGGTAACTGTGCAGTCAGATATGAAGTTTTCTGAGCAGCGCAGACAGTCTGCAAAAGTAGCTCGTGGTATCTTGTCAGTGATATACAGAAATTTTTCTAGAAGGGATAAGGTCATTATCCCCTTGTATAAGGCAATGGTCAGCCAAAACTTGAGTACTGTATACAGGTCTGGAGGCCTCATTGTAAGAAGGATGTAGAGCTACTGGAACGAGTACAGAGAAGGGTAATGAGTTTAGTGAATGGAATAAAGGGTTGTCTTTACAAAGAAAGGCTTAAGTTTTGCAAATTACAGTGTCTGGAGACTAGGCACCTGCGAAGTAATCTTATTACAGTGTAATAAGGTTTTGAATGGTTTGAGCATGCTCAGTGCTAATGGGATTATTCCTATTGCCCAGATTAATCACCTGGGGGTACATAAATTCAAATTGAGGAAAGACAGTTGTAGAATACATGTGCAGAAATTTTCCTTTAGCAGTGGGTGGTTGATAGCTGGAACAAACTTCCATCTGTCGTTGTAGAAGTTGACAGCTTAAATAAATTCAAGGCAGAACTAGACAAACATTTACAGCAAAACGAAAGGTGAAATGAGAAGAGGTTTTTTTTTTGCTGATGCTGTATAAGCTTTCTTTCTTGCATCATATGCCTGTGCTAATGATAATGCAAGCCAATTACTATATGCAATATTCTTATCTTGAACAGCCTTACCACATTTATTAGAAAACTAAGGTTTACATAAAGGATGAGATTTTAAAGTGGAATGTGGAATAAAGAATTTCATACATACAAGAATAATTTCATTGACATGATCTAAGCAAACACTGACATCGAAAAGAACAGTAATTCAACTTAAAAAAAATAATAGAAATGTTACAGATTATCTCCGTTTGCATTCTTGCAATGCCAAACAATTGATGCTGAGAATGGCCATGAGAGAAAGGCTCCATTGGAAAAGAGACCACCACCAAGTTGTGACCTGAGGAGCCTAGAGGACCATTCATCTAAACCATGTACTTGGAATGGTTGTTCATGAGCAAAAGATCAAGAGTGTTGGCTGTGTGGTAAGGACTGTCTGCTTTTCTGGTAGGTAAATGAACAATCCATGTGTGGTCAACGGTAATTGCAAAAGCCTCAGCACCTTGATCAGCCAGGTCTGAGTGACTAGAAAACAGAAGCCAGCTGGAGTTATGAACATTAAATCATCAAGAAAAATTACCTGTTAGGAAAGTTGGACTGGAGAAAGTCAAGTTTCAAAGAAAGGAAATCAAAGGGTTCCAAGTAATTAGAAGAGTTCAGAGAACAATAGAGGTAACAGATGAATTAGACAGAATGAAGTAGAGAGATTTTAAGATAGTAAAGATCAAAAAGGGGAGATTCTAGATTATTAAGTCTATGACAAGGAATAGCAAAGTGGACATATGCACAAGTACTATCTTTGAAGCAAAAGGAATTGTACAGAAAATAATTAGGACAACTGAGATGGATAGTGGTTGAATCAGCCAACAACTGGGATTCTGTAAGAAAAAGTATATGGGGTTTGGCAGACAGACTGTAAGTGGAAACGGACATCGTTGAAATTGGAACTGATAACATGTATATTGGTGAAATGAATGAGGAAGTTTGGGAGATTTAGATCTTTTTGCAGATAAGTTTATTCTATTAGTTTGACTATTCATAATGTATTCAGTAGTAAGAAAAGTTGGGAAAGACATGTATAAAGTAATGAAATTTTTGGATAAAGCACACATGTGGCAAGAATATACCTAGCTACTTGACATAACATGGCCTTGACAATGCCCACTGCATACACACTACTTGAACTCCCTCCAGTCACTATCTGGCAGAGTAGAGGCAGCAAGATTATACACTAGCTGATCCAGATGCCACCTAAAGAGTTACCAATAGGTTTGGCCCAGTGGACTATCTAGCAACTGGAATGCAAATACCATTTTAGAGCTGCTCCCTCAAAATATAAGGAAGATTGGATCTTGTCATGATTATGTCCATCATAACCTGAAAAGGCATCAATCATACTGCATGATGGAGGAGATGGGGGATTGCACAAGCCTGCTCATATCAGTTTTTGTAGGCTGCCCACTTGGAGAGTTAACAATAATCACATATTTCTTTAATAGTATTACATAACACTATCAATCAATTTAATAGTACAATTATTATATTAACTATTATAATTATTATTTTATGATAACTGTAAAAATATTACCTTGGACATTAGTTCTCTACACTTTCCACAAGGACCAATAAAATTCTTTCCCGCACTAAAATGGAGACAATTATCAATGACTACAACTTACAAAAATTAAATAAGATATTAATCTAAAATTAAAATGAAAATAAGAACACTAGATGATTAAACTGTATACAAAATGTAACACAAGTCAGAATATACAGCCAAGTCAAAAACCTATTATGTGATAAAAATTCCCTGATTCCAATAAGCAATCGATTCAACATCACATTGCATCAACAAACACCAGTTAAATAATGCAAGTTTTAATTATAAAGTCCAACAACAAACAATAGCAGCACACTATTTTAAATAGCAACCAAATTATATAAAGTTAAATACAGTAAAGCATCAATAATCCAAACTATTTGGAACCAGAGGTAGTTCGGATTTCCGATTTGTTTGGATTTTCAAACTCATTAAAAATACTATCTGGAAACTAAAAGAAAGTGTTTAATAAGTTTAGAAATAAAAAGACTAAGTTGTACTTACGTATTTTTATTCATAGGTAACAAAAAAAAAATGGAACTTTCAACCACAATAACACATATTTATAGGCCTTTAATGAAAATAATCCCTTATTTTTTGCTGCACCATTTTCGAACTTCATTTCTTGACTGCCAGATCTCTCTCTTTTCAGCAATAGTAATTGAGTTGAACAGCATCCAGTTTGTTGCTCGTACTAAGCCATCACAGTCTCTAGCACAGCGGTTTCCTCAGCACGCATAGGCAAAGGGTTGATGTAATTTTCTTCATCGTCATCTTCATCCATACCATTTTCAGAAGCTCCACTTTTTTTTCATTTAAAACAGGAAACCCTGTAGCATAAGTTAGCATTAGCAAGGGCACATGATGCAAGAAACCAAGCTTATATAGCATCAGCCAAAAAAAAAAAAAAAAAAAAAAAAAAACATGCCCCCTTCTCATTTCACCCATTCACTCACTCCAAATGCTTGTCCAGTTCTGCCTTGAATCTGTTTAAGCTATCAACTTCTACAACGACAGATGGAAGTCTGTTCCAGCAATCAACCACCCACTACTTAAAGGCAAACTTCCGCACATCTATCCTACAACTGTCTTTCCTCAATTTGAATTTATGCCCTCTCAGGCGATTATTCTGAGCAAGAGAAAGAATCCCATCAGCATTGAGCATGCTCAAACCATTCAAGATTTTATACACCTCTATCAGATCACCTTGCAGGTGCCTAGTCTCCAAACACTGTAATTTGCAAAATTTAAGCCTTTCTTCATAAGAGCACCCCTTTGTTCCATTCACTAATCTTGTTACCCTTCTCTGTACTCATTCCAACAGCTCTACATCCTTCTTGAAATGAGGCCTTCGGATATGTATACAGTACTCAGGGTGTGGCCTAACCATTGGCTTATACACAGGGATGATCACCTCCTTATCCCTGCTAGAAAAATTCCTGTATATCATTGACAAGACACCATGAGTTCCTCTTGCAGACCATCTGCACTGCTCAGAAAACTTAATATCTGCCTGCACAATTACCCCCAGGTCCTTTTCACTCTCTACCACTATCAGTGTAGTACCACGCAATTAATAAGTTAATCTGAGGTTAGTGCTTCCCATATGCAGTACCTTACATTTGTCAATGTAAAACTTCAGTTGCCACCTCTCAACCCATCTGCTCAACTTTTCTAGATCCTGTTGCAGCAGCGTACTGTCATTAGTGTCCTTAACAACCCTGCCAACCTTTGTATTGTCTGCACACTTGAACATTAAGCTTGATATACCATCATCAATATCATTTATAAATACAGAAAACAATAATGGACCCAACACTGAACCCTGAGGGACTCCACTAATAACATTAGTCCCCGACGAGCAGTGTCCATTGATTACCACTCTCTGTCTTCTCCCCCTCCACCACCCCTTTATCCATAGCAGCAATTTGCCTCCAATGCCACACTGCTCCAATTCGTGCAGCAGTCTTCCATGTGCAACAGTATCAAGAGCCTTTCTAAGATCCGAATATATAATATCAAAGTTATTCCCTGCATCCAGTTCTTTTGTGACTGCATCATAGTATCCAATCAAATTGGTCAGGCAACACTTTCCCTTAACCAAACCATGCTGTGTCCGAACTATAACTGAAGTCTTGTCTAGATGATCCTGCAGTGCTTCTTTAACCAGTGCCTCCATTAATTTTCCTGGAACAGAAGTTAAACTCACAGGTCTATAATTACTTGTGTCAGCCATTGATCCTCCTTTGTGAATTGGGGTCACATTTGCACATCTCCAGTCTATGGGTACCTCCCCTGAGTACAAGGAAGCTCTCATAATTATGGCTAAGGGTTTGCTTACTTCCTTTGCTGCCTCCTTTAATATAACTGGATAGATCCCATCCACCCCAGGTGCCTTTCCAGACAACAATTTCTCCTCCACTTTACTTTCAGTTATTACAAGATTATCTAGCTAACTGCCAGAGTTGAAAACACCCTCGCAGAATATCTCCTCATGTGTGAATGTCGATGCAAAATATTCATTTAATTTGTTAGCTACCTGAGCAGGATCATCAACATTTAAACTGTCGATATCAAGTGGACCAATCTGATTCATCCCCTTCCTTCTAGAGTTTACAAAGTAAAGAACTCTTTGCTGTTTTTCTTTGCATCCTTTGCCAAAGATTACTTATAATCTGCCTTCGCCTGCCTAACCTCCTTTGTAACTTGGTTACAGATCAACTTATATCTATCATAGGCTTCTGTGTCACATGTTAATTTATATGTATCCCATGCATTTTTCTTCTCTGTTTAGGCCTAAACCTTGAACAATATTTCTTAGTTGGTATGTAAAGCCTAGTAGCTTCCAAGATAAGTTCTTTCAATGATTCCCATTTTGAATTTGCTGTTGGTAACAACATCAATTGGTCCCACTGTGCAGAATTTAAATACTGTCTCAGACCACCGTAGTCACTTTTATGAAAGCAAAAACCCTTCCCTTTACCCCTGATGGTAGTTACCTCTTTGAGTAAATACCACTTCAGCACACTGTGATCACTGCCACCAAGTTGTTCCTTTATCTGCAGATTCGTAATGCATGAAGAATCACTACCGATAATCAAATCAAGTATTACTCCCTCTAGTTGCCTCCCGAACATGCTGATGTAGAAAACAATCATCCAATAAATCCCCAAAAGTCTTGCTGGTGTGTGAGTGACCAACCCACAAATTCCTGTCAATATCTGGGAAATTAAAATCCCCCATTATAAGACTCTCTGATTTATTGGCCCACTCTATTTCCCTGTACAGTTTCTTATTATACTCATCAGAGTCATTAGGCCTATCGTACACTCCTACTCTCAGTTTTGATCTCCCAATACTTATGTCACACCAAACTGACTCTACACTGCACTGTCCAGTGATGTCGACTGGCTGCACTTCCTTGGATTTTGTGTTTCTTAACTAATAGCATAACCCCTCCTCCCTTCCTATCCTGTCTCTCCTTTCTGTACAAATTGTACTCCCCCAAATTCCAGTTCTGCATTCCTTATATCTGTGTGACACCACGTCTCTGATATCCCAACAATATCTGCCTTTGATGTTTTGAGAAATACCTCAAATTCATCAAATTTATTTACCAAACTCCTAGCATTGATATACACACCAGTATACATGCACCTGTTCCTATTCTTGGCTACCCTAACACAACCCATGTGTTTCTTGTACCGCAATGGCTCCCAGCAGTCTCTGAAATATCCTCCATCTTGTTTTCCAGGCTGCTGCTCATTCCAATAGAAGCAGTGTAAGAATCACTTTCACCTCTGCCAGTGGCTACTGTTAATCTATTAGTTCTTGTATCCCCCCCCCAAGCTAGCAGTTTTCCGACCCACCTAACACTGCCTCGATAGCATCAGAAAATATTCTTGCACCCTTTCTATTTAAGTGTATCCCATCCCTGTAGAAGCAGTCTCTCCTGTTAACAAGTACAGACCAGGCTGAAAAAAATTCTACCCCTTGAGCCTTGCACAATCTTTCCAGGGCCAATTGATCGACAAGGCTCTCATCATATACTCCCTCCTATAGTGTCTGGGCAGAAATGCAGACACTTTCAAATTCAACCCTAATTCACAGCTTTTTTTTCAACAGTGACCTGTACTTGTTAAGTAATTCTGCCAGTCTCCTACTCTTAATATCATTAGTGCCAACGTGTACAACTATATCACCTTTTGTGCCCTTAAAAGATGATATCCGCTCTACAACGTCATCAACCTCTGCCCCTGGCAGACATACCCTGGCCTGTTCCACCTATCCTTTTTACAAAGCATGTTCCCCATTTCCCTGACACTAGTGTTACCAGCAACTACTAGTTCTTGTGGGAATAGCGCATTCTGCCTTGTGGGTTGCCGCTGTGTTGTGCGATGAACAAGTGCAAGCTCTGGCATTGATGTGGGCAGCTGAGAGCTTGATGGGGTCCCTCGATTTAGATCCCTCGAGGGCATCCACCCTGTCCTTCAAGCTCTCACATAGGCCCATAACAACACTGAGTTGCCGCCTGATTTCCTTACACTCCTTGCATCGCGCACACACAAAGACATCCCCCATGGCAATATCATGTCCCGTATCCAATTGCTCCACAAAAATCATGCAAGCAGTGCATTTTAAAAGGCTGTGATTCAGAGGGCAACGTGCCTCCCTCAGTTCTCCCCTGAGCCACAGCACTCCCATTAGCTTGAGCCTTTTGCTTTGCTGCTCTGGTCTGAGTCATGATTTTGATTTAATTTCAATAAAATTTCAATTTCAGTACCAAATTATTGCATGTGCTACATGCCTAAATGAGGCAACGCTGAGAATTAGAAAGAATGCAGAGAAAATAAAAACAACTTTCATAGCAGGAACAACTCAAAGTGTAATAAAATCCATTAGATCAAGACACCAAGGATTGGAAGAGATGGAACGGCTGTCATCTGTTTGGATAGAAAATCAAACAAAGAACAAGTTTGCTTATGATAGAAGCAAAAGCATTAGCAATATTTTACATAATAGTCGTAATAAAATACGTAAGTATTTTATTACAACTATTAATGGTAATGTTTTGGTTACAAATGTGTGTTCAAACTTGGGTGGTCGGCACCTAACCCTATTTTTCCCATAGGGCCTGTTATTTGTATTGCACGAGGGTTTATAGGAATACAACAATCATGCTATACGTGGACTGACTGTATTTCTCAATTTTGCAAAATATATGCTTATTTTAATTTTTTTTGTAAATATTTAATGGGGTTTTTTTATGGCACCCTCCAACATATCTTAAAAATATACAAAAGCAAATAACCAGCCCAAAATGTTGGACAAAACTGTTATAGATAACACTGTGTACCAAAAATTTATTTTGGAGGGGTAACTTGATTTTTCTACATTTCTTTCATAACTTAGATGCACTGAGTACAATTTGTTTGGTATTGGATTGTTATGGTTGATGTTATATGCTCCCTCCAGAATCTGTCTGACATATCAGCAGATACCACATGATCCACATCAAGTCAAGTACAAGATTTTAGGTGGCACTAAGTTTCACAGTGCACATGAAGCATATTTTTGAATGCCCATGGATAACTAAGACTAGTCACTGACACTTCACGTCTAATGTGGTAGAACAACATTAAAAAGATGGTAGCCACAAGTCTATACTTTGCATCGTCATCTAAAGGCACTGTTATGGTCTATGTGAGAAGCAAAATAAGATTGCTTTAGTATGCTAGTTCATAAAAATTTTGCATCCACTGAGGTGAATTAGAAGAAGCAATAGCAATTTAGGTAACATACTGATATGATTAGAGTTTATGCCAAGAAAATAATCTTGAAAGTTTTACTTTCAATGTAAATAAAATGATCATATTTATGCTGATGCACAATATGCTTTTGTGCATAGTTAAATTTTTAGCTATATAGCTTATGTTTTTGGTACTCACCTCTTAATCCATAAAGTTAAAAATGTTGATGCAAGTAAGGTGAAAAGAATTAAAAATTGTTAAAGTTAAAAAATGCCCTAAAGAAGAAAAGAAGTGCATGGCTCTTTTCTCAGGTTATCATACATATATAAGTGGGGATGTAAGTTAAATGTATGACAACATTACAACAATGATGTAAGTTATTTATGTATGACAACCTGAGAAAAGAGTCATGCACTTCTTTTCTTCTTTAGGGCATTTTTTAACTTTAACAATTTTTAATTCTTTTCACCTTACTTGAATCCACATCTATAACTTTTCAGATTATGAGGTGAGTACCAAATATATAAGCTATAGCTAAAAATTTAATGAAGAAATAATGGTACTATAAGTCTTGGCTAATATTAATGCAAGCTTTTGGTTCATATTAAAACAGCAACCACAGTGGGTAAAAGTGTTTGACAGTTCTTCAATCTACAGAGATTTCCCTGAATCCAAAGATGTACTCATTTCCATTATTATTATTGCTAAAAGTTTGATTGTCTCTTTTAATGTGTCTTTTTAATATAATCAGATCACATCCATCAACCTCAGATGCCTTGTTTACTTAAAACCACAACAATTTCTCTTTCAGCTTTCTTTAAATTATTATACTCATTTAACTCCAAGTGAGTATTAGCTATATTCCTGACATCCTAAAGTTTAAAACTTCTTCAGATGTGATATGAGTTCAAAATATTTATTCAGTTTAACAGCAACAAGTCTGGGATCATCAATGTTATTACAATAAATACTGTTAACATAAACATCATGTGGTCCAATATAGTTGATTAGCATTAGTAGAGGCACATGATGCAAGGAAGCAAGCTTATACAGCATCAGCCCAAAAAAAAAAAAAAAAAAAAAAACCCTTCCCATTTCACCCATCCATTTGCTCCAAAAATTTGTCAAGTTCTTCCTTGAAATTATTTAAGCTATCAACTTCCACAACAGCAGATGGAAGTTTGTTAAAGGCAAATTCACACATCTATTCTACAACTATCTTTCCTCAATTTGAATTTATGCCCCCTCAGGTGTGTACTCTGAGCAGGAGGAAGAATCCCAACAGCACTGATGCTTGATCAAACTATTCAAGGCCTTATACAACTTCAATCAGATCACCTCACAGGTGCCTGAGTCTACAGATGCTGTGATTTGCAGAACTTGAGCCTTTCTTGGTAAGAGCAACCTGTTATTCCCCTCACCAATCCCATTGTTCTTCTCTGTACTCATTCCAGCATCTCTACATCCTTCCTGAAATGAGGCCTCCAGACCTGTATACAGTACTCAAGGTGTTACCTGCCCATTGCCTTATAAAAAGAGATAATCCCTCTTTATCCCTGCTAGAAAAATTACTGTATATCACTGACAAAACCCAATGAGCTGCTCTGGCAGCCTGTCTGCACTACTCAGATAACTTCATATCTGACTGCACAATTATCCCCAGATCTTTTTCATTATCCACTACCTTGAGTGTAGTACTGCACAGTTGGTACATTACTCTGGGGTTACTGCTACCCATATACAGTATTTTGCATTTATCAATGTTAAACTTCAGTTGCCCCCTCTCTGCCCATTTGCCCAACTTTTCTAGATCCTGTTGCAGTAGCGTACTGTCATTACCAACCCTGCTAACCTTTGTATTGTCTGCAAACTTGGACATTAAGCCTGATATATACCTTCATTAATATTATTGATAAATACAGAAAACAACAATGGGCCCAACACTGAATCCTAGGGGACTCCAATAATAACATCAGTCCACAAAGAGCAGTGTCCATTGATTACCACTCTTTGTCTTTTCCCATTCAACCGTCCCTTTATCCATAGCAGCAACTTTCCCTTAATGCCATACTGCTCCAATTTAAACATTAGTCTAAATTATGCAACAGTATATGATAACAAAATTATTTGTTGCATCCAGTTCCCTTGTGACCACATCACAGTATCCAATGAAATTGGTCAGACAAGACTTCCCCTTAACAAACCCATGCTGTGTCTGAACTATAACTGCAATCTTCTCTACATGATCCTGTAATGCTTCTTTAACCAGTGACCCCATTATTTTCCCCAGAACAGAAGTGATTCCTTTCCACTGCTAACATAAACAAAGAAACTCTTTGCAACTGTTCTTTGCACACATAATTAATGAACTTCTCAAAACCTACTCTAGCCCCTTAAGAAGGTCTATTACAGACTAATTTATATCCATTACAGGATTAAAGTTCCTGTAATAATTTATAATTATCTTGTGCATCTTCCTTCTCAGTCCTTCTGATATACATTTTGAATTTTACCTTGAACAATACCTTTTCTTTGATATTGTTCAAGGAACAATACCAATAAAAACGATTATTCTCATTTATTGGTATAAAAAGCCTAC
This sequence comes from Mastigoproctus giganteus, assembly GCF_048544385.1. Taxonomy (NCBI): domain Eukaryota; kingdom Metazoa; phylum Arthropoda; class Arachnida; order Uropygi; family Thelyphonidae; genus Mastigoproctus; species Mastigoproctus giganteus. The sequence goes on from NC_143587.1 coordinate 57,228,243, forward strand.
ATAATTCCAGAATAATTTCTTTGAACATTTTTCATTTAGCATTCCTGAGTTTTGGAAAAAGCAGGCAAATTCATGTCCCTTTTAAAATTACTATTCGGATGCACTGGAAAGAACTTATAAGATATCTAGGACAACTGCAATCCTCCTTGTGAAAACCCTTCCCCTTTCCTTATTTCTTTATGTTATTAAGTAGTTACTGCTTTAAATAAATCCCACATTAATACACAATAATCACAGTTTGTCAGTATTTCCCTTATTTGAAAATTGTTAATATTTAATGGATCACCATTGACAATTAGATCAACAATCCGATTAGCTCTTTCTATATGTTGGTATAGAAAGTAGTCCACTAGTAAATCCAGAAACGTTCTGCTACTGAGTGAACTGCCAACTCAATAGCTCCAGTCAATATCCAGAAAGTTAAAATCTCCAGTGATACATACTGATTTGCTTGCCCACTCTGTTTTGTCTGTATAATTGTTTGTTATACTTATCAGTCATTTGGCTTATAATATACTCCTTATATCTGTTTTCCTACTACTATGTCAGTAATCATCTCTTAAGTTTTAGTCTGGAAAATTATATCTCCCATAATAAAAAATTCTTAATTTGTCTGTGAAAATGTTAATTATACTCATTGCAGACATCTAGTCCATAACATGTTCCTACTCTTGTTTCTTTTTCATAATGCTTATGCCATGCCAAGCTGACTCAATAGTTATCTACTGGAGAAGCTCATCCTGAATTAATACGCTTGATAATTAAAAACATAACCCTCCTCATCCCTTCTGTCATATCTATCCTTCTTTGTATATATTTTATTTACCATATTCATACTTTGTATCCAGTATACCATAATGACACCAAGTTTCTGATATTCTTATTATTTCCATATTTGTTGACCTAACCAATACTTCATATTCATAAAAATTTATTAATTCTCCTGACTTTTTATGTTGATTTTGATCCTAACATACTATAAAGCTGCTTATGACAATGATTTTCCAGTTTGATATTAAGCCATTTTCAGCACTCTCTGCACAACCATTAGTAAATGCCATTATTTTCCCAAGTCTCATGCTAATTCTAGTTCTCACTTATTAGTGTTATAAGAAACTCCAGCATGCTCTGTATTCCCCTATTTATTTAAAAGTTAGCATGCATCCTAATAGGACAGTTCAATTCAGTGCAAGAATCTAAGCTACCTCTGTTTTTAACCACCATTAGTGTATTCCCCCCCCCCAAGCTTACCTCAAAAGCTAACTCTTTCTCAACAACATTAGTAAACGTTCTTGTGCCTCTTCTATGTACAAGCACCCTTTATATTGTTTCCATGTGGAATATGTAATATAACATTTTGTACCTAAATCTTCTAAGTTTAGCTCATTCCTACCATATCTTTACTATACATTTGAAACAACATGGAGCACTCTACTGGCTGTTATTGCAGATACCTCACTCACATTAAAAGGGAATAGGAGTGTGTGGGGAAATTACACCTTCTATTGTGCTGCATGTTTCCTGATATACCTAATAGCTTTTAACAAATTACTTTGCATAAGACTACCTTTAGTTTCATACCCTTATGCAATGAAAATAAACAATATTTCACTTTTCTCCAAGAAAATGTTTACCATATATATACATAAATAATAAAATAATATTAATTCATTATGCAAAAGTGTACAAGCTAGAGTAATAATGTTGCATCACTGGGAAACCAGGAAAATAAAATAAAATATAAATGGTTGGGTTAAAATTTGTTTAATAACTGATTAGAACAAAAAACAAAAGGTAATAAACACAAAGCTTTTGGATGGAAGGCGCCCTTCTTCAGCTGTGACGGTTATCATTATTGTAAAGATACAAAATATCATGTGCATGCCATGGTGGTCATGTGTGGCGAGAATTGCGTGCCACGCATGACCATCACATGGCATGCACGATATTCTGTATCGTTATAATAATGGTAACTGACACAGCCTTCCGTTCAAAAGCTTTTGTTTTTTGTTCTAATAAATTATTAAACAAATTTTAACCCAACTGTTTATATTTTATTTTATTTTCCTGGTTTCCCAGTGATGCAAAATTATCACTCTAGCATGAATCCTGGGTATCTGGGCCTTTTTTTTTTTTTTTTTTTTTTTCACATAAAAAAGTACAGCCTTCTTGATTTAGAAATGCACAGGAGTTGTTCTGGAGGTGGTTCTTTAAATGTATCACAATATTTAGTCAGTGACATCTTTGGAAACATTTTCCAGACATGGTTTAAAGCTATTTATATTACTTCACTTACACTTTTTAATCAAATTGCTTAATTTACACATTATGAATTAAAGAACACATGAATGCGTTACCTTTTGGTTCATCTAACACAATGGTTCTCAAACTTTTTAATGTGAAGACACTAAATTAAATCCATTATGAAAAATTCCCAGCACTGGGTGCATTGGTGCTGGCAAAATATTTTGTAAGGTGGTACACGTGGAAGGGCAATGAGGGAATTTTTTTTTGAAAAATGCATGAAAAAAACATTTGGCTTTTGGTACAGAATTTTTAAACAATTTTTTTATTTAAAAATTGCCCTCATACTGCATTTTATGCACAATTTCTATATCTCTAAGAATAATAAATTATATGAAAAAAATCTAAATTAAAGAAATAATATTCAATTGTTTTTTCATACTTATTTTAATGTTTTTAGAGCAATAAGTACATTTTCTAATTTATATCCAGAAACTAAAATAATTCAAAATAAAAAAAAACAATACAAAATTATATTGAAATTTTAGGGCTAAGGGCTAAGATCTGCTAAGCAAGTATGAGCGTTCACAGCAGCACTGTGCTGTTTCAAATACAGCAAACGCGGCGGACTGCTTGGCTGTTCCGTATATGTAGGTTTATATAAATAAACACTGCGATGCGGTCAGCAATTATTTCATGACGACTTCTAATTTAAACAGTTGGATGAAAATCAATGACCTTTTGTAGCAACAGCCAAGACGTAAGAAGATGCTAAATTTGACATCGCGGCACCTACTTTGAGAACCACTTATCGAAAACTGATGAAAAACTGATTAAACATCTAAACATACTTCAGAGAAGATGTACCAGTGACAATTTCTTTCATCTATCAACACTGCAGTCTTTAAAATGCAATATACTGCACTATACTAACAGAAATTAATTACAACAAAATGTGTCACTAAGAAATTGTAAGAAAAATATATTTTTCAAAATTATGCAACAGATCACATCATAAAACTATGAAAAAGAAAAATAAAGCCAGAAGGTGCATCTATAAGAGAGAGAAATGTAAAAAAATACCCTCGGTACATGTTCACTCAAAATATATATATTCTATATTTTATGAGCCATGATTCTTCTCCATGACAGGAGAATAATCATGGCTAAAAAGACTCAGGACATAAAATTTTGGAAAGCGATAAGAGAGAAATAAATCAGTCTTTAACAATGTTATTCCTAATTAAGAATAAAATTACAAAATGTCCCATATAACAACTTACCTTGAAATTGCAATAGCTATAAACTTTGTATGCCCTTTAGCTACAGCATTAAGTATTGCTACCATTTCTGCACAAACTGATAAACTAAATACAACACTCTCAATACAGCAGCCTGAAAATATAAAAACTTCAAATAAGACATAGTTTCAAAGAAACACACACACACAAACTCTCCCCCCCCTATTAAAAATTATGGGATGGCCCTCTAATTGCAGGCAATGATATATTACTACAAAATACACAAATATTTTGACCTATAAAGGTAGCAGTTAGCTTGGAATTAACAGAAGTATACCAAACAATGAGAAGAGCTAACAGATTTTCAGATGGGCATAATAATTAAATTTTATGTATGGGACAGATGTCTATGCATGCCATTGCTCAGCAATTAAAATAGAATGGCTCATTAAAATACAATGGCTTAAAATAAAATAGCTCAAGAATTAAAATAGAAGGGGCTAGTAAATCAGAATGCCTTATAATGAGAGATTTTAACTTTCCAGATATTGAGTTGGTTGCTCTCACAATTAAAGCTTTTTTTGGATATACTGGATAACTGTTTTCCGCACTAGCATGTTAGAGAGGCAGCAAGTGAAAGCAATACCCTTGATCTGATTATCAGCAGTGACCCTTCATAAAATAAGAATCTCCAGATAAAGGAACCACTCTGTGGCAGTGATCATAATCTATTGATGTGAAATTTACTTAAAAGATAAAGCTACTGTCAAAGAGTAAAGAAAACGAATTTTACTTTCATAAAGGTGACTACAATGGTGTTAGTCAGTGTTTAAATTCTTTTCAGTGGGACCAGCTAAAAAACTATAAGCTTTTTATACCAATTAACAGATACTGATCAAGGTTTTGACCTAAATGGAGGTCAGATGAACTGATGAGCCCAGTCAGAGAGAAGAAAAATGCATGGGACTATTAAAATTTATCGATGGACACAGAAACCTACAGTAAGTATAAAGTAATCTGCAGTCAAGGTCACAAATGGGATTAGGCAAATAAAGCAGATTATTATTTTTTTTTTTTTTTTGGTAGTTGTTGGCGCATCAGCTTCTGTGGCCATAATGCACCTCCCAAGGTTTTTGCAGTACTTTGATCCAAGCCCAAGGCGGGATTCGAACTCGCGACCTTTGGGTTGCTAGGCAGATACTTTACCCACCCGGCTAGCCCGGTCAGCAAGGCAGATTATGAGAAGTTCTTAGTTAGGAATGTGAAGAAAAGTAGCAAAAAATTTCTTAGCAAACTAGAAAATGAATGGCATAAATATTGATGATTCTTAACGGAATTATCAATATTTATGCTATATTTATGACAAACTGAATAAATATTTTGCATCTACATTCACATATAAAGAAGTGTTTAGGGATAGGGATGCCAGACATATTAAATTCTAACAGGGAGCTAAACAATTTTTGATAACTGAAAAGAAAGTGAAAGAGAGATTGTTGAAGCTAAAAGTAAATAAGGCACCTGACAGAATCTATCCAATTGTATTAAAAGAAGCAAATAATTGGCCATAATTATGAAAACGTCCTTGGATTCAGAATCAGAGATGTGCAAATAAAAATATTTTGTGTTTATATTCAGGGATGACCACATACCTAAGGTCAAGTGTCTCTCCTACTCACAAAGGGGACTCAAAGGGCAAAGTAAGTAATTATGACTTAAGGTGCATTCCCGTAAGCCTAACTTTTGTTTAGGAAAATAATAGAATCAGTGGTTAAAGAAGTATTACAGGATCATCTTGACAGGAATACAGTTGAACAACAATGACAGCTTGGATTTGTTAAGGGGCGATGCTGTCTGAACAATCCAATTAGTTACACTAACACAGTAGCAAAGGAACTGGATGTAAAAATAATTTTAAAATGTTGATAATGTTTTGAACAATTCTGCCTAATGTCCCACATTGTGGCAATTTTATGGAAGCAGCCCTTGCACCTTCCAACATGACAATGTTTTATGTTACAAAGTAAGGACTGTGGAGGCACAGTTTGAAGAAAATAATGTGAGAACAATACAAAAGCCAACACACATCATCAACCCAAATTTGAGCTGATGATCTTTGCAATAAACTTAAATGCAGAATTAGAGCAAGTTCAAGATGATCCTCTTTGTTAGTGAGGTTCAAATGTTTTAAAGGAGGAGTTAAGCAAAATACAGCAGCTTTTTATTAGAAATTAGTGGAAAGTTGCCACAGTCATTACACACACATTACATGAAAGAGTCATTCATGTAATGAATGACTCTTTCATGTAATGTGTGTGTAAAGTGGGCCAACATATTATTAGTTTCTTTGAATAAATATGTTTTACATAGGAAATCCTTGCTACTAGTGGACAAATGGAGAAAAGAAACCTGAAAAGGTCAACTGAAGTAGTGTCTCTATTTGTTGACTCCCAATTTAATAACAATAATGCTAATTTAAGGAAATAAAATAAAAGTCTACTTATACACAAATTATTAAAGTAGGAAGAATGACTAATACTAAAGTATGAAGAATGACTTTTTTCTATTGAAATACATGTTTTGTTGATAACTACAAGTATCCTATAACTTTTGGTAGAATGGTAGAATAGTGTATAAACTATTGCTAAAAGTGTATACAAACCAATGAATATATAAGTAATGTCCTTTGACAATGTAAGAACAAAAGGTTTCAGGACTGAATTTTTATATATACATATCAAATACATATAATATTTACAGATAAATATATCAAATTCTTTAAAATAAGGATCTTGGATATAACTGAATAGATAAATGAAGTACACTAACTCATGCAATTTTCGATTAATTAATGAAGTTTATTTAACCTTAAAGTGGAAATAAATTGCACATGGACAAAGTACTAAAATAAATAAATAATGACGGAATACAAATAACTGATGTTTTTGAACCACTTTAGTTACCATTTTCAGGTGAATAAAGAGTAGGTTGTAAGATAGTTACAGAATACTGTATTTGAAAAGTTATTCATAAATTTTTGTTGTCCTATTTAACAGGAGATTGTCACAAAGTAATTCCCAATTTTTACTTGCCGGTCAGGTCTCTTCCTTCTGATTGCATCTATCAATGACTTAATGATTTCTAAGTATATAATCTTATTAACAGTAGATATTAATGATTTCTAAGCAGATAATCTTATAATCTTATTCATACCTGCTGGTATGAATTCAAGCTAGTCAAAAATTACTGTATTTTCCAGATGATAAGATGCATCTACGTCTTATAAGGCAAATGCGGGGAAAAAAAAATTTTTATTGCATAGACTCACAAGTGCTTATTACACAAAATGCCAGTTTAGAACAATGCTTTTAAGTGTCATAGAGCACCAAAATTTCATTACTACTACCTTCAACACTCATCATTACTGTTATGGTGGTGCTATCACCTTTAGTGCCATCAAGGGTACTGACTCCACATTTCTCAAAATGACAGCAACTCTCACATAGTTCACTAAGTCCCATGAATTTTTTACCTATTTGCACACTTATGAAATTGTTGGTCACATCATTCTTTCTGTTGGTCTCAAATCAGGATATATGACTCCAGAATTGGCCCTAGGGTAGTTTTGTGGAGTCTCCTAGTATGGAGATATTTTATTTAATTATTGAAAATATGTGCAATTTGCATCATATTTTTCATACAATGTGCAGGAAAAAGGACTATTTTTTTTTTTCAATTTTCCAATAGGCAGTTACTGTTAGACACATGCACACAGGTACATAGTCATCGGCCTTGTCTTCTTGAACAAAGAGCATTTAGTTTATAACTGTAGAGTTTCTATTTATACTTAAAGCCTAATTTTTCTTACTTTTCTCTCTGCAAATTCCTTTATTATTTTGTCAAAGTCCAAGATCTTTGCTACACCACATTCAATTGAACTTACACATAGAGGAATTTTGTGCCCATAGCTATTTCTCAAATGGTCCACAAACTCAATTTCAAATAACACTCCAAAAAATAAATAATAATAAATAAATAAAAACCACATGGGATCTGATTGGGTCTAATCAGCTAAACTAGCCTAAGGCCAACCAATTTAGCTGATAATATTTAGTCTGGTGACCATCCTTTTCTGTTGCTTCTGTTAAATGTGATCTGAACTGGTTCCACACTAGCTTTTATGAAAGCAACATGGATATTCTGACCATACTTTCTCTAGCCACGGCTAGAGATAAAAAAAAATCACTGCAGGCAGCTAGTAAACCTTTAGACCATAAAATGCAGAGGAATTTTAAGCAACATTTTCCAGGATAAAAAATGCAACCTTATATTCTGGAATGTACAGTAATTCTAGCATAGCATTACCTCCTGCTAGTCAAAAAATAATTCTAGCATAACCTTACCTATATAAACTGTACCATTTTCAGTCAAAACAGCTGCTCCAATAGGAAAATTGCTATATGGACAGTAAGCCATTGAGAGAGCCTCTCTACTCTTTTCTATAGCTTCTAAAATCTTTGGATGTAATGATACTAAAACACAAAAAATAAATGTCATCTTTTTTAATGATTCTAAAATTCCCTATTTTTTTTTTTTTTATTACAAGATACATTTCCAAACAAAAATAAAAAAAAATATATCAAAAGGTGAAGAAATTTATTCAAATAAAATTAATCAAAGCACACTAATAAAATATCTGATATTTTCTAAGTAAATGAAAGAAAAACTCAAATTTTCTTCACAAATAATTATTGTTACAAATAATCCAAAATGGCTTTAAACTAATGAAGAAATATATTCAATTAATAAGGTCCATCCATATAATGAACACAAAGTATATCAAAGATCAGGAATGTTGGTAATTTTTGTTTTGTCTTTTATTATTTTAAAGTAAGATGTAACGGAATCTTCATTACTATTTTAAAGTAAGATGTAACGGAAACTTCATTACTATTTTAAAGTAAGATGTAACTGAAAATGAATTACACAAATGAAGAAAAAGATTAACTTTACAATCTTTATGTAAATAATTTGAGTCACTGACTTCAAAAATTGGCAGTTGATATACAGTTCTATTGACAAAAATCCATATAAGTCTGTACCACACTGGCTATGGAGACCATAACAGCTCTGAATGAGATTAAGTCAGTTCCAAAAGGTTCTTTAAATAAGGCTGGTTAAGATGATAATAATGATAAGTTTTAAAAAAATTTTACACTTATCATGCTTAATATGTAATGAAGTGTCATTTCACTTAAGCAGAATTCAATCATTATTTTTCTTATTAGTACAGCAAAAAATCCACTGTGTGGCAGAGGGTAATGTTAAAATGATAACTACAGATTTATAAAATATAATGTGAAATTCGTGGAATCGCACCATGTAAAAATAATGCTGTTCACTGTATTTGGACAAATTATTCTTTTTTTTTTTTTTTTAATTTGGTAGATGTAGCAAAGGAAACTCACCAGAGTGGGTAAATGATAACTAACAACACAAAACCAGTGGTCAGCAACAGTGGCTAACAGAATTAACTAGTGTAGTACTGTAGTACCCATATTTCTCACTATATGTTTTATTTTAAGGCAAGTTTGTTTTGTACTTTACTGATGATTTGTTTGCGGTTATTTAATGGTTGGCAAAAGGACTATGGACATTTTTGTTGAACTGAAAGGGATTTGTAAAAAAGGAAGGGGGATAATTTTATTTTGTTAAACTTAATCATATAATTTAAAAAAAAAAAAAGCTTTATTTACTTTCCAGGAAAACATTTTTAACTATTGTTCAATGTTTTTACAAACCCTTTGTGTACTTAGGAAAATGATAGCACAAAGCAACAATGAACAATGGTAATAAATGCCATGCAAATTCGTAAGCGTAGGAAAAAATGGTTATAGAAGTTATGTTATGAAAGTTTTGGAAAAGGAATAATAATAATAATTAACCACAATTAATAAATGAAACCTTGTTAATTAAAAGTAAGAAGTAGCCCAGATTATATGCATTTGCATATGTACATATGCAAATACATATTGTGGTCATTTTAATCAGTGCATATTACACACATATTACAAATGACACTACATATTTCATTAGTTTGATCAGTTTTCAGTCATTAAACTCAGAAATGTGATTTTAGTGTGGCAAAAGGTTTCAGTTAGCATGGGAAAACATGTCAATGGCATTTTACTTTAATTTGTATGCCAACAATGACATTGGACAAGAGTAAATTCTTTGAATGTGTAATATAACAGTCCATTTTGCTATAAAAAATTTAAAAAATAGGCAATTCAGCCTTTCATTCAAAATGCCAAAAATCAAATTTTCTTAAAATGATATTTATGATGATATTATTTGCAAAATTCAGCAAGATATGGAGAAAATTGCATCTGGATAACCACCAATGAAATGGCAGATGCACATTGCACATTGGGTATGCAGGAAAGTAGATGGATAGATGGAAAGCCTTCTTTACTGAATTTTCTTGCTTGTAAGATTCTCAAAAATGCAAATTACTGCATAGTTACACGATTTGGGAATGATGCATGGCAGTTACTATGGCCAGACCAAGGATTGAATAATGACAAAAAAGTCTGTATTTTTGCTAATGATGCTGCCCCATATACAACAAAAGCAATTTCCACATTATAAGTTTTGTATCCTAACCTAATCCATATTACTCACTTAGGCCATGGCTTACATAGGTCTTGCAGAAACAATTTGGGACAATTTTGGTGATGTTAATGAAGTTATTTCTTGTGTAAAAAAAACAGGTTTTTGTAAAAGCCCTTACACACATAGCTATATAAAGAGGTATGCAACCTGGACTTTCACCAGAATCTATTTGACAAGGTAGGGAACATGGTAGCATGCAGAATTGTTTTATGCCAAATATTTTGATTCTACAGAAGTTGTTGTTGATGCTTCAAATACTGTGGATGCTGCATCTAATGGCACTGCTACAGCAATTCTTTCCAAATCTTTGGCTAGGAAACATTTTCTGCTTTGAGACTCATTTTGCTTGGTCACCTAATTTCACAACCAAACTTGAGGCATAGGGACTTTCTTTGAACAATGCAACTGAAGAGGCAGAGAATGTTCAGCTAGAAATTTCAACTATTCCTGGAGACATATGACAGAAAATAAGAAATAAATTTGTTGTTTTAATAAGATAATATTTAAAAAGAACTTTGTATTTCATCTTTTAAGGAAAATAGATGACTGTTAATGGAAATAAACACGAACTTTATTAATGGAAATAAATACAAACTTCCATTTCAGGTAGAGGCTTCGAAGGCTCACAGGTTTAAGTTTACCCCAGTAACTTCTGTTCATTCTGTTTTTATAATGATTTTGGATGATAAACATCACATATTTACAATGGACCACTTTGAAAATATATTGTCGTTTACTGTAATAAAGGTTATTGATAAGATTAAAGGTTACTATTACTTTTAAATCCAAAATACAAATAAATGCAATTACTAAATAAATACACTGAGTGATCACTGAATTATGACCACCCCTATGAAAACTGAATGCAACCCGTTGACCACGTGAGGTATGAGAATGCGGAGTTAGTCGACCTACATTGCATAGATAAGGTGTCAGTGGTTCAGTAGGTAGTAAAAATCAGACCATGATGGGTAAAAGGAAGGATTTATCGGACTTTGATAAAGGACAGATTGTGAGAGCTCGACGAGCTGGTGCCTCGATTTCCCATAAGGCTGAACTGGTAGGGTGTTTGAGAGCTGCCGTAGTTAAAGTGTACCAGGACTGGCGTCAAAATGGTCAAACAATGACCTGATGGCAAAACAAAGGTCAGTGAAAAGTTTATGTTAGAGGTGAGGGCCAGATCCGACGACTCGTACAGGCGAACAAGAGCAGCACTGTTGAAGAGTTGACTACCGAATACAACATGGGCCAACCCAGAACAATATCTGGCATGACCATGCATTGCATGCTCGCACGTATGGGCTATACCAGCAAACGACCCCTATGGCAACCTCTCCAAACCAAGGTTCATCAGCGTAAAAGACTCGCCTGGTGCAAAGAGCATGCAAGTTGGACGTTAGAAGACTGGAAGGTGTGCTGGTTGGATGAGTTACATTATTTACTCCACATCATGGATGGTCATAGTGTGCATAGTGTTAGGGTCAGGCGCCACCTGTGATTTCTCACATCTGCGCCATATGTACGCTGTGAAGAAATACAGAACTACTGTAAATGCCAGAAAAGTGTTGTCTGTTGTATATGACATATTGCATTAGGTTCTGTTAGGTGTCCTGGCATTTGGCCGCAGGGCCCCTGGTGGGACCTCACGTTGCCCGCACACACCGCTAGGAGGTAGCCAGGCTGCCATTTATTCTCTGGCTGGTCTCCGCCAGGGTCGCCTGAGCGTCCTGGACGAAGACCAAGTTAAAAAAAAAAGGAAGAGAAGAGAGGAAAGGGGGTCTGAATGTGAGGAACAAGCTAAAGTGGGCAGATAGAGAAGGCAGTCCACTCGAGTAAGGAGAAATAGGGAATGAGGAGAGGAATCAAAAGTCACAGGGGCAGGTGTGAGTGCCAAAGGCCAAGCACTCTCTGGGAGTCAGCTTTCCAAGGAGTGCCAACCATGATGATGCCAGCATAGTATTTTAATCTTCAGTCTTACTCTTTTATCAGTTGGGAAAATGCTATCCGACCCCAGTTTGTGTTTGCACTTGAGGGTCGTTGTTCTGAGCAGCTCTAAGTTCAGCAAACTTTGCCCGTCTGATGGTAAAGACAACTTGCGCATAACTCGTTAGGGCTTTGTATGTTGTTTCATTCTGAAGCAGATATGTTTCGTGGTTACGAGGGTTCCCCTGGATTTCGGTAAAAAATTTGAGCCTACAATCATTGTAAGCAGGGCACTCATACATGAGATGCCCCCATCATGACTCCTCTTCACCATAGTGGCAGAATGGATTGCTTTCAATTCCCATTGCTGTCAATTTCTGTTGAAAGGGCCCGTGTCTTGTGATCAGGAATGTAACTTGCAGACCTGGTGAAAATCAGGAAGGAGACTTTGGGAAAGTCATGTCAATGAATAGGAGGAATCTTCTGGTAATTTCTCCTTTGGGCGTGGTTTCCCATGAATGCTGCCAAAGTCCTTGAAGATGTTTGAAGATACGTTTTCTTTCTTGTTTCAGGTCATTGGTAAGCTGCAGTCGAAAATTTAACAACTGTGTCGGAATTCCCTTCTTTAATCGATGGTAAAGTCCCCTTTTAATCACCTCAAGATAGAGTGGCAAGCATCCAGTAATAACCTGTAGGGCAGGGGTGCTGACAGTGCGACATGCCCTGCAGATAGACAACAGCATGAATCTTTGTATTGAGTCAAGTTTACGCTTGTTCTTTTCCAGGATGGCCTTTGTACACCAAACTGAGGCTCCATAAGACACAATTTGGAGAAACGCCGCTTTATAGATGAGAGAAAAAGCTTTATGCTTCAAACTCCAGTCCGCTCTGCTGACTCTTCTTATCATGGCCATATACTTTCAGATTTTTGTGGATAAGTACTTCAGATGAGAGTGAAAGGTAAGACTGGTGTCAATGTAGATTCCCAGGTATTTGACTTCTGTGTAGAGACGTATAGGGATGTTATTTAACTTCATTGTTGGAGGCCTGCGTATTTGTAGCTTTCCCTTGAGGAGAATCGATTTTGTTTTCTCACCAAAAATTGAGAGGTTGTGGAGTGCTGCCCAGTTTTGGAGCTTTTCCAGAGCTGTATTTGCTTTTGCTTCCAGTGCCACTCTTGTGTCACCTTGAACCACCAGGACAAGACCATCAGCGAAGGCTAAGGGTCTGGCCCTACCCGGGTCAAACCCCAGGAACTCATCCAGAACAATGGACCAGAGGAATGGCCCAAGGATAGAGCCCTGGAGGCAATCCCGGTGAATGCATCTTGTGATAGTCTGGTATTTGTTTACAACTTGTAATTTTCTATTGCTGAGATAGGATTTTAGACTATTGTATAGGTTTTTGGACGTGTTTGTCTGCCGAAGCCTCCGAAGGACACTGGGCCACTACAGTCGATCGAAGGCACCAGCAAAGTCCACCACGATGGCTAGAGTATACTTTGAAGTTGTATGTGTGGCCTGGGTAATCAAGTTGTGTATAGCATCTTCAGTGCTGGAGCCTGTCTTGAATCCAAACTGACATGGTGAGGTGAGTTGCTTATCGGTATAGCAACTCACCTCACCATGTCAGGTGAGTTGCTTATCAGTATAGCAGGTGAAGAGGCGATACAGCAGAAGTCGTTCTAGAAGCTTGGCCAAAACGGAGAGGAGAGCAATTGGTCAGTAGGAGGCAGGAAGTTGGGGCAGTTTATCTGGATTTTTCAGGATCAGCTTGAGAGTAGCAGTCTTCCAGGGTACAGGGAAAGTTCCTTCAGCAAGGCACCTGTTGAGGAGGCTCAAGAGTGTGCTGGGGTAGCCTTCAGCAAATTTTTTGACTACGTCAACTTCGAGTAAGTCAGCACCTGGTGTTTTGCCATCTTTCATTTTAGCCAGAGCCATATTCATCTATAACATAGTGAAGGGCGGTTCTGTAGCCTCTGGCTGATAAGCTTGATTACTGTCGATGAACTACTGTTGCTCCAGTGACATCGCTGAAACTTCAGTAGGATAAATGGAATCAAGAATATTGTTTATTGAGTCAGACCAGGTAATGGTTGAAGAGCCATCTGGTTTGAGAGTTGTACTAAGAACCTCACCTCTAGGCAGCCTATTGGTGACAACACGATGCCCCATGAGTCTTCATTGCCAATAGTAGAGACCAGGGTGTGCCATGATTCCTTCTTACACTTACGAATTTCCTTGGTGTACATGTTTCTAACCACCCGATATGCCTCCCGGGCAGTTTCAACCTCATGTGGGGGAAGATTGGGCACGTGCACGTTGGTAAGTTTTCCTGGCTTGTTGTGCCCTCTTTCTTAAGTCCCGAAGGTCTGTATTCCACCAGGGGACAGCATAGTGGTATGGCCTCCTACGCGGAATGGACAGATCACAGGCACTTTTGATGATGGCAGTAATATCGCGTACACAGTGATCCGGCGAGAGTGAAGCCGGTAGAGGAACATCATCCGGTAGCCTTCTGGACAGTTCCACAAGGAAGCGTTGCCAATCCGCTTTTTTGGTGTTATAACACACAATGTCCTTTGGAATCGATGCAACACGTTCCACAGAGCGAACAAAGGAGAATGTGATCACTCTGTGGTCTGAAGTGGTCCAGGACTCCTGGACTGTCCAGTCAGAAAGTTTGTTGGCTAAGTCAGGCATAGCCATTGTGATATCAATTTCGCTCTCCCAGAGTGGGCCACTGTAAGTGGGTAGATGTCCTGGGCGGCTTAAGATTTGTAAGCTTGATGTGAGGATAAGGTCCTCAAGTCTTGAGCCATTTCCTAGGGCATTCCTATCTGGTGTCTGACTGTGCCAGAGTGGCGAGCGACAGTTTGAGTCCATGCCTATCAGTAGCTGCCCACCCAGGAGGAGCTGGAGTGCCATTTCAATCAGAGAGATCACAGCAGTGATGTCTTCACCTGGATGGCTGTAGAGAGAGAGGATGAACAGTGATCCAAGAGATGTCATGATTTGGGCACAGGCACTGATGGAAGTGCATAGTGGGGTGATCTTGGTTGCTGTGATATCAGGGTTTCTGATGACAATCGCAGCCCATGGTTGGTCATTTGTACAGTGGACAATTTTATACAATGAGGGATAGCCCATAACCACCCCAAAGCGAACATAGGGCTCCTGGAGCAGGATTAGATCTATTTGTTTTTCCTCAGCCTTTATCTTCAGCTGGTCTGCAACCACTCTTACTCTCTGCGCATTTAACTGTACAATTCTTATCTCTAGTTGGTAATTGGGAGAAGGAATTCTATCCATAATTTATCCGCATTTGGTAGAGACTCTTTACTTTTAGATAGACAGGGCAGTTGGTGTGGAGCCTTTGCAGCCTTGCAATTTGTGCAGCTTGATCTCTGACAGGACAATCCTTATAGTCGTGTCCCTTTTGGGCACAGTGGCCACATGTGGATTCACGCTGATTGCAAATATGTGAGGTATGGCCAAAGTGTTTTTTTTTTTTTAGGAGCATTAGAAACTAAGGCTATATTGCTCCGAAGATATGCGGTGGTCATTTCCTGACCTTTTCGCATCCTCTGTATTTGGTGGTCATGGGCTCGAACCCCGGTCTGATCAAGAAGCGTATGCTATGCACTGCTGCTCCTGCCCACTTGGCTACAGAGGCGCCTGGCCAAAGCAGAGACACCTGTAACATCTGCAGACAGGAATATATTCTTTGAATCTATGGCTGCCCCATCCAATGAATATTCTGTTTTGAGCTCCCAGAATTTGCCATGCTCTGGTCGATAACCAGTTTATGTTTGTAGGTGACTTGGTCTTTTTGTATTTCGGACTAATATCATCTTGCAGGTATATACTTAGATTTTTATTAAAGATCTCAGCTTTGAGCTCCTCTGGTGTTAAGCTCTGGTCCACATCAAAGATCACAACTGAAGGCCTTTTTTCTTTGGGGCTTATGCCCTAAGCCCAAAATTTATCATGTCGGCATTATTCAGGATGGTTTGTGCCTCCTCCCTGGTGTCTGTTTCCATTAAGACTCCTGGATGCCTGGTCTTTCTAATACTCTTTATTTTTACAGTTTTCATCTGCTCCTTGAAGTTTTTTGTGAGTGCTTCCTTGACCGCTTCACTGGTATCTAAATGTGCGTCTTCCACTGGTTTAACCAAAATAACATGTGATTCAGGCTTTCGTACCGCCTTTTAGTTTTGTACTTTTCCTGGTTGGTTGGGCACATATTGAGCTCCATTCCTCAATGCCTCTGCAAAGGAGCGGGGGCATTGTTGCATTTGTTTTTCCCCCTCCTGTGTGAGAACTTCGATTTTTGCTTTAAGCCTCTCGTGGTCAACGTGTAATTTTTGGACCACTGTCTCCATTTTACTGAAGATCTCTATCACGTCAGTTCTAATGGCAGCAGTAATTCTACTTGATTGCTTAGCCATGTATTTTTCTAGGGTTCCTCTAATGGCAATAATCTGTTCCACTGGAGTCCCAGTCAACGGGGGAACCTGGATAATAGGGGGTTCCTGACTCTTTTTTCCTTCATGCTCAGTTTCCTGACTCTTTTTTTCTTCATGCTCAGCAGCAGTGATGTCTTCACCTGGATGGCTGTAGAGAGAGAGGATGAACAGTGATCCAAGAGATGTCATGATTTGGGCACAGGCACTGATGGAAGTGCATAGTGGGGTGATCTTGGTTGCTGTGATATCAGGGACTCTTTTGTTCTTCCTGGTCAGATTCCCCGAATGATTCATTGGCAGCCTCTTCAGAGACTTCCTTCGTTTCTGGAACATCTGTAGCAGATCTTCTTCTACCCTTCTCTTTCTTCTTGGCCTTGGTCGGTTTATTCATACCTTCTCCAGTTGCTGGGGCCTCACTCCTTCAGCGGATTGGGTAATCCGCCTGTCCCTTAACTATCAGTTCAACTTCAGCGTCGCTCATGTTGTTTTAGTGGGTATCTGGATTAACGAGAGGAATACGGATAAATGATTATCTATTCATAGTAAGTTGAAGCAGAGCTCGTTATAATTGCCAAAAAACCACAAGTAAGTGGATAGGGGCTGTACTAAGTTGGCAATTTTTTGCAGGCTGACTTCAATGTTTTAGAAAAATATATTTACATACATTGAAAATAAATGATCAAGTAGGGTAAATTTGTAAGCTCTGGAAATAGATTACCTTATTGTATAGCTTGCCCTTCTTAAGTTCAAACAAGTAAACAACAAACACGGTGCACTATTAACTACTTTCTCTTTCCTAAGAAACAAAAGGCAGAGGGTTGGAGCCTTGTTGCTCGAGGCAGGGATTAGCCTAATTGCGAGTACGTGCAGCAGGGTGGCATTCGCTCTAAGTGCTATGATACACGTGCATCCGATCACTACTGCTAAAGCATATAATTATGTCTATCTCAAATTATCAAAAAGTAAGTTTACCTCAAAAATTCAGGGCCAATAGTTGGAACTTTTGTATAGATGACATCTTTAGCTTTCAGGGTATCCGAAATAATCTACACTTGGTTGCATAATTGCACTTGAAATTAAAATAAATGTAAGAGCACAAAATCACTAGACTGACACACTCCAATATACAGGGAGCAATCCACCACAGATGGTCAACTGCTTGCAGACTGTGTACACCCTGCTATGTTACACATTTTTCCAAATGGCAATGGTGCCTTCCAATATGACACTGACAATGCGCCAAGCCATCGGGCACTTGTTGTGCAGGAATGATTTGAGGAACACAGTTCTGACTTCCAGCATATCGATTGGCCTCTGAACTCCCCCGATATCAATCCCATAGCATACTTGTGGGACACAATGGAAAGGTATATCAGGCATCTGGATACACCAATTACCTCCATATCTGCGTTGCTGACCGCATCACACAGCTTGGTTGGCCATACCTCCCGAACGCTTCCGACATCTTATTGAATTAATGCCACGTCGGATGACTGCTGTACTGAGGGCAAAAGGAAACCTACGAAGTATTAGGTAGGTGGTCATAATTCAGTGATCACTCAGTGTATATAATAGAGGTAATATAAGTAAAAATGTAATAGCATTTTGGTGTATAGTTTTGTATATTTTATTGCATAATTTGCCTAATTTTTAATGCATATTATCTGATATCTAATGATGAGTTAAATATAGTTTTTCTGCTAAAGGCATGTCATAGCATATGCATAAAGTTGTTTTGTTTGTTTGTTATTTGGTTTTTAGGAGCATTAGCAACTAAGGCCATATTGCTCAGGGGATATGCGGTGGTCATTCCCTGACCTTTCTGCATCCTCCGTATTTGGTGGTCACGGGCTCGAACCCCAGTCTAATCAAGAAGAGTGTGCTATGCACTGCTGCTCCTGCCCACCCGGCTATGGAGGTGCCATATGCATAAAGAAAAATAAGGAATGGGCAGGGCAAGGAAAGTTCAGGTAAGCTTTCATTGTTATTACTAATTAAATGCCACTTGCTACTCTTAAAAAACTTATTATACTCAGAGTTTAAAAGCCTCCAGCATTAACATTAGGAAACCAGTTATTGAGCTTATATTCTTAACACACACATCTAAGAAGATTAATCTCTGTTGACGTAGCAAGGAAAGAAAAAAAAAAGGAGAATACAGAAATTTCTACGAATGATATATATACATTAGCGCAGCAGAGAACAGAGACATTGGAATCCGTTCTATTGTTTAAAGGGTCAAAATGTTCATATTTATTACTAAGATGTTTATGAAGGAAACTTTCTTCTGCCAAAAAACAACTTGACATTGAGTGAGGTTGGTTCAATATAGTAAGAAGAGATATACCAAAATCATCAATGCACGAATTAGAGAAAAAGCATGATGCTAGTAGGATAGAAACAAGAAAGCTCAACTGTCATCTGGACAAGAGGCAAATTCCCCACTCTTAAACTATTCAAAATGAAATTTAGATTTATTAATAAATTTTTAAGTATTATGAATATTAGTATAGGCAGAAAATGAAGTCACATATTTAGATGAAAGCCCAAAATATGGTTTCGATGAAAGATTTTTGGGTGAAATAAAGGATAAACAATTTTATTCCTACAAGAATAATTTCAGTATGGTCATATTAAGCCCATTATTCAAAAATGAAGTAATTCTTATTTTCTGAGTGTTTTTAGAAGTCTAAGATGTCACTGAAAACAAGATAAATAGTAAATACTATTTTAATTTTACTCAAAAAACTATATTTTTCACGTCCTATCTCTCCACTAACTAGTTATAAATGGCTCAATTAGAAAAAAAATAAAAGAAGAATAAGAAATAACTCACCAAAAAATAATAATAAAATCCCACTTTCTTTTGATAAAATAAGACAGAGAATATTAACATCTTACCCATTTTAACTTCACTCATACAGTTCATATGTTTGGGACAAGAGGAATGCTTAAGAAGATCATTCTTATGGGCTCTCAGGGTTTTCAAACAAAAACGACAAAATGCTTTCTTATCATCATTAGGAACTGGTTCAATCCAACCTGAAAGCAATTTTAAAATTAAATTTTCAGACTTTTGAATCAAAATTTATGCTATAACAATCCATGTTTCAAAATGTATTATTATTATTATTATTATTATTAGCCATATGGTGCAAGAAAGCCTGAGGCCTATGCTGCACCAGCCAAAAAAAATTCCCGCCATAACCCAGAGAGAGAGAGAGAGGGTGAGTCAGAAGTAGAAGGGAATCACCAAGATTATAGTA
Organism: Mastigoproctus giganteus; assembly: GCF_048544385.1. Taxonomy (NCBI): domain Eukaryota; kingdom Metazoa; phylum Arthropoda; class Arachnida; order Uropygi; family Thelyphonidae; genus Mastigoproctus; species Mastigoproctus giganteus. The sequence goes on from NC_143587.1 coordinate 57,248,060, forward strand.
TAACAATCCATTTGAGAAAGGGAGTGAGAGAGAGATTTGAGGATTGCTATCAAGGCAGACGCGGTTAAAAAAAAAACAAAAAACATTTGTTCAAACAAAGACCCTGTATTCAATGTAGTGCAAACGGGCAGCAAGGAGAGCCCACGGTTTCCTACTGATAATTTATTGGACATTTGCTTGTAGAAATTGTATAGCACAATAGTGAAACTACACCTTGGAGTACTGTGTCCAAGTATGGAGACCACACTAAAAAAAAAAAAAAAAAAAAAAAAAAGCTTGAAAAGGTGGTAATAGTAGTAATGGCAAATGATGAAAACAGTTCACCCATCCTCCAAGAATTTGTGTAGTTCTCCCTTGAATTTATTCAGCCCATCCACTTACACAACAACAAATGGAAGCCTGTTCCAACAATCAACCACTGGCTGGCTGAAGGCAAACTTCCACACATCTGTCCTGCAACCATTCTTCCTGAACTTGAATTTATGCCCCCTCGTGTGTGTAGTCTCAGCAAGTGGAAGAATACCACTAACAATTCAGCTTATTCAATCCATTCAAGGCTTTAAACCCCTCAATCAGATCTCCCTGCAGGTGCCTGGTCTCAAGACTATAATTTGCAGTACTGAAGCCTTTCTGGGTAAGAGCACCCTTTTGTTTCGTTCACCAATCTAGTTGCCCTTCTCTACACCCATTCCAGCAGATTTACATCCTTCCTAAAGTGAGGCCTCCAGACCTATATATAGTACTCAAGATGCAGCCTAACCATGACCTTATACAAAGAGATAATCGCCTCCTTATCCCTGCTAGCAAAGTTTCTGCATATCATTGACAAAACCCCACGAGCTGTCCTGGCAGCATGTATGCACTACTCAGAGAATTTCATATCTGACTGCACAGTTACTCCAGGTCTTTTTCATTCTCCATTATCCTGAGTGTAGTAGCACACAGTTGATAAGTTACTCTGGGGTTACTGCTACAATGTGAATTACTTTGCATTTGTCAATGTTAAATTTCAACTGCCATTTCTGTAATAAAGATAGGTGGTCCAGAATCAGAGCTATGATGGATGATGTTACCAACAGATTGTCAGATTTTCAGAGAGGTAAAGAGAGAATTATTATTCATGTGGGAACTAACAATATTAAACGTACACGACCTGACCATTTGTTGGATAAATATAGAAATGAGCTAAAAAAATGCTGCAAGTTAGGTCAGAATGTGTGTTTGTAATTCTGCCCAGACAGTATAAGAGGCATATATTGAAATGCCTTGTGGATTAACTCAAGACTTATAGCAATCTGCAAGGCTCTGTTGGGGAAATTTTTATCAGAGTGGTCCACATTTGTGGGTAGAAGGAATCTATTTTGTAGAGATAGTATTCATTTGAACAAAGATGGTGCAAGGATTTTTGCCAGTGTCGTTGAGGATACCCAAGGGTTCATGGAAACTGCTAGTTGATGGAGGGGGGGGATAATTTAGATCTGTGTTTATCTGATGATATGGGTCAAAGTAATGCTTGCACTCACTTCATGAATTCTTGTTTGTTGCTACAACAGCTGATGTTGATAAGATGTTCTGAGGATATCAATGTTTCAAATGAGGGGGAAGGTAAAGCTTGTGATACAAATCTAAATAACTTCAAGGGGCATGGTCAGGGTAATAAACTATAGAAGATTACTTAGTCTCAACTAAGTCTATGATAATGTCAGGAGTGTTGTCAATAAAATAGCTGAATTTGAATTCCTGGTTAGGACAACTAATGCTAATATATAACAGAGCTAACAAAAACATGGTGCCACCAATAAAGTGTGGATGACGAGTTGCACTACTTATACATATTGTAGTTGTATTTAGGAAAGGTAGGAAAAATAGAAGGGGTGGAAGGGTCATGCTTCTTAATAAAAGCAGCCTGAGTGTGAAAAGAACTTTTGCTGAGTCTGAAGTTACATCTGCCAGCATAAAATCTGTGTGGTGCGAGTTAGTTGGAAGCAAAGGAACAATGAGAGTGAGAGTAATCTACAGACCAGACGACTGTGAAGAATATGACAAGGGTCTTTACATGCAGATAGAATGTGCATGCAAGTATGAATGTGTTATTATGGGAGACTTTAACCTGCTCCAGATTGATTGGAATAAGTCAGAGGGAAACTCACCATGGAGAAAAACTTTTTAAAATAAACTAGATGATTATTATTTGTATCAACATGTTAGAGAAAGTACTAGGAGTGAGAATATTCTTCACCTCATCATTACTATCAATTCATATGACATCATAGGGCTTAAAGGAACCATGTCGGAGAATGATCAATGCAATTGTCAGTTGGAAGATGAAAAAGGATATTGCAGTAGTCAAAGGTAAAGGCACAGGTTTTAACTTCAGAAGATGGGACTTTGACAGTTTAAGGTGCTATATGGCATTTGTGAATTTGGCAGACTGAAGAACTTTTGAGCATAAAGGCAAGTAAGGCTCCCAGAGTTGATGCCATATAACGTGTACTTTTGAGTGAGAACAAGAGGGAGTGTACTGAACCATTGAGTTTAATTATCAGGGCACCTTTGGACTCGGGGGGGGGGGGGTCCTTTGGATTGGAGACGTGGCAATTATTGAAAATACATAAAGACTAACCAATCTTTAGTCTTTATGTTCATATGTCATATATTTTCATATATGACATCAATGAAGGGATAGAAGGTGTGATGGCAAAATTTGCAAAAAATTAAAAGATTGGCAAAGTCATTAATGATCAGGGCCAAGCAGTGCTCCTTCAGGATGACTTGAACAGATTTCAATATTTAGCAGCTATATTTTAATACTGCTAAATGCTAAATTAAATAAATTATACACTTAGGGGAAATAGCAACCCACAAATAAATTATACACTTGGTGAAATAGTAACCTAAAAATAAATTGTACGCTTGGTAGGGTTGAATTAAAAATAGTGGAAGAAAGGGATCTGGGAGTTACAATATGGATAGATATGAAGTTTTCTGAACAGTGTAAACAGGCAGCAAGTAAAGCCCATGGCAGCAAATAAAGCCTATCAATGATTTATCAAATTATTATTATTATTAGCCATATGGTGCAAGGAAGCCTGAGGCTTATGCTGCACCACCCAAAAAAATACCCAGAGAGAGAAGCAGAAGGGAATCACCCTTCTGCTTCAGAAAGAGAATGATGATATCCAGCTCAGAATCCTGGGTGTGCCAAGCCCATACTCACCAGATGTGAGCCCCTGGGGAAAAGAAACATCATTTTAGATAAAGTATATACAAACACTCAGAAGAAAGTCACTCTATAAGGCAATTGTAAGACTCCCAAGTGTTCAACTGTGTTCAAGTATGGAAAATTCATCCAGAAAAACACACTGAGTTTCTTGAAAGGGTCCAAAGACAGGCAACTTGAATGGTGAGATCAGCAGAAGGATGACCATATGAGGAAAGACTCCGATTATGTGGGCTACAGACTTAGCAACCAGGCACCTCAGAGATGATCTGATTGAGGTTTATCAGATCATGTGAATTGGAATATCATCGGTTTGGCTGAAACAAGAAGAAGAAATGAATCACTTATAAGTTTATGAAGTGGAAATCTGCTGTACACCAATGGAAACAGTGAAAGGAGTGAAGGTGGAGTTGGGTTTCTGGTCCATAAATATTTTAAAAACAACATTTTGGAATTCAAAAGTACATCACCAAGAGTGTCAAGACTAATACTCAAGATTTCTAAGAGATACCAGCTAAAGATTATAATGATTTATGCACCAACATCGAGCCATGATGATGAAGAGGTTGAAGAAATGTACACCGAAATTGAGTCTTCTAGATGAGCAGAAAACCCATTACACTATTATTATGGAAGACTTCAATGCTAAGGTTGGAAAAAGACAAAAGAGCGCAGAAAGGGGAACTATAGGAAATTTTGGAATTGGTGAAAGAAATGAAAGAGGTGAAAGACTTGTGGAATTTGCAGAATCTCAAGGACTGTCAGTAATGAACACTTTTTTCAAGAAAAGGGTGAACAGAAAGTGGACATGGAAGAGTCCAAATGGATTAACTAATAATGAAATCGACTTCATCCTCACTAACAGAAGATATATTGTGAATGATGTTACCGTCCTGAATAAGGTAAATGTTGGAAGTGATCACAGAATGGTAAGATGTACACTTGATATAGATGTAGGAAAGGAAAGGAAAAAACTGACTTGAATAAATAATACAAAGGTCTTTGAGATAACAGAAGAGAGAAAAAGCAATATGTACTGGAACTTAAGAACAAGTATGAGCTTCTGCAAACTGCTGAGGACCAAGATATCGACAAGGAATATTACAACTTTTTGAAAGTGATAAAGCCCAAGAAACCTATAGGGAAAAAGAAATCCAAAGAAGAAAAAATTAGTCAAGAAACACTTGTCATGATGAACCGAAGATGACAAATGAAAAGCAAGAAAAACACTGACAGGGAGAAAATTGAGTATACTGAGTTATGCAAAGCCATTAGAAAGAGACTCAAAGAGGACATAAGAAGATTTAACACAAGAAAAGTAGAACAAGCATTAAGGGAAAACAAAGGATTTAAATCAGCAGCCATGAGCAGTAATACAGAAAGACAAATGATACTGAAACTGAAGAATAGCGATGGTGTACTTATAAACAGCAGAGAAGGCATAATTCAAATAGCAGAAGACTACTATAGAGAATTATACAAGGAGCAGGGGAATGATGCCAGCAGTGGGGAAGATGGATTGCAAAGTAGCAACACATACGACATACCCGATATTCTTCCTGATGAGGTAGAACATGCATTGAAGAAAATGAAGAATCAGAAAGCCCCGGGGGAAGATGAAGTTACTGTAGAGTTGTTAAAATTGGGAGGAAGAGACATAACACAAAAACTGGCAAGGCTCTTCACAAAGTGCATTAGAAAAGGTGTGACGCCTAAGCAGTGGAATAATGCAATCATAGTTTTGCTGCATAAGAAAGGAGATAAATCAGAAATTGGAAATTATAGACCAATTAGCTTGTTATCCCACATCTACAAGTTGTTCACAAGGGTCATTACTAACAGATTAGAAAGAATACTTGATGAGAATCAACCGAAAGAGCAAGCTGGCTTTAGGACAGGATTCTCAACTATGGATCACCTTCATGTAATATCACAGCTAATGGAGAAAGCAAATGAATATAAAACCCCATTATGCCTGGCATTTGTGGATTATGAAAAGGCATTTGACTCCATACAGCATAAGGCAATGTTTCGGGCACTGGAAAGACAAGGCATTGATACCCCATATATTATGATTTTGAAGAAAATATACAAGAGTGCTACCTCCTTTATTAGACTAGACAAAGACAGTAGGAAATTTAAAATTGAGAAAGGAGTTCGACAAGGAGATACAATATCTCCGAAGCTGTTTACTGCTGCCCTTGAGGAAGCTTTCAGAAGATTAGACTGGTCGCAGAAAGGAGTCAGTGTGAACGGAGAGTACCTAAACCACTTACGATTTGCAGATGACATTGTGGTCATAAGCCATGATCCCAAAGAATTAGAGGAAAATCTTAATCAGTTATGCACAGCTAGTAAGGATTTTGGACTAAAGATGAATATGGCTAAAACAAAAGTAATGATGAACAAGTATGCCACAGAAAGGGAAATAATGATTGAAGGAGCAGTAATTGAAAAGGTGGAGTCATATACTTATCTGGGACAAGTTATTAGCTGTAATAATGATAAATGGCTGGAAGTCAAGAGAAGAATAAATTTTGGATGGATAGTATTCAGGAAATATAGTCACATACTGAAGAGCAATATCCCAGTTTGTCTGAAACGTAAAATAATGAACCAATGTATACTCCCCACCATGACTTATGGAAGTGAAGCTTGGGCACTCACCAAAAGAATGGAAGAGAAGCTGAGAACTACACAGTGAAGAATGGAACGAATCATATTGGGAATCAGACTGTTAGATAAGAAGAGAAACACATGGATTAGGCAACAAACTCAAGTAAAGGACATTCTTATCAAAACTAAAGAACTAAAATGGTCTTGGGCAGGACACATAGCTCGAAGACATGATGACAGATGGACTAAGAAAATAACAGAATGGTATCCAAGAGGTGCTAGAAGAAAACCTGGAAGACAAAGGCGGAGATGGATAGATGAAATTCATGAGTTTGTGGGTAGTAAATGGATGTCCAGTGCTCAAAACAGAAGGAACTGGAAAGTTGCTGGAGAGGCCTTCATCCTGCAGTGGATTGAAAATGGCTGCTGATGATGATGATGATGAGGCTCTAATAGGATTAGTAAAATTAATGAAGGTGGAATTCTCACTGTTATAAAGAATTCCAGAACTAGGAGTCATAAATTCAAATTACTGGGGTTGGTTATATGTGTTTATTATTATTATTATTATTATTATTATTATTATTATTATTATTAGCCATATGGTGCAAGGAAGCCTGAGGCTTATGCTGCACCAGCCAAAAAAGAAAAAATTTTTAATTATCCCCAGAGAGAGAGAGAGAGAGTGTGTCACAAGTAGAAGGGAATCACCAAGAAAGAGAAGAATGATGATATCAGCTCAGGACCCTGGGTGTGCCAAGCCCATACTCACCAGATTAGACTAAATGATGTTTAGATTACATTGTAGGAAGTTTTCTTGAGCCAGCAAATCATTGATTGGTGAAACAAGTTGTGATTGCAGGTGGTTGACACTGACAGATTGAATAAATTCAAAGGTCAACTGGATAGTTACCTGTGTGAGGAGGGAAGCACATAATTTGTATTTTCTGATCCATTGTGTTTTTTTTTTTTTTTTGACAGTGCAGAAAAAGCCTGTGCCTTCCTTGCACTATATGACGAATACTATTACCATATTTCTCAGCTTAACGATCCAATTTTCCTAGATCTTGTTGTAGTAACTCACCCTGACGACTATCATTAACTACCCTGCCAACCTTTGTATCGTCTGCAAACTTAAAAATTAAGCCTGACATATCTTCATCAATATCACTGATAAATATTGAAAACAACAATGAACCCAGCACTGAACCTGGGTAACTCAACTAATAACATTAGTCCACAAAGAGCCATGCTCATTAATAACCACTCTGTCTTCTTCCATTTAACTATCTCTTTATCCATAGCAGCAACTTGCCCTTAATGCCACATTGCTCCAGTTTGTACAGCAGTCTTTTATGGTCACAGTATCAAAATCCTTCCTGAAATCCAAGTACATGACATAAAATTATTTTTTGCATCCAGTTCCTTGGTCACTGCATCATAGTAACTTATCAGATTAGTTAGACAAAACAGCGCCTTAACAAATCCAAGCTGTGACTGCAGTATAATTCCATGCCTATCCAAATGGTCCTGCATTATTCTTTAACCAGTGATTCCATTATTTTCCCTGGAACAGACATTAAGCTAACAGGTCTGTATTTACTCATGTTGCCTTTTGATCCCCCTTTAGGAATTGGAGATATATTTCCACTTCTTCAGTCCATAGGGACCTTCCTTGAATCCAAGGATGCTCTCATAATTATAGCTAATAACTAATCAATTTGTCCGCAAACTGAGGAGGGTCATCAACAGTTAACCCATAGACATCAAATGACCCAATGTGATTCAATCCTTTCCTTCTACTGTTAATATAAGCATAGAAGTCTTTGGTATATTTTTTTTTTGCATTCAGAGACTTCTCATAATCTGCCTTAGTTTGCCTAACCTCTTCTATGACTTGATTACAGAATAATTTATATCTACCATAGGCTTCTTTACCCCTGATAATTTATATGCATCCCTTGCACTTTTCTTCTCTGTCAAGTTTCTTTGTTGGTATAAAAAGCCTAGTAGCTTAGCATTAGTAGAGGCATATGATACAAGAAAACAAGCTTATACAGCATCAGCAAAAAAAAAAAAAAAAAAAGAAAATTCCCATTTTGCACAACCATTTGCTCTAAAAGTTTGTCCAGTTCCTTGAATTTATTTAAGCTATAAACTTCCACAACAACAGATGGAAGTTTGGTCCAGCAATCGGCACCCGCTGACTAAAGGCAAATTTCTGAACATTTATTCTATAACTGTCCTTCCTCAATTTGAATTTATGCCCCATCAGGTTCGTAACTGAGCAAGAGAAAGAATCCCATCAGCATTGAGCCTGCACAACCCAATCAAGGCCTTATACACCTCAATCAGATAACACTGCAGGTGCCTAGTCTCCAGATGCTGCAATTTGCAGAATTTAAGCCTTTCTTGGTAAGACCACCCCTTTATTCCCCTCACCAATCTTGTTGCCCTTCTCTGTACTCATTCTAGCAACTCTACATCCTAAAATGAGGCCTCCAGACCTGTACTCAAGGCGTGGCCTGACGATTGCCTTATAAAAAGAAATAATCACCTCCTTCTGCCTACTAGCAAAATTCCTGTATATCATTGACACGAGGCCATGACGTCTTTGATTACTTCCCTGAATACTTCTCATTAAAATTTACTGATGATAACATCATCAAGTTTGTCTCACTGCACACAAAGTTTGTCTCATCATCAAGTATGTCTCATCATCACTGCATCATCAAGTTTGTCTCACTGTCACCCTTATGAAAGCAAAGCCTTTCCCCTTACCCTTGACAATAGTTATGTCTTTAATTAAATTACACATTACTACACTGTGATCGCTGCCACCCAGTGGTTTTTACATGCAGATTCTTAATGCATGAAGAATCACTGATTCTTCAGATAACCAGATCAAGCATATTGCTTCCTCTTGTTGCCTCTTTAACATGCTGCTATAGAAAACAGTCCTCCAAAAAAGCAAAAGTCTTGCTGCTGTGTGAGTGACCAACCCACAAATTCCAGTCTGGAAATTCAAACTCCTCCATTATGAGATATTCTGATTTACTGGAAATAGATATTCTATTTCCCTGTACAGCTGTTTGGTATACTCATCACAGTCATTAGACCTATAATACACTCCTACTCTCAAATTTGCTTTCCCCAGTACTAATATCGCACCAAAATGACTCAACATTGTACTTGTCACCCAAATGAACTGGATGCATTGCCTCAGATTTAATATTCCTCTTAACTAAGAACATAACCCTTCCACCTCGTCTGTCCTGTCTATCCTTCCTGTATATATTGTACTCCCTATATTCAAACTCAACATCACTTATGTCTGAGTAACACCATGTCCCTGCTATTCCTGCAACATAAAAGTCCAAAAACAGGCAACATGCTTCGTGAAATCAGTAAAAGAACTCCCCATATGAGAAAAGATGTCAAATATGCAAGGTACAGAGCTCAGTAACTAAGAATTTTACAGGAGGCTGAGGGTTATATGGCTCTGAGAAGGGATAGAAAAAGAAACAAGGTAAAATTTTCAGTTATAAATTATACTATGACTAACCGGCATAAATTCAAATTATGGAAAAACAGGTAAAGACTGTATTATAAGAAGTTTTCTTTTAGCTAACAAATTATAAATCACAGAAATAAATTACCTCCATACACAGTTGAGCTCATAGCATGGGACAATTCAAAAGTTCCAATCTAGCTTTTCAAATAAAAACTCTTTTTATGCATTCCATTCCATTCCATTATAAGAAGTTTCATTTTAGTTAACAAATTGCCGACCGGGCTAGCCAGGTAGGTAAAGTGCCTGCCTGGCAACCCAAAGGTAAGTGTAAGTGTTTTTAGGGTGAAGCGGCACCAGGGGTTCCCCCCATCTCCGCGTAGTTTATGTTGTGGTGTATTACAGTACACTGTAAATGCCAGAGATTTAAAAGTGTATGGATCTTGGATCGTGTAATGTCGTGTACCATTGTTCTTCTGGCCATTTAGCCGCTGGACCCCTGTTGGGATCCAACGTTGCCCCACTTACGCCCCGTGGAGGCAGGCCAGGAACTCCATAGACTTAGTTTACTCTGGCAGGTCCTGCCGCTTAGTTTCCTGAGATTTCGGCGGCTAGGACAAAAAAAAAAAAAAAAAAAAATACTTTGGGTGGCATATTCCAATGGTCATCAAGAAAATAAAATAAAGTGATTTTTATTATTTGCATTGACGTGGGGATATTATCGCTTTAATTTCTTAGGCCGAATGCTGGGTGTATGGCGGTTTTGATGTATTAATTTTGATGTGTGGGACTTCGCTAGCGTGAAGATAGAGGGGAGGGAGGCAGAAGACTGGGGGGAACGGGCAGAAGTATGGAGCCAATAGAGAAGGCGGCTCCAGTTTCAGTGGGGCATGCCCATGCCCCACCAGAGAGGAAACAGGGGATGGCGAGAAGGGGGGACCGTGTGGCCGTCCCCTCCTCCCGGGGAGTTAGGAATTATAGGTGAAGAGGGCTAGAGTGCCGTCTTCAGGTCTCCAATATGGCCTTTGTCTCACATCTGTTTCTCTTCATTGTCATTCATGCGGCAAGCCACATCCTTGTGTTCCTCTTTCTTTGGTTCAGCATCCTTCTCTGATTGTGTGATAGTTTTTTTTTTTTTTTTTTTTTTTTACTTCCCTATCAGGTGGGTTCTGTTATCTTAAACGAGTGGCGTTCCGTTCTCAACTTTGGGTGGCCTATTACAATGGTCATCATCATTGGTTGATATCCCCGTCCTTAGTTTCTCGTATTCCTTGGTGTTCATATTTGGTTTCATTACTCCTGTTGGTCTTGGTGGATGGCTATTTGTAGTTTTCTTCTGGAGAAGACGTCCTGGGCAAAGCGACTAAAGGCTGCAAATTCTTCTGGTGTGTCCAGGAGATGGTGTTCCTGGGTGTTAGGGATGTATTTAATTCTCGTGATCATTTGACATCTGATGTCTTCGTATATTTCACAGTAATGCATAACATGATGCCATGTTTATAGTTCTCCGCAGACAGTGTGATTCCTCGATTAACCCAAAAGTCACGGGTTCGATTCCCGCCTCGGGCTTGGATCACAGTAAAATGCAAAAACTTTGAGAGGTGCATTATGGCCATAGAAGCTGATGCGCCAACAACTAACAAAAAAAAAAAAAAAAAAACTAACAAATTATAAATCACAGAAATAAATTACCTCCATACATAGTTGAGCTCATAGCATGGGACAATTTAAAGGAGCCAATTTAGCTTTTCAAACAAAAACTCTTCTTATGCATTCCGTTCGCGTGTCAGGGGTGGAATACAGTAGAGTGTCAATAAGCCAAACTAATTGGAACTGGGGAGGGGATTCAATAATCCAAACAAATCAGACTTCCGATTTGTTTGGATTTTCGAACTCATCAAAAATACTGTTCTGGAAAGTAAAAAAAAAAAAGGTTTAGTAAGTTTAGAAATAAAAACACTAAGTTGTACTTGTATATTTTTATTCATAGGTAACAAAAACAAATAGAACTTTCAGCCACAATAACACATACTATTATTATTATTAGCCATATGGTGCAAGGAAGCCTGAGGCTTATGCTGCACCAGCCAAAAAAAAAATTTCTGAATTACCCTGGGGGGGGGGGGAAACAAGAGTCAGAAGTAGAAGGGAATCACCAAGAAAGAAGAATGATGATATCCAGCTCAGGACCCTGGGTGTGCCAAGCCCATACTCACTGGATGTGAGCCCCTGGGGTTAAATATTTATAGGTCTTTAACGAAAATAATTACTTATTTTTGCTGCACCATTTTCGAACTTTGTTTCTTTGCTGCCAGATCACTCACTCTTTTCAGCAAGAGTATTTGAGTTGGACAGCATTCAATTTATTGATTGTACCAAGCCATCGCAATCTCACACAGCATGCGTAGGCCCAGTGTTGATGTCATTTTCTTCATCATCATCTGCATCCATATCATTTTCAGGAACTCCAATTTCTTTTATATTCACAATTTCATTTAAAACAGGAAACCTTGTAGCATCAATATCATTTTTCAGCCATGCCCTTGCATCACCTTCAGTGCAATCTTCAAACCCAGGGATCAGCTAAATCAAGTTGATCACCTCATTCAGCATTTGTCCCTCATCTCCTTCAGTTCGATCATTCTGCTCATCTCCTACAGTTTGTTTCTTCTGCAATAAGCCACAGTTTTTTCCAAGCATTTTTTAAATTCTCTGCAGTGAGTGATTCCAATGCATCAGCTAACATGTAACAACTGTCCTCAAGACTGAGCTTTTCAAAAAAGCTACAATGCTTTCTTTGCTGTTTTCTGCTAAAAGTAAACGATGCAAAACTTGTTTTTTGTAAATTCTCTTCAACTTTTCGATGACTCCCAGGTCCATCAGTTGGATAAGAGATTACAAAGTGTCATGTTTAGTTAGTACTGTATGTATATTAATTAAGCTATGTACATAAGGATAAATTTATTTTCATTTTACTAATCTGGGGATAATATTCTTCCGATTTTCACGTATCATTTAATTTTGTTAATTGGTAAGGTAATAAAAGTGTAAATTTGTGCTTTATATATTCATTTTTATAGCCTGTGGATAATATTCCTCCAATTTTTGCTTATTAGAATTGCCATTTAATAGAATCAAAATTCAATTTGCAAATGTCATCACAATAGCTGGCGCTTACTGTAATTATTTTATCACACCAGCATAAAAAATAAATAAATACTGGCTTGTTCGGATTATTGACATTTTGAATTATGACATTCGAATTTGACACTCTACAGTATTTGCTATTTGTTAACTCATACTATAAAAATTATTTGTATAATGAATGATACATGAATGAATTGTACAATGAATGTAAAAAAAAAAAAAAAAAAAATTTATTTTTGTTTTTTAATACATTTGGTGTGTGTGTGTGGGTGTGCATGCGTGCGTGTGCGCATAAACACACGCATCCACTAGATTTGATCCTTAATTTTAATGTCACTAAATTAGATAACTCTTAAATCTTTACCTTTCAAGTCATCATCAGATTCCCATTCCTTTCTGTACCGTTTGGGATATTTTGACCACTTTCCTGGAGGGAGTGGTGTACCATCTGGTGCTGACCTACGGGGCATTTTTTTTTTCAAATGTTCACTCTCTTAAAAGAAAAAACTCTATTAATTTTGAAAGTTATTATATAAATACATCATTTTATAAGATCAGGCTGTCATAAGTCTTACACTGGATTGTATAGGCATACACAAAAATTGCTAATACTCAAATCGAATAATTTCACTTCATTATATGATGAATGCTTAAATACAAATATCTAACCATAATGCCATTGCCCATTTTACATTAACAAGTTAGGCAACGTACACATTATATTGGATTCAAGGCATGTTCAATTACCAAATAACACACTTCAGGAGTTGAAAACTTCCTACACTTCACTCAAGAAGTGTTTTACCAAAACTTTACCATATGATGTAAAGGTTCCCTTCAAACATGCAGTCTCTCCCTTATGAAGATGCAAATCACTGCAAAGTCAGTCAAGCATGTATGTTATGTATGGAAGTTGTGTGTGTTGTTCGACTGGCCACTTAGTCCTCATCCTTGAAAGTGGAGTGCAGTAAGTGTACAAGTGGGGGTGTATTTCTAACAGCATCCTGAACATGCTGCCTGATGAGCATTTATTTGGGGGATTTACACCATACCTTTGATATGATCCCACAGATAAAAATCAACAAGAACCTAGTACATTTCCTGAACAACCATTATGTAGGAAATTAGATGGGTCATGATCATGATGCTCCAGTGAATAGATACATTTTATTCTTATTACTGTTAGCTTGTAATATGACACAGAGATTAAGAAAGGAAATTAAGTTCATTTGTGTTTGGTTACTACAAACATAAACACCTTACTGCATTGTACATTAGAATCTCTCTCTCTCTCTCTCTCTCTCTCTCTCTCTCTCTCTCTCTCTCTCTCTGCATTTCATTTTTTTACAGTATTGAAGTTTATTAAAAAACAGCAAGAAAAAGCTTCTTTTAAGTAATTCACTTCACTATCTATTTGGTTAAATGTTCATAAAATGGATGAAAGAAGAAAAAGATTAAAGAATTTTAAAACAGTTAAAAAAAAACCTTATTCATCCTAAAATGCATTCCTGTTCTTTAAACCTAAATAAAACTGATTACAAACTGAACTTATTACTTAACTGTGAAATCTGGAAGGAACTACTTCTTTGAAAATAATTCATCTTAACTGTAGCAATTAGTAGATTTCTTATTTTCTATTTGATAATAGAGAGAAGAATGTCATTATTCCTCTATAAAAGACAATGCATCTGGAATATTAAAAATTCAGGACTGGAGACACCTGGGAAAAAAAAAAGTACTGAACTTCTAGATAGGGTTCAAAGGGCAACCAGATTACAGAGGAGTGCTAATGCACATAAGAAGAGCAGCCTAGAAGGTGTTAACTGTAATGTCTAAACTAGACATCCAAGGGGAGATCTGATTGAGGGTGTGTAAAGAGCTGAAGGGGTTCAATAAAATAAATGAGGAAGGTCTATTCTCCCTTGTAGGTGACAAAAGAACCATTAAGCACAAATACAAAATTTCAGATAACAACAGAAAGCTGAGTCTCACGAAGGCAGTGGATTGTCAAACATTAGAATCAGTTGGGTCCCAACATGGCAGAAGCAGCAAGTCTTGCGAAATCAAAGCAGAATTGGTATGTTCACCTTGTGGGAAGGGAAAAAATATAAATATTCTGTTTTGTTTTATTTTTTTATTATTATTTATTTTGTTGGTTTATGCACAAAAATTCCACTTCTTAGAGATCATTTATTCCTTATTTACAGCAAACTGAATCCTCTTCACTATCTCCTGAATAAAATGTGCTTTCAATTGTATGAACATTGCAAATTTTCCAATTTCAAATTCAAATCAATTTGAAATTGAAATGATGTATTGAATAATTTGAAATTATTCAATTCATCTGCTACTTTGTCTGTGTTGTCTATAAATACACTTCTACCTAGTAAGTGGCCTAACAAGTTTACTCTCTTTCTTGCATTCATATACTCCTTGTCCCCTTCTTAGCTCTTTCCAGTGGTTTTTTATAAATATAAAAAACTGTCGTGAACCGGTATTGTACTGTCCTATGCCTTTTTTCTTTTCCTAAATTAAACTTATCGGCTCTCTTTTTTAGCATCTTTCTTTTGGCATTCTCCACTGGACTCAGTGGCATATCCAGGTATCATCATTGGGGGGGGGGGGGGGGGGGTGGCAACCAGGTCCAGGTAACATTGTAGGGGGGGAATGGTGACTAGGCTTTTGAGATTTTTTTTTTAATGCCTCCTGTGTTCTGTTTCTTTAAATTTCAAATTTTTAGTTAAGGGGGCATATGCCCTCTCTGCCCACCACCCCTGAATACACCCCTGACTGGACAATGTATCAGCAGTTAAATCTGCCAAATACCTTTGTATCACACAGCATACTGTTGTCCAGTTAATAGAAAAATACCCCAAGAAATACCTCATTCTGCTATAAGTCTTCTCTCTCAAAATGGAAGCCATCATCTTTACCTCTGATCACTGAATTTCTTTGAACATCGCCCAATTTTGTGACATTGTGGTCGCTACTTGCTATAAGTTTCTGTATTGTCATATCTAAATCCTAAAATAATGAATGTCATGAAACAAATGAATGAATGTTATAAAGCAAATGAAGGTGAAATTTTCACTGTTAAAGAATTCCAGAACTAAGGGCCATAAATTCAAATTACAGAGGAAGAGGATTGGACTAGATCATAGAAAGTTTTCTTTTAGCCAGTGAGTTGATTACTGAAACAAGAGCTTCCACAAGTAGTTGAGGCTGATAAAATTGAGGAAATTCAAAGGTCTTACTAGATAGTTACCTATGTGAGGAGAAATGTATAATTTGTCTATTTTCTTATCTACTTTTACTTTTTTTTTTGATAGTGCAGCAAAAGCACGTAGCTTCCTTGCACTACATGGCTCCTACTAATGCTAATCCTTCATACTTGCTAGATCCTTCGGTGAGAATCAAATCAAACAAGAACATTTGAACCCCTCGTACGACCCTTTCTAACATGTCAGAATAAATAACAGTCATCCAGTTGGTTCAAAAAGCCAATCTTTATGGTTCATGATTTCCAGTCTATAAGAGGTAAGTTAAAATCACCCATAACAAGACAATCACACTTTACTGATCATTAAAAAATTAGCTAAGAGATTTTTATACTTTTCACAATCATATGGGCCATAACAAATCCCCATTATCAGTTTTCCTTTATCACTGGTGATCCTGTGCCATACAGATTCACTTTCCACCTAGGACTGAACAGACTCTGAAAATGACTGGTCACCTTCAAGCAGTTTTAGAAGTTGGGGGGGGGGGTTACTAATACAGTGTTTTAACAATCTTTTAACCTATAATCTGTCTTAATGCATCCATTAAACCAATAATCTAAGCCAATGTTGTTTTGTTTGGAACTATATTAATATTATGCATGCAAAATGAAACAGATGCATCATCTGATGATATATGTTTATGTGCAGAAGTTGCAGAAAGATAGAAGATACAGTAGAGTCAGGGCTTCACCCAAGTACTCTTATACAAGTATTTTTATAATATTTCTTGTTTATACTCCAGCATGACCACCAAGTCAGAGGAATTTGCATCACAATCACATGAGCTTGAACCACGGTCCACTCAAAAAGCATGTAACTGAATGATCAGGCACAAGGTAGTGTTTTAATTTCACGAAAATCATTATTTGATCACAGCATTGTTTTGATGAACTGAGTAATTTTTAAACAGCCATGGAGCACAAAGAGAGAAAACATATTAATATTTATCTAAATGCACATCATTCCCCAATTTAAATATATTATGTATAATATATTCAAGTAAGCAGTGATTCTTCATGCATTAAGAATCTGCAGATAAATGAACCACTAGGTGGCAGTGATCACAGTGTGCTGAAGTGGGATCACAGTGTGCTGAACTAGGCTTTACATACCAACTAAGTAACTACCATTAGGGGTAAAGGGAAGGGTTATTGCTTCCGTAAAGGCGACTACGATGGACTGAGACAGTATTTAAATTCTATACAGTGGGACCAACTGATGATGTTACCAACAGCAAATTCAAAATGGGAAGCATTCAAAGAACTTATCTTGGAAGCTACTAGGCTTTACATACCAACTAAGAAATATTGTTCAAGGTTTAGGCCAAAATGGATGTCAGATGAACTAATGAGGCATATGGCAGAGAAGAAAAATGCATGGGATACTTACAAATTAACACATGACACAGAAGCCTATGATAGATACAAGTTGATATGCAACCAAGTTACAAAGGAGGTTAGGCAGGCGAAGGCAGATTACGAGAAATCCTTGGCAAGGGATGCAAAGAAAAACAGCAAAGAGTTCTGTACTTATGTAAACTCTAGAAGGAAGGGGATGAATCAGATTGGTCCACTTGATATTGATGGGTCAACTGTTGATGATCCTGCTCAGGTAGCTAACAAACTAAATGAATATTTTGCATCGACATTCACACATCAGAAGTTATTCAGCGAGGGGAATGCCAGAGGTGTATTCAACTCTAGCAGTAAGCTACAGAATCTTGAAATAACTGGGAGTAAAGTGGAGGAGAAATTGTTGAAGATAAACACAAGAAAGGCACCCAGGGTGGATGGGATCTATCCAGTTATATTAAAGGAGGCAGCAAAGGAAGTAAGCAAACCCTTAGCCATAATTATGAGAGCTTCCTTGGACTCAGGGGAGGTACCCATAGACTGGAAATGTGCAAATGTGACCCCAATTCACAAAGGAGGATCAAAGGCTGACACAAGTAATTAAAGACTTGTGAGCTTAACTTCTGTTCCAGGAAAATTAATGGAGGCACTGGTTAAAGAAGCACTGCAGGATCATTTAGACAAGACTTCAGTTATAGCTCGGACACAGCATGGTTTTGTTAAGGGGAAGTCTTGCCTGACCAATTTCATTGGATACTATGATGCAGTCACAAAAGAACTGGATGCAGGGAATAGCTTTGATATTATATACTTGGATCTTAGAAAGGCTTTTGATACTGTTGTACATGGAAGACTGCTACACAAATTGGAGCAGTGTGACATTGGAGGCAAATTGCTGCTATGGATAAAGGGGTGGTTGAGGGGGAGAAGACAGAGAGTGGTAATCAATGGACACTGCTCATCGTGGACTAATGTTATTAGTGGAGTCCCTCGGGGCTCAGTGTTGGGTCCATTATTGTTTTCTATATTTATAAATGATATTGATGATGGTATATCAAGCTTAATGTCCAAGTTTGCAGACGATACAAAGGTTTGCAGGGTTGTTAAGGACATTACTGAAAACAGGATCTGGAAAGGTTGAGCAGATGGGCTGAGAGGAGGCAAATGAAGTTTAACATTAACAAATGTAAAGTACTACACATGGGAAACAGCAACCCCAGAGCAATGTATCAACTCTCTGGTACTACACTGACAGTGGTAGAGAACGAAAGGGACTTGGGGGTGGTTGTGCAGGCAGATATGAAGTTCTCTGAGCAGTGCAGACGGGCTGCAAGAGTAGCTCATGGAGTATTGTCAATGATATACAGGAATTTTTCCAGCAGGGATAAGGAGGTGATTATTCCCTTGTATAAGGCAATGGTCAGGCCACACCTAGAGTACTGTATACAGGTCTGGAGGCCTCATTTCAAAAAGGATGTAGAGCTGCTGGAACGACTACAGAGAAGGGCAACAAGATTAGTGAATTGAACAAAGGGGTGCACTTACGAAGAAAGGCTTAAGTTTTGCAAATTAGTGTCTGGAGACTAGGCACCAGCGAGGTGATCTGATAGAGGTGTATAAAGCCTTGAATGGTTTGAGCATGCTCAATGCTGATGGGATTCTTCCTCTAGCTCAGAAAAATCACCTGAGAGGGCATAAATTCAAATTGAGGAAAGACAGATGTAGGATAGACGTGCGGAAATTTGCCTTTAGCCAGCGGGTGGTTGGTTGGTGGAATGGACTTCCATCCCTTGTCGTGGAGGTTGATAGCCTAAATAAGTTTAAGGCTCAGCTGGACAGGTATTTTGAATGAACAGAGGGGTGAAGTGGAAGTGGGGTTTTTTTTTTTTTTTGGCTGATGCTGCATAAGCTTGCTTTCTTGCATCAAATGCCTCTACTAATGCTAATATATTTAAACATGCATATTTATGTTCTACAAATCTCTACTAGTATGAAGTTTCTGCCTTAAATTTATTTAGCTGGTGTAAGATTGAAAAATACAGTCAAACCTCACAAATCCTGCAATCCATTTTGTAGCCCTATCTTTTATCTATGTTTATTAGGAAAATGGGTAAATCCAGCAAACTACTCAAGGATCTACAAATTTAGTTCTTGACTGGACATTCACCAAAACAGCATTAAAAGCTCTATGTAGGATGGAGATTTTGCCTCAGAGCCTTAAACAAGTTTTTACCACTCCAACATGAAGAAATTTGATAGGTTACAGAACTGTCTAATTGGTATTTATGAACAAGATTAGTCACATTAATAATAATGTTATAATATATATATATATATATATAAAATATATAACAATATATATAATATAGTAATAGTTATTATTATAATAATAATAAGTTGTTTAATTTCAATTTTTCAAAATTGCCCATTATCACCTTTCTTTTATCACTGCTATATTTTCCATTATCACTACTATACCTTGTTCCATACAGATTCAATTTCCACCTAAGACTGATCAGATTCAAAAAATACTAGGTCACCTCAAGCAGCTTTTGAAAAAATTCATAACTCACCCTAATCCCCTTCATTCCTCCCTGTCTCTCCTCCATGCCCTGCATTCACCAACCTTATGATACATAACCCTATTAGAAGGAGAAAATCACTAAACACATTTAGCGTCTTTCCAAAGAGAGGGTGCCACACCACGTTCAAAAGATGTGAGCAGATTTCGACACCATATCATTCTGCTTTAATTCTGATTTTCTTTTGCTACATACATTCAGAGGCAGTCCCAGGTAGGGAATTATAACTCCCTTATGATCAACATAATATAGATTTTTTTGCTGTTATATGATGGTTAAGGCTTAATGAAGGCCTAACGCTACTTTAAACAGCCCTTTAGAAAATCCTGTGGCTGCACACACGTACATTGATGTAACTATATTTTTTTAAATACTATTGAGTAATACATTAAAAATTTACAAAATTTATTTCTTCAGGTGCTTCATACTTGACATTTGGTGGGCTCTGGATATATTCATTCTTTCTATTTGAAAGCTGGGGTAGAATTTTTCTCAGCATGGTCTATGCATTTTAATTAACAGGAGAGACTTTTTACAGGGAAGAGATATACTTGAATAGAAGGGGTGCAAAAATATTTGTTGATGCTATCGAGCCAGTGATAGGTAGATCAGAAAACTACTAGCTTGAGGTGGAGGTGGGAGGAATACACAGACTAATTGCTTAACAAGAGCCACAGGCAGAAGTGAAAGTAATTCTTGCACTGCTATTATAGGTACATGCAGCAACTTCAAAAGCAAGGTCTCTGGGATTTCAGGCCCTGCTGTGAACAAATAAATGTGAACATCATGGAACAAATAAATACATGAACTGCGTTAAGGTAACTAAGAGTAAGAACATGTGCATTTACACTAATGCTAGCAGCATTGTAAATATACCTGATGAATTTTAAGTACTGAAGTCATCAAATGCAGATATTGTAGGAACAGCAGAAACATGTTGTCACTCAGACTAAGTGATGCTGAATTTGAATATGGGGAGTACAATATATACAGGACAGACAGACAGGACAGGAGAGGTGATGCTCTTAGTTAGTCTTAGTTAAAAAGGTGACACAAGTAACTATAGACCTGTTAGTTTAACTTGTGTTCCAGGGAAAATAATGGAGTTGCTGGTTAAAGAAGCATTGCAGGATCATCTGGACAAGACTGCAGTAATAATTAAGACACAGCATGGGTGTGTTAAAGGGAGGTATTGTCTGACCAAATTGATTGGATACTATGATGTCACAAAGGAATTGAATGTCAAAAATAATTTTTATATCATATACTTGGATTTCAGGAAAGCTTTTGATACTGTTGGACGTGGAAGACTGCTGTACAAATTGGAGCGGTATGGCATTAAGGGCAAGTTCTACAATGGATAAAGAGATGGTTGAGCGGGACATGACAGAGAGTGGTAATCAATGGACACTATTCTTCGTGGAAAAATGCTATTAGTGGAGTTCCTCAGGGTTCGGTGCTGGGCCCATTGCTGTTTTGTGTAATCATCAATGATATTGATGAAGGTATATCAGGATTAATGTCCAAGTTTGCAGATGATACAAAGGTTGGCAGGGTTGTTAAAGACAGTATGCTACTCCAACTGGATCTAGATAACTTGGGCAAATGGGCTGAGAAGTGGCAACTGAAGTTTAACATTGACAAATGCAAAGTACAGTCAGTTCTCGTATAGCATGATAGTTGTGTTCCTAGAAACCCTCGTGCAATATAAATAACAGGCCCTATGGGAAAAATATGGGTAGGTGCTGACCACCCAAGATTGAACACACATTTATTTATTTATTTATTTATTTTTAACATATAATATACACAACAGGTGCCCAGTTAAAGTGTATAACAGAGTAGAAAAAAAGATAACAGAACAAAGATTATACAAAACATAAAAATAAATAGTAGAATAATACACTTTGTACAGGTATGTTCATGTCAGATGGCACCTGGGATTTCTCCCATCTCCTGAATACACTTTGTACAATGAATGTTCATTCAAACGGGAAAAGTCCAATTCATGGAAATTATTCATGACGTCAAGTCCAGTGCCATGAAAAATCATAGAGAGCAGGTTGCTGCAGGAGACATCATCACACACACACACGAATTAATGAGGACATCTTTAGCTCAGAACTCATCCGTCAATCAGTCAACTTACTCCATATAGTTCTGCGAAACTGTTTCTTGTTCACAGCCATATCCAAGTCAAACTTGTTCATGAGTGCCAATGTTCTTTTGAAGGAGTTCCTCGATATCTCTAATCTAGATTTACCGACGTGGAATGTAGTCTTCTGTCTAGTAGCCACTGCTGGAGCATAAAGGTCAATATGGCATAGTATATCCGGCAGGTAGGTTGAACCAGCGAAGATATGGTACAACAGTTTTAAGTCAAGAACAGTTCGCCGAGTTTCCAGAGATTGAAGCTTGAAGTAGGAACAGAGATTCCGGTAGAAGATTCTGTAGTAAAACATGGGATTATGCCTGGAAAGATAGTGGATAAATTTCATCTGGAACAATTCTATTTGCTGTATCAAGTATGCAAGGTGTGGGTTCCATATAGGAGAAACAAACTCCAGTATTGGGAGTATTGTCTTGAATAGGAGCACAGAGAATTGAGGATCTTGAAATCTGTACATCTGCCATTTAATGAAGCCAATTTGTTTTTTCACTTGGTTTAATATATTTCTAACATGTTTATCAAACCCACATGCAGCGGTAAAAGTAACACCCAGATCTTTAACTTCGTCAACTCTGGAAATCAGCATCTCCTTGATGTAATATTGATTAACTAAAGCCTTAGTTTTCCCCAAAGCTGCAAAGAAAATAGAGCTACATTTCCTAGGATTAACCTCTAACCCATTCAAAACAACCCAATGAGCAAAAGAATTGAGAGCAGCCTGAAGGTTAACTGCATCATCTTGACTGCTGATACGTGAATATAGTTTCACATCATCGGCAAACATTAGGATCTTAATACCACCTCTCTCAACAAATTGCGGTAGATTGTTGATAAAGATGGTGAATAAAAGAGGCCCAAGAGATGACCCCTGTGGTACTCCTCTCGATGGGAAAAATTCCCTTGAGACTTCCTGTCTGATGATCACTTTATGTTTTCGATATGAAATATAATTATCAACCAGAATAGTAAAGGGTCAAGTATTCCATAGCAGCTTAGTTTTTTAACAAGTTGATTTTGAGGGACACTGTCAAAAGCCTCGGTGTAGACACATCAATGTACTCTGCAATCGATGGTATCTAGAACCTGCTGCCAGATAGTGAGAAGATTAGTGATAGTTGATCGGTCCCTGATGAAGCCATGTTGACAGTCGCAGATGAAGTGATGAAAATATTCCATTAATCGGTTGTGAATGACAGCATCCAAAATTTTTGCCAGCGAGTTCAGAAGGCAGATGGGTTGGTAATTCTCTAGTGAGTGGATCGCACTTCTCTTTGGGATAGGAATAACATTAACTGTTTTGAAGTGAGCGGGGTAAATACCAGTCTTAACGTAAAGATTGAATATATGCAATATTATATATTTAAGTTGTGGAAAGCATTTCTTCCACAAGATAAGTGGAATCTTATCTGGGCCGGCTGAAAAATCTTTTGTAAGTTTCCGAAGCGCTTAAACAATATCGTCTGTGTCCACCGTGAGATTATTCAGTGTATCATCCTTAATGACTTGAAATTGATAAGTTGAAGCAGCCGTAGCTGCAGTTTTCTCGGAAAAGGAGGAGAAAAAGGTCGCAATAAGATCTCCTTTAGTTTTGTCACAGGTTATCCATCAGCTTGCCATCGGAATCAATGATCCTGGTAACCAAAACATTACCAAACACAATAAATGATCATAATAAAATAAGTATTTTATTACAATTATTTGTAGTCGTAATATTTGATTATTATTCGTAACAGTCGTAATAAAATACTTATGTATTTTATTACGACTATTACGTAATAAAACATTGATAATGCTTTTGCTTTTATCGTAAGCAAACTTGTTCTTTGTTTGATCTTCTGTCCAAACAGATGACAGCCATTCCATCTCTTCCAATTCTTTGTGTCTTGATCTAATGGATTTTATTACACTTTGAGTTGTTCCTGCTATGAAAGTTATTTTTATTTTCTCTGCATTCTTTCTAATTCTCAGCATTGCCTCATTTAGGCCTATAGCATGTGCAATATCACGTGGTCTTTCATTTTGCTCAAAGCATTTCAGAATTTCATATTTTTTTTTCTTTATGGACAGAGGCAGACTGGCCATAAACATTACTGGGGAAACCCTGGTGGGCCGGAGGCCAGAAGACGATGTGATTTTGGCCATAAACGCTAGTTGAGCTGGTGTGATTTCAGCCATAAACGCTAGTATAAGGCCGCTATAAATTTTCCCCCGTAAGAATTTTTCTTTCTTTCTTTTCTTTCTCTCTCTGAATTTTCTTTCTCTCTCTGAATCTGTAGCATCTTCAGCAGGACACTTCCTTTTCACACCTTTTAAGTATTTTACTCATTTTTAGGGAATAAAGCACAATTACAAAATATGGAGGCACGCTTGATACACATAAACAAAGCTGCGCGAGTGTAGCAACTGAATAAACAACACCGTAAAGGCAGAGACACGCTATTAACACCTCACTAGCTCACATTTTGTTAAAGCACATTTCTGGAGATCACTACCATAAAACAATTTACAATTGCGTTTCTGAAGGTGGAATCTGTTACAAACGGGTAGTAAACTCGATCTAATTGCATTTGTGATAATACCAATAGCTGGAATTGTGTGGGTTTTTACATCATTATAGTGAAATGTGTTTCCCTTCACTGATATAAAAACCATAAATACATTTTCAGAATCTACTCTTCATTCCTATCGTGTTGTGTTCAGTTGGGGTGATTCCGCATAGGACTGACATTTCTTGTAAACACAAAGGCGAATCGTGCATAAGCGAATTCGGTTCGTGTTATATACGACATCATTCCCCTATTTATAAATCGTGTATGATCGAATTCATATAGTGTAAACAAGTGTTATACGAGGACTGACTGTACTGCATATGGGTAGCAATAACCCAAGAGAAACGTACCAACTGTGTGATACTACACTCAGGGAACTGGAAAGTGAAAAAAACCTGGGGGGTAACTATGCAGTCAAATATGAAGTTCGCTGAGCAGTGCAGATGGGCTGCAAAGACAGATCATGGAGTCTTGTCAATGATATATAGGAATTTTACTAGCAGGGACAGGGAGGTGATTATCCCATTGTACAAGGCAATGGTCAGTCCACACCTAGAGTACTGTGTACAGGTCTGGAGGCCTCATTTTAGGAAGGATGTAGAGTTGCTAGAATGAGTATAAAGAAGGACAACAAGATTGGTGAGGGGAACAAAGGAGTGCTTTTACCAAGAAGGCTTTAAGTTCTACAAATTGCAGCACCTGGAGAGTAGACACCTGCGAGGTGATCTGATTGAGGTGTATAATACCCTGAATGGGTTGAGCAGGTTGAATGCTGATGGGATTCTTCTTCTTGCTCAGATTAAGCACCTGAGGGGGCATAGATTCAAATTGAGGAAAGACGGTTATAGAGGGGCTCACATCTGGTGAGTATGGGCTTGGCACACCCAGGATCCTGAGCTGGATATCATCATTCTTCTCTTTCCTGGTGATTCCCTTCTACTTTTGTCTCTCTCTTTCTCTCAGGGTAACTGGGGAATTTTTTTTTTTTTTTTTTTTTTTTTTGGCTGGTGCAGCATAAGCCTCAGGCTTCCTTGCACCACATAGCTAATAATAATAATAATAATAGATGTGCGGAAATTTGTCTTTAGCCAGTGGGTGATTGATTGGTGGAACAGACTTCCATCTTTTGTTGTGGAAGTTGATAGTCTAAATAAATTTAAGGCTGAGCTGGATAGGCATTTGGAACGAATGGAGGAGTGAAATGGGATGGTTTTTTTTTTTTTTGGCTGATACTGCATAAGCTTGCTTTCTTGCATCATATGCCTCTACCAATACTAATGTTAAGAAGCGTATTAAATCTTAGGCAGTGCAACCAGTCAACATAGGTGACCAATGCAATGCTGAGTCAATTTGGTATGATATATGCATGGGGAAAACAAAATTGAGAGTAGGAGTGAGTTATAAGCCTAATGACTGTGATAAGTATGCCAAACAGCTATACACAGAAATAGTGGGACAGAAAATCAGAATATCTCGATAATGGGGGATTTTAACTTTCCAGATGTTGATTTGAATTTGTGCATTGATCACTCGCACATTAGCAAGACTTTTGTGGATGACTGTTTTCTACAGCAGCATGTTAGAGAGGCACAAGAGGAAGCAATACTCTTGATCTGATTATCAGCAATGATTCTTCTTCTTGCATTAAGAATCTGCAGGTAAAAGACCCACTGGGTTGCAGCAATCACAGTGTACTAATGTGCAATTGAATTAAAGACTGTCAAGGATAAAGGGAAAGGCTTTTGCTTTCATAAAGGTAACTAAAGAGGTCTCAGACAGTTTTTAAATTGTGTGCAGTGAGACCAACTGATTATCTTACCAATAGCAAATTCTAAATGGGAAGTATTTAGGGAAGTAATCAAAGAAGCTACTAGGCTTTTCATACCAAGAAAGGCATACTGTTCAAGGCTTAGACCTAAATGGACTTTAAATGAATTATTGAGACACGTGGCAGAAAAGAAACGTTTGTGGGATTCATATAAATTATCAGGTGATACAGAAGCCTATGGTAGATATAAATTAGTCTGTAATCAAGTCATAAAGGAGGTCAGGCAAGCTAAGGCAGATTATGAGAAGTCTCTGGCAAAGAAAAACAGTAAAGATGTCTTTGCTTTCATTAAAAGCAGAAGGGGTTGAATCACATTAGGCCACTTGATGTCTATGGTTTAAGTGTTGATGACCCTGCTCAGGTTGCAGACAAATTGAATAGGTATTTTGCATCTACAATCACACATGAGGAATTCTTTAGGGAAGGGAATGCCAGTAGTTTATCAAACTCCAATGAGGAGCTAAATCACTTTGTGATAACTGAAAGAAGAGTGGAAGAGAAATTGTTGAAAATGGACATGGGGTGGATGGAATCTATCCAATTATATTATATGAGACAGCACAGGAGGTAAGCAAACCATTAGCCATAATTATGAGAGCATCCTTAAATTCAAGAGATCCCTATGGACTGGAGTTGTGTGAATGTGTCCCCAATATCAAAGAAGAATCAAAAGGTGACATGAATAATTACAGACCTGTTAGAGTAACATCTGTTCCAAGGAAAATAATAGAGTTGCTGGTTAATGCAGGACCACCTATACAGGAATGCAATACTGCAGTCACAGCATGGATGTGTTAAGGGTGCTCTTGCCTGACCAATCTCATTGGATACCATCCAATTCATTGATGAAGGTATGTCAGGCTTAATGTATAAATTTTCAGATGATACAAAGGTTAGCAGGGCAGTTAACGACAGTCATCAGGATGAGCTACTGCAACAAGATCTAGGAAGATTGGGTCGATGGGCTGATAAAGGGCAGTTGAAGTTGAACATTGATAAATGTAAGGTATACTGCATATGAGCAGCAGTAACCAAAGAGTAACTTATCAATTGTGTGGTACTATTCAGGGAAGTGGAAAATGAAAAAGATCTGGGGGTAATTGTGCAGTAAAACATGGAATTCTCTGAGAGTGCAGACATGTTGCCATGACAGCTCATGGGGTTTTGTCAACAATATACTGAAACTTTGCTAGTAGGGATAAGGAGGTGATTGTCTCTTTGTATAAGGCCATGGTAAGGCTGCATGTAGAGTTGAGTACTGTATACACATCTGGAGGCTTCATTTTAGGATCTGTTGGACCATGCATAGTAAAGGGCAACAAAACTGGTGGAGGGAACAAAAGGGTGCTCTTACCTAGAAAAGCTTACCTAGAAAAAAATTACAGCATCACAAGACTAGGCACCTGTGAGGAGATCTGTTTGAGGTGATTAAACTGTTGAATGGATTGAGTAAGCTAAATGCTAATGCCATTCTTCCTCTTGTTGAGACTACACACATGAGGGAATATAAATTCAAGTTCAGGAAGGATGGTTGTAGAATAGATGTTCAGAAGATGCCTTTAGGTGGTTCATTGTTGGAACAGACTTCCTTCTATTGTTTTGGAAATGGATGGTTGGATAAATTCAAGAACTAGACAAATTCTTGGAGGGGATGGATGAGTGAACTGTGTATGTTTTTTTTTTGGCTGATTCTCTATAAGCTTGCTTTCTTGCATCACTTGCCATTACTACTACTCCTGCTAAAACCTGACAAAGTCGATTTTAGATAGCTCTGTAGCCTCACATTCTCTCTCTCTCTCTCTCTCTCATGTGCATATTTTTTGAACAAAACAAACTATTCACCATGAATGCAATGTTATGCAACTCTCTTGAATTGCAAGGTGAGCTTGAAAGAGAGAGCAAGATTTTTTGATGAACTAATGTATACAGGGTGTCTCAAAAATATTGGTACAAACATATAGGGGAGGTACGTAACATCTAAAGGAATGTGAATTGCATAGGAACCCATAACCGGAAACGTCACGGGACAGTAGTAGCAGAGACACAAGAAGCAGAAATGACTCAAGACAGTAATTAGTGGCAAACATTTATTTGACATAATATTAACAACGGCGTACGAGATGGATGCATTTCATGATGTTACAACAGATGCTCCAAGATGTCACCATGAGATGCGATGCATTTGTGACACCGACGCAGCATGGATTGGCGGACACGGTTGAACACACCTGGAGTTTCTTTGAC